>NW_012115710.1:1328372-1335169 GCF_000951035.1 Colobus angolensis palliatus | reverse complement strand
CTCTGTCTCAAAAAAAAAAAATAAAAAAAATCTTTGTAACTATCTTGTTTAGGAATAAAACAGAAGGCAGGTTTGTCTGACGCAGTTCCCAGACTGACTTTTCTCTTTGGCTTAGTAATTTTGAATTTCCTTTCACAAGCTTGTGACAGCCATAACGCTGTGACTCGCTGATACTGTTTTGTATACTTTTATATGAAAGGTTTCACATATTTATTATTGAACCCAGCCAACCAAGGTGTTCATAACAGATCCAGGGAGAAAAAATACATTCTCAATAAAACATGTCCAACTTTCTAGGGGTGATATTTTCAGCTTGATATGGTAACGTGATAGTGATCTTCAGACAGCATAAATACGTGTGCCATCTCACATGTAATTCTTTATACACACAGCTTGGCTCTTCTAAAATGTCTCCTTTTACAGTAGTACCTGATTTTACTACCAGTTTTCATCTGAATCCATTGGGGAATAAGAGGATTTTGCTTTTGTTTCTTAGCCACGAATCATGTAATCCTGAAAGTCTTGTGAGAAGACATGCCAAGAAGTGGAGTCAAGCACACACCATGATGGTGGAGAGAAGAAAGGGGCCAAACCTTTTTTTTTCTTAGAGTTTCACTGTTGTTGCTCAGGCTGGAGTCCAATGCCGCCATCTCAGTTCACTGCAACCTCAGCCTCCCAGGTTCAAATGATTCTCCTGTCTCAGACCCCGAGTAGCTGGGAAAACAGGTGACAGCCACCATGCCCAGCTAATTGTTGTATTTTCAGTAGAGACAGGGATTCACCATGTTATCCAGGCTGGTCTCAAACTTCTAACTATTGTTTCTGCTGCTGTCAGTCCTTTTCATTGCAGCATGAACATTTATTTTTGTCTGTAAAACTAATGTGGATGGTCTGCCTGCTGTTCCATGCATCACTTTCCACATTGTCCTCTCCCGACTTAAAGAGTTATCTATTTACAAAGTAGTGATTTATTTTGAGCATCATCCCCATACTTTTCTTAAAGCATCAATGATTTCATTGTCAGTCTACCTGAACTTCACTGTATTCATTTTTTGAGACACTATTTCTCTCAGTTACCCACACTGGAGTACAGTAGCATGATCATCACTCCCTGTAGCTTCAACCTCGCAGACTCAAGCCATCCTCCCACTGCAGACTCCACAGAAGCTGAACCAGCAGGCATGTGCCAACATGCTCAGCTAATCTTTGTATTTTTGTAGAGAAAGGGGTTCATCATTATTCCCAGGCTGTTCTTGAATACCAGGGCTCACATGACCCAACTATCTCGGCCTCTGAAAGTGCTGGGATTACAGGCCTGAACAACTGCATCTGGTCTCATCATAAATTTGATGTTTCTTCTTGTTTCAATTTTGCAGAATTTACGTTGCTTTAAGTTTCTTTTCAAACTCATGTCTTACCCTTCGGAGTGCCTCAAACTAGACCTTGTTCAGATGTTATAACAGATTTGTATCAGTTTATATTGGTGCAAAAAATGTGACATTCATGCACAATTTTCTTATGTTTTTTCCCCTGAACTTCATGAAGACCCCTTGTACTAGCAAACTGATAAAAAGGATTGTAGATATTCAAGTGCCACTTATTTCTTTTTTTTTTTTTTTTTTTTTTTTTTTGAGACGGAGTCTTGCTCTGTCGCCCGGGCTGGAGTGCAGTGGCCAGATCTCAGCTCACTGCAAGCTCCGCCTCCCGGGTTTACGCCATTCTCCTGCCTCAGCCTCCCAAGTAGCTGGGACTACAGGCGCCCGCCACCTCGCCCGGCTAGTTTTTTGTATTTTTTAGTAGAGACGGGGTTTCACCGTGTTAGCCAGGATGGTCTCGATCTCCTGACCTCGTGATCCGCCCGTCTCGGCCTCCCAAAGTGCTGGGATTACAGGCTTGAGCCACCGCGCCCGGCAAGTGCCACTTATTTCTGAGATGCAAGGATGGTTCAACATATTCAAGCAAATCAATGTGATATACCACTTGAACAGAATGAAAGATGAAAACCACGTCATCTCAATAGATGGAAAAAAAGCAATTCACAAAATTCAACATCCAGTCATCATGGAAATCCTAAACAAAATAGATACAGAAGGAAATCTACTTCAACAATACAAAGACCATCCATGAAATGACCGCAGTGGAAATAACCAATCAAGGAAAAAGGAAGAGTTTTCCTGTAGTATCTCAGATGATGCAAGAATGCTCTCACCCCTTCTATTCAGTAAATACTGGTTGTCCTAGCCAGAGCAATGAAATAGTAAAAGAAATCAAACAAACCCAAAACAGAAAGAAAGAAGCAAAGTTCTATTTGTTTGTAGAAGACATGATCTTCTGTGAAGAAAATCACAGAGTTTCAAGCAAAACATAACTGGAACTAATACATTCAGTGTATTTGCAGAATAAAATAACAGCACCAAAAATAAGTTGAATTTCCATACATTAACAATAAACAATTTTAAAAAAAATTAAAGCACTTCCATTTGCTAGAGAATTTAAAGTCAGAAATACTTAGGAATAAACATAAAATTTGAGAAGTTTGTACCTTAAAATCTACAAACATTGATCATAATGATTAAAAACATGTATAGATATACAACCCTTATTGATTCCTGAATGATTATATAACTGAATGTTATTTAGATTCAACACAATACCCATGAAAATCCCTATACCTTTTTGTTAAAGAAACCAAAAACAGGCCAGGAACGGTGGCTCACGCTTGTAATCTCAGCAATTTGGGAGGTGGAGGCGGGTGGATCATCAGGTTAGATGATCAAGACCATCCTAGCTAACATGGTGAAACCCAGTCTCTAGTAAAAATAAAAAAAATTACCCAGGTATGGTGGCACACAACTTTAGTCCTAGCTACTCTGGAGACTGAGGCAGGAGAATCACTTGAACCTGGGAGGCGGAAGTTCCAGTGAGCTGAGATCATGCCAATGCACTCCAGCCAGGGTGACAGAGCAAGACTCCATCAAAAAAAAAAGGAAAAGAAAAGAAAAGACAGGCTGAAAAAAGTGGTGCACGTCTCTTGGCCAGGCTGTTCTCAAACTCCTGACCTCCAGTGAGTTACCTGTCTTGGCCTCTCAAAGTGCTGGGATTACAGGCAAAAGGTTTCTCTTCAGCATGAGTTTGCTGATGAACCACAATATATGAACGATGTCTGAAAAATTTGCCACATTTATTACACTTGTAAGATCTCTCTTCATTATGGATTTTCCAAAGATTTGCAATGATTATAGCATTACTGAAAACTTTGTGACAATCATTACATTAGTCAAGTTTCCCTATACCATGGATTATTTGATGGTGAATAAGTCGTGACTGCACACTAAAGGCTCTGCCACATTCATTGCACGTGTAAGGTTTCTCTCCAATGTGAATTCTAGTGTGTTTTGCCAGGTGTGAATCACTCCCAAAAGTCTTGTCCCAAACCTTACATTTCTATGGTTTCTTTCCAGTATGAATTCTCCTATGTCTTTCAAGCTGTGATTTGCAACTGAAAACTTTGTCACATTCTTCACATCTGTAAAATTTCTCTGCAATATGAAGTCTATAATGACTTGCAAGGTGTGACTGTTGATTAAAATCCATGCCACATTCATTACACTTGTAAGGTTTCTCTCCAGTATGAAGTCTATGATGGTGTAGAAGAAATGACATCTGATTGAAGGTCTTGCCACACTCATTACACTTGTAAAATTTCTTTCCAGTATGAACTCTATGATGTTGTGCAAGATGTCCTTGTTGATTAAAACCCTTGCCACATTCATTACACTTGTAAGGTTTCTCTCCAGTATGAATTGCCTTATGAATTACAAGGCCTGAATTTCTAGTGAAGGTCTTGCCACACTCATTACACTTGTAAGGTTTCTCTCCAGTATGATATCTACGATGGCTTACAAGGGACGATATCCGATGGAAGGTCTTGCCACACTCATTACACTTGTAAGGTTTCTCTCCAGTATGAACTATCTGATGTTGTGCCAGGTGTGAATCACTCCAGAAAGCCTTGTCACAAACCTTACAATAGTATGGTTTCTCTCCAGTATGAATCCTCCTATGTCTTTCCAGGTGTGATTTGCGACTGAAAACTTTCTCACATTCTTCACATTTGTAACATTTATGAGGTTTCTCTCCAGTATGACGTTTATGATGACATGCAAGGTTTGCTTTTATACTAAAAACCTTGCCACATTCGTTACATGTGTAAGGTTTCTCTCCAGTGTGAACTCTCTGATGTTGTGCGAGGTGTGAATCCCTTTGGAAAGCCTCGTCACAAACCTTACATTTATATGGTTTCTCTCCAGTATGAATCTTCCTATGTCTTTCGAGGTGTGATTTGCGACTGAAAACTTTGTCACATTCTTCACATTTGTAAGGTTTCTCTCCAGTATGAACTTTACGATGTCCTGCAAGGGTTGATCGTTGATTAAAAAACTTGCCACATTCATTACACTTGTAAGGTTTCTCTCCAGTGTGAATTATACTATGTATTGCCAAGTATGAATTACACGCAAAAGCTTTGTCACAAACCTTACATTTGTATGGTTTCTCTCCAGTATGAATTCTCCTATGTCTTTCAAGGTGTGATTTGCGACTGAAAACTTTATCGCATTCTTCACATTTGTAAGGTTTCTCTCCAGTATGAAGTCTATGATGGTAGGCAAGGGTTGAGCGTTGATTGAAAAACTTGCCACATTCAATACACTTGTAAGGTTTCTCTCCAGTGTGAATTGTAGTATGTATTGCCAGGTATGAATTACACACGAAAGCCTTATCACAGACCTTACATTTGTATGGTTTTTCTCCAGTATGCATCTTCCTATGTCTTTCAAGATATGATTTGTGACTGAAAAGTTTGTCACATTCTTCACATTTGTAAGATTTATCTCCAGTGTGAATTCTCCTATGTCTTTCAAGGTGTGATTTGCGACTGAAAACTTTGTCACATTCTTCACATTCATAAGGTTTCTCTCCAGTATGAAGTGCTTTGTGAATGAAGAGGGATGAATTGTGACTGAAGGTCTTGCTGCACTCATTACACTTGTAAGGTTTCTCACCAATGTGACATCTACTATGGCATGCAAGGTATCGCTTCTGATTAAAGAGCTTGCCACATACATCACATTTATATTGTTTCTCTCCTAAATGGATTATCTGATGTTTTTTAAAGAGTGAGCTACAATTGAAGGCTTTGCTGCTTTCAACATATTGGAAAGATTTTTCTCTCATGTTTACATTCCGTTTTTTTCTGAGTAATGAAGAATGAAGGGAATTATTCCCATACTTATTAGAAATGTGGGTTTTGGGCCTAAAAGAAATTCTTTGGGATGTTGAAACTGAGGAAGTATTGTTGATAGACTTCTCCACTTGATTACCAATTTTCCCTTTGGGCTGAAATATACACAGTTCAGGCAGATGCGAATGAAAGCTTGATCCAAGCTGATCTTTAATAGGCTTGTTTCCAGCAAGCATTTGATCACATCGGTCTGTACTACCTGTCAACTTTTTCATTTCTGTCATGAGTGCTTCATGGTCATTTGTTTCATCTTCTGGCCACTGAAAAACAAAGTCATGAATATCTGTTGCAATTTCCTGGAAGCAACATTCTCCAATGTGATGACTTGCTTGTCTTTGCAATGTCCCTTTGTGGATCACTTCTGTATTGCCTTGCCCTGTTGATGACAATGTCTTCATCATGCATTTGGAAGAGATATCTGCAAAATATAAACACCAATAGGTTTCCAATTAAGTACAGATGGTATATAATACTGAAATATGTAACTATGACACAAAAAACAATACTTATTTTAAACTTCCCGAACTTGAGCTTCAAAGTTTAGGAACACAAAAGGAGTACGATTCTTTAATAAATAAAGGGTGATTCCATGTTCTTCAAATCATTTCTATGGAAGCCATTTCCAATATTATTGACAAAACACTGATAGGCCACAAACATGCATAAGCCTAAAGTAAGGAGTGTTTTTCCACTGACACTCTAAAGTGTATCACACTGTGCAAAAAGCGTATCAGTGTCACATCAAAAAAGAAAAATATACATTCTTCATATTTACAGCATATTTAGTATATACAAATAACTGCTAAAAAACCAGATAATATACTATATTGGTAAATAATTCACAACAAGTTGTTGTAAGGATAGTCAAGATCAATGGAAATTCTATATTGTCAAACAATCATGGCATTGACAAAATAACAAAAGATTACAAAAATTAGCCACGTATGGTGGCCCACACCTGTATTCCCAGCTTCTCCGGAGTCTGAGATACAAGAATCGCATTAAGCCAAGATGCAAAGGTTGCAGTGAGCCAACATCACACACTGCACTCCAGCCTGGGTGTCAAAGTGAGTCTCCATCCCAAAAAGCAAACAAAGGCAGGGGGTGGTGCCTCACACCTGTAATCCCAGTACTTTGGGAGGCCTAGGCAGGTGGATCACCTCAAGTCAGGCGTTCAACCATCCTGGCCAACATGACAAAACCCCATCTCTACTAAAAATACAAAAACTAGCTGGTCATGGTCCCAGGTGCCTGTAATCCTAGGTACTTGGGAGGCTGAGACAGAATAATCACTTGAACTTAAGAGACAAAGATTGTGGTGAGCTGAGATCATGCCACTGCACTCCATCCTGGGCCACAGAGTAAGAATCCGTCTCAAAAAAAATAAAATATTAATACCATATTTTTCTGTTTTTTTGTTACAAAATTACCTATATCCATGTGGAACAGGTACTTTGTGACTTCTTAAAACATTTTTTATATTGTTATTGTTTTG
>NW_012115710.1:1327019-1327772 GCF_000951035.1 Colobus angolensis palliatus | reverse complement strand
AGAGTCTTGCTCTGTCGCCCAGACTGGAGTGCAGTGGCATGATCTTGGCTCACTGCAAGCTCTGCCTCCCAGGTTCACGCCATTCTCCCACCTCAGCCTCCCAAGCAGCCAGGACTACAGGTGCCTGCCACCATACCTGGCTAATTTCTTGTATTTTTAGTAGAGATGGGGTTTCACCATTTAAGCAAGGATGGTCTCGATCTCCTGACCCTGTGATCCACCCACCCTGGCATCCCAAAGTGTTGGGATTACAGGTGTGAGCTACCATGCCCAGCCCACTAATTTTTGTATTTTTAGTAGAGATGGGGTTTCACCATGTTGGCCAGGCTGGTCTCAAACTCCTGACCTCATGTGATCCACATGTCTTGGCTTCCCAAAGTCCTGGGATTAGAGGCATGAGCCACTGTACCTAGCGCCACTTGGTGACATTAACGAGTAGAGTGTGTCAGTTATATTGCATACCACATACCAAAAAGTCACTTGTAAAATCATAAAAATCAATTAATCAAATATTGCAACCCATTATAAAACAAGCAAGAAAATAACAAGTAGATTTATAAGGCTGAAGAATTCTAAACAATTCCCTCTTAAGAAAAAAGCCAAAACTTGTACTTACCACCAGTACACAACATAAGACCTGAAATACATGTTAAGATCACTACCTTTGGCCAGGCGCGGTGGCTCAAGCCTGTAATCCCAGCACTTTGGGAGGCCGAGACGGGCGGATCACGAGGTCAGGAGATCGAGACCATC
>NW_012115710.1:1324917-1326299 GCF_000951035.1 Colobus angolensis palliatus | reverse complement strand
ATCGTTTGAACCCAGGAGGTGGAGGTTGCAGTGAGCCAAGATCATGCCACTGTACTCCAGCCTGGATGACAGGATGATATTCCTTCTCAAAAAAATAAAATAAGATAAATACTTTTCAAATAAGCTTCGGTAGATTTGGTATTCTCTAATAGGATGTTCCTGCAGATGCGGACCTTGAGAGAACTGAGTCATGGGTGCTGACTACTTGTGAATAGGACCAGTGCATTTATAAAGAGATATTAAAGAGCTCATTGCCTGTTCCCCTTTCCACCGTATTAAAACACAGCAGGAAGATGGCTGGGCTAAACCATGAAGAAGGCTCTCACCAGGAACAATTTGGCTGGCACCTCGCTCTTGGATTTCCCACTTTCCAAATTCATGAGAAATAAATGTCTGTGTCTTAAGCCTCCTAGTTTAAGCTATTTCCCTTTTTGTTTGTTTTTCAGATCGAGTCATGCTCTATCACCCAGGCTGGAGTATAGTGGCACGATTCTGCTACCTCAAGTGATTCTTCCTCTTCAGTCTAGAGTTTCCCTGTGTCACCCAGGCTTGACTGCAGTGGCGTGATCTCAGCTCATTGTAACCTGCATCTCCCAGGTTCAAGTGATTCTCCTGCCTCAGCCGCCCAAGTAGCTGGGATTACAGGTGTACACCACTATGCACAGCTGATTTTTGTAGTTTTAATAGAGATGGGGTTTCACCATGTTGGCCAGGCTTGTCTTGAACTCCTGACCTCAAGTGATCAACCCATCTTGGCCTCCCAAATTGCTGGGATTACAGGTGTGAGCCACTGCGCCTGGCCCATTTTTGGCATTTAGTACATTCGAGGTTTCACCATGTTGGCCAGACTGTTCTCAAACTCCTGACCTCAAGCAATCTACTGTTTCTGACAGGACAGTGAAATGACAGAGACAGGAAGAGGGACTTCTCATCATCGACATCACTGAAGGTGACAAATCTTATTAAACAAAGGTAATTAAGAGTACTGTAAAACTTGCAATACTTGAAGGCATCTACTAGCACTACCATGTTTTAAAAACGTTGAGACAGGCTGGGTGCCATGACTCATGCCAGTGATCCCAGCATTTTGGGAGGCTAAGGCTGGAGGATCACAAGGTCAGGAGATCTAGACCATCCTGGCTAACAAGGTAAAACCCTGTCTCTACTAAAAAAACACAAAAAAATTATCCCAGGATGTTGGCATTCGCCTGTAGTCCCAGCTACTTGGGAGGCTGAGGCAGGAGAATCGCTTGAACCTGAGAAGTGGAGGTTGCAGTGAGCCTAGATGACACCACCACACTTTAGCCTGGGTGACAGACTAAGACTTCACCACAAAGATAAAAAAAAAAAAGAAATGAAAGAAGGCTAAAGAGTAACTCCAA
>NW_012115710.1:1318359-1319791 GCF_000951035.1 Colobus angolensis palliatus | reverse complement strand
GGGAGGCTGAGGCAGAAGAATGGCGTGAACTCGGGAGGTGGAGCTTGTAGGGAGCCGAGATCGCACCACTGCACTCCAGTCTGGGCTACAGAGAGAGACTCCGTCTCAAAACAAAAATAATAAAACTAAAAAATAATAATAATGAAAAGTTCTACTGGAGAAGAAGTAGTTTTTGCAAGGTATAGATTTATTGATTGATTGATTGATTGATTGATTTAATTAATTTATTTTGAGGTGGAGTCTTACTCTGAATCCCATGATGGAGCGTAATGGTGCAATCGTGGCTCATTGCAACCTCTGCCTCATGGGTTCAAGCAACTCTCCTGCCTCAAACAACTCTCCTGTCTCCGCCTCCTGAGTAGTTGGGATTACAACCACCCACCACTGTACCTGGCTAATTTTTGTAATTTTGGTAGAGATGAAGTTTTGACATATTAGCCAGGATGGTTTTGAACTTCTGACCTCAGGTGATCTGCCCACTTCGTCCTCCCAAAGTGCTGGGAAAATAGGCGTGAGCCGCTGTACATGTCCAGGTTATGGAAATTATAAGTTTCATTATTATGCTATATTTTAAGATGTTTAAGATACCTGCAGCAACAACCTCTGCCCAAATATCTATACAACACACTTCACTTCTGCATACTGAAAGGAATGGACACTAACGTGGTTGTTATATTCACCCTGGAATCATGCTTCAACCACTTACATGTTTACTAAGAACTAAAAGACAAAACTATTTAAAATAATAATGATTGGGCATGACGGCTCATGCCTGTAATCCCAGCACTTTGGGAAGCCGAGGCAGGTGGATCACTCGAGATGAGGAGTTTGAGACCAGCCTGGCCAACACGGTGAAACCCCGTCTCTACTAAAAACACAAAAATTAGCTGGGCGTGGTGATGAGCACCTGCAGTTCCAGCTACTCAGGAAGCTGGGCCACAAGGAACATTTGAGCCCAGGAGGTGGAGGCTGCATTTAGACAGGATTCCACCACAGCACTGTAGCTTGGGTGACAGAGTAAGATTCTGTCATTAAAAAAAAGAGGCCAGGTGCCGTGGCTCACGCCTGTAATCCCAGCACTTTGGGAGGCCGAGGCGGAAGGATCACCAGGTCAGCAAATCGAGACCATGCCGGCTAACATGATGAAACCCCGTTTCTACTAAAAATACAAAAACTTAGCCAGGCCTAGTGGCGGGTGCCTGTAATCCCAGTTACTCAGGAGGCTGGGGCAGGAGAATGGCGTGAATCTGGGAGGCGGAGCTTGCAGTGAGCCGAGATCCGGCCACTGCACTCCAGCCTGGAAGACGGAGCGAGACTGCTTCTAAGAAAGAAAGAAAGGGCCGGGCGCAGTGGCTCAAGCCTGTAATCCCAGCACTTTGGGAGGCCGAGACGGGCAGATCACGAGGTCAGGAGATCGAGACCATCCTGGCTA
>NW_012115710.1:1293527-1317629 GCF_000951035.1 Colobus angolensis palliatus | reverse complement strand
AAGACACTGCAGATGATCTAGGAAAAGGTTTTACAAATTCCTCCTCTGACTGCCTCCTTCTGAATGCTTGGGGAGTATTGTAATATGTAATATGTGGACATGGAGCTCTCTTCCAAAAACTAGTGAATCAAAAGCACAGGAGAAGCAGACAGGAAAATGGATATGTTTAAAGTCTACTGTAAGGTTTTATTTTTGTTTTCTTTCTTTAAGAGAGTCTTGCTCTGTTGCCCAGGCTGGAGTGCAGTGGTGTGTTCTCTGCTCACTGCAACCTTGACCTCCTGGCTTCAAGTGATTTTCTTTCCTCAGCCTTTCTAGGAGCTGGGATTACATGTATGTGCCACGATGACTGGCTAATTTTTGTATTTTTAGTAGAGACGGGGTTTCTCCATCTTGGCCAGGCTGGTCTCAAACTCCTGACCTGTAGTGATCCACATGCCTCGGCCTCCCAAAGTGCCAGCCTTCCCTAAGCTTTTATGCCTACTTTAGTCCTGGAAACCTCACTGAGGTATCATGAAGAATGCAGAAGATCTAAACAAATGGGACAGTGAAAGTCCAGATGCTACATCATGAAGCTTTTCATTTCAAAATCAATACGGCTCCCATTTTAGTCAAGCAAGGATGCGGCTCCCAAGAGAACCCAGAGAAAATGCAAAGATTCACAAGGGCACATCCCCAGCAGGGAAGTTGTCCTCACCCAGGGAGACCAAGTTTCTGTAATTCTCCAGCATCACGTCCCTGTACAGAGTCCTCTGAGCAGGGTCCAGGCATTTCCACTCCTCCTGAGAGAATTCTATGGCCACATCCCTGAATGTCAACAGACCCTGAAATGAAAACACATTTTAAGGAAATGGCTATGGGAGGAGTTCTCATCTTTACAGAAAATGAGAAGAGAAGAGAAGGGAAAGCGTGGATTTAGTTGTAGTGAAGGTTCTGACAAATTCGAGGAAGGGATTTTTCACCACATGATGTCTTTATTACACTTTGAGAAGACGTCAAGACACACTCTCAGTATGAATTTCTTATGTTTGTGAAAACACAAGAAATAAATAAAAAATCAACATAGGGTTCCTTTTATAGAAATGTTTGAAACTTTTATTGACACACCAAGTGACATTCATTATGTAGATGAGAGCGCAACTGATATCTTCGAAGATGACAACATCCACAGTACAATTGAGGCCGGGCGCAATGACACATGCCTGTAATCCCAGCACAGAACTGACAATAGGGCTCCCCAGTGAGGTCGGAAAGAGGGTGGAGGATGTCAAAGGGAAAGGAGATGCTGTATGGCCAAGGACCTAAGCTGCAGCTTTGCTTGGGGTGTTACCAAAAAACAAATATATACATCATGTGATATTTAAATATAATAACATATATTTAATAATAATTGGTGGGACTGGGCATGGTGGCTCATGCCTGTAACCAGGGCACTCTGTGAGGCTGAAGCAGGCGGATCACCTGAGGTCAGGAGTTCAAGACCAGCGTGGCCAAAATGGTGAAACACTGTCTCTCCTAAACATACAAAAAAATACCCAGGGTTGGCCGGGCGCGGTGGCTCAAGCCTGTAATCCCAGCACTTTGGGAGGCCGAGACGGGTGGATCACGAGGTCAGGAGATCGAGACCATCCTGGCTAACATGGTGAAACCCCGTCTCTACTAAAAATACAAAAAACTAGCCGGGCGAGGTGGCGGGCACCTGTAGTCCCAGCTACTTGGGAGGCTGAGGCAGGAGAATGGCGTGAACCCGGGAAGCGGAACTTGCAGTGAGCCAAGATCGTGCCACTGCACTCCAGCCTCCTGGGCGACAGAGCAAGACTCCATCTCAAAAAAAAAAAAAAAAAAAATACCCAGGGGTGATGGCACTTGACTATAATCCCAGCTACTCGGGAGGCCAATACAAAAGAATCGCTTGAACATGGGAGGCAGAGGTTGCAGTGATCCAAGTTCGTGTCACTGCACTCCAGCCTGGGAAACCAATAATTTGCCTCAAAAAGAAAAAAAAAAAAGCTGGGCGAGGTGGCTCATGCCTGTAATTTCAACACTTTCGGAGGGTGAAGTGGGTAGATCATGAGGTTAGGAAATTGAGACCATCCTGGCTAATAAGGTGAAACCACATCTCTACTGAAAATACCAAAAAATTATCCTGGCAAGGTGGAACTTGCCTGTATTCCCAGCTACTCGGGAGGCTGAGGCAGGAGAATTGCTTGAACCAGGAAAGCAGAGGTTGCAGTGAGCTGAGATCACAACACTGCACTCCAGTAAGACACTGTCTCAAAAAAAAAAAATTAACCAGGCATGGTGGTACCCACATGTGGTGGTATCAAGCTACCTCAGAGGCAGAGGTTGGGGGATGGCTTGAGCTTGAGGGTAGAAGTTGCAGTGAGCTAAGATCATGCCACTGCACTCCAGCCTGGACAACAGAGTGATACCTTATCTCAAAAGAAAATAAAATAGACAAAAACAGAATTACTCAAAAGTATGAAAATCTACTTTGTGTATATATGTCCAAAAAATAATAAAACCTACACAGACTCACAAGAAATTAGATGTTAATAAAAAGGGTTGTCATTTTCCCCAAATTTTCAAAATATATGTGTCAGTTTATATGTATTTATATATATATAGATGTGTGTGTATGTGTATATATATATTTATACATGTAAAGGTTTTAAAAATATAAAAAGTAGCAATATTTGGCCAAGCACGGTGGCTCAAACCTGTAATCCCAGCATTTTGGGAGAACGAGGCAGGTGGATTGCCTGAGGTAGGGAGTTCGAGAGCAGCCTGGCCAGCATGGTGAAACCACGTATCTCCTAAAAATACAAAAAGAATTAGCCAGGTATGGTGGCCAACACCTATAAACCCAGCTACTAGGTTGGCTGAGGCAGGAGAATCGCTTCAATCTGCGAGACAGAGGTTGCAGTAAGTTGAGATCATGCCACTGCACTGCAGCCTGGGCAACAGAGCAAGACTCTGTTTCAGAAGAAATAATAATAATAGATGGAATGAGAATATGGCTTTATCCTCTAGGATAAAAAAGAAATACTCTACTCCCGTATTTGAGAAAAATTGTAACCATTTTTACAAAAAACACCTGTTTCGCAAGCCTCTCCACAGTAACACCACAGTCTTCATGAGCTAAATGTGCTAAGAATGGTTTAATGAATCTCCTGCTATTATTTATGTTGATTTCATATTCTTAAAATAGTGAAGGAATCATTCATGTACTATTCATGTCTATGTATGAACTTTCCATTCTAATTAATAAGATTTTTGGAGTCAGAAACACAGTAACTCAATTATCTAAAATTGTAGTATAAAATCAGAGAGAAAAGATTTTCCCTTATTGGTCTTCTTTTCTAGAATTTACCACGTTCTTTGTGCACATTAATAGGTGACTTCCATTGGCAGCTGCTCTAATCCTGGTCCACAGAGAGCTGACAGAGCATCCAGATGTGGCCCCTGAACAATCCCTGCTGCCCAACAGCACTGACACCACGGGACCCTCACCCCGTCTCCATCCATGTCTGGTGTGAGCCCTTCCCAGGCCCATGCCCGGTGCCGCCTCTTCCCAAGTTCATGTCACTGGGTCACGAGAGATGGAATCTAAGTGAGATGAGAGGGACTGAGGGAAGGCACGGGTGAGGGTGAGCAAACCTGTCAGGCAGGATGTTTCAGACTCAGAGAAGATTCCCAATTCCAAGCCCCAGCGTTTCTGAAAGGAAGGAGACAGAACCATCCACCGAGAATATCATCTCACCTGAGGAAGAGCCATCCCTGACTCCTCTGCTTTTCCTCTTCCTCTTCTGGGTTTCTTCCTCATGGACCAAGAGTCTTTAGAAGTCAGTCCTGAATGTTAAAAATATGTTGTTTATTGCTTACAACCAACACACCCCGTCCCTGTAACACAATGCCACATACAAAGGAGACCTTACCCCGAGGAAATGCGGTCCCCTCTGCTGTCCACTACACCAGGAACAAAAAATTCCTACAGGAAAACTCCCCTCCTGGAGAAGCCCACACACACACACTGCAGCAGTGGGGAGCTGGGCTGGGATGAGCTCCTCTTCAAGAAAACTCTACCAAAAATACAAAAACTTAGCCAGGTCTGGTGGTGCACGTCTGTGTGTCTGTGGTCCCAGCTATTTAGGAAGCTGAGGTGGAAAAATAACTTGAGCTCAGGTGTTCGAGACAAGCCTGGCCAGCATGGTGAAACCCTGTCTCTACTAAAAATACAAAAATTGGGTTGGGCGCCGTGGCTCATGCCTGTAATACTAGCACTCTGAAAGGCTGAGGTGGGTGGATTACTTGAGGTCAGGAGTTCGAGACAAGCCTGGCCAACATGATGAAACCCCGTCTCTACTAAAAATATAAAAAGTAGCCAGGCTTGGTGGGCATCTGTAATCCCAGTTACATGGGAGGCTGAGGTAGGAAAATCACTTGAACCTGAGGAATGGAGTTCATAGTGAGCCGAGAACGTGCCATTGCACTCCTGCCTGGGTGACAGAGTAAGACTCAAAAATAAAATAAAATAAAATACAAATACAATAATTAGCTGGGTGTGGAGGCACACACCTGCCATCTCAGCTACTTGGGAGGCTGAGGCACAAGAATCACTTGAACCCAGGAGACAGAGGTTGCAGGGAGCCAAGATCACAACACTGCACTCACAGCCTGGAGGACAGAGTGAGATTCTGTTTGAAAAATAAAAAAATAAAATAAAAAAATAAAAAGGCGCATTTCTGATGAGATTGACACAGAGATAAGAAAACCTCAGTAATGTGATAGAGACTGACAGGCAGAGGGAACTTCAGATGGGGGTGGGAGGCCATGGGAGGCATCTCTGAGCCTAGACCTGAAGGAGAAAGGGACAGGGCCATCTTCATTTAGAAACATAGAATAAGAGCAGGGACAGTGACCTGGGACACGAAGGGTTTTGGAGTTTGGGGAAAGAGAAAAGCAAATGTGATGGGGCAGAGGGAGTCAGGAGATGAGGGCAAGCTCCCAGGAGGAGGCTGGACACTGGCAGGGGCCCTGGACACAGGGCGGTGGAGCCACAGTGAGGAGTTGGCCTTTTGTCCTGGGGAACCCGGGAAGTCGGTAGAGGGTTCCCTGCCAGGGACTGACATGACCTGCTTTAGATGTAGCTGTGATATCCTCATACAAAGGCCTCCGAAGATGCTCTCTGTTTCTGAGGGTATAACTCTGTTTCTTCCATTCTTCTGCCTTTTTTTTTTTTTTTTTCCTTTTAGGGGTACTGCATCTTATTGAAAATTCTAATTACAAGTGGGCATTCCTCTATCCCAGAAGAAAAGCCACACCCAGACCCGCACTCTATTTTGCCAATGATTTCAGGGGTCAGGATCACTCCTGGTTAACCTCCCGTTGAGCTTTTCTAGTCTAGCCCTTCATCACCAAGCTGCAGGGAGGCTCACTGGGGCTCAGAGTGGGAAACATTTTCACCAAGTTACCCTGAGAAGGTCTGAGATGAGTGAGAAGGTGTGCCTGAATTCTTACATGGGGGCCTGGAAGGGCTAATGGGAAGGCTTGGTCTTATCATTCCATCCTTAAAATTAGAGAAACATCTTTCACATACCTGGGCTAAAGATTCTTTTGAAACGTTCTGATGAAATTGACTCCCAACATTGAATTCTTCCTTACAAGAAAATCTCAGTAACATTTATAAAATGCAGAAGTGTTCATCCTGGCTGACGCAGTGAAATTCCGTCTCTACTAAAAATAGAAAAAATTAGCCAGGCGTGGTGGTGGGCGCCTGTAGTCCCAGCTACTCGGAGGGGCTGAGGCAGGAGAATGGTGTGAACCCGGGAGGCAGAGCTTGCAGAGAGCAGAGATTGCTCCACTGCACTCCAGCCTGGGCGACAGAGCAAGACTACATCTCAAAAAAATTTTAAAAATTAGAAAAAAGAACTAAGACATAAGCAAATTTCTTCAATCAAGAATATGTGGGTGGACAGCTGCCATCACCTGTAATTCCAGCACTCTGGGAGGTCAAGGTGGGTGGATCACCTGAGGTCAGGAGTTCGAGACCAGCTTGGCCAACATGGTGAAACCCTGTCTCTACTAAAATACAAAAATTACCCGGACTCCACCCTCGCAACTTATTTAACTTCTTGTTGCTCCTTTGCTCCTTCTTGCCAATCTTTCGATCATCCTCAACCTCCATAGATTTCCGCCTCTTCTCCCATCTCTGCGCCTCCTCTGCTCTCTGTTAAATTCTCTCTTCCCTGTTGTAACCCCGTGGCCCCTCTCTGGCACCCCAGATCCCCAGGTGTCCTCCCTACTGTGGTTCTCCTGCTGTTCTTTCTGCCACCAGCACCACTCTGCTCTGTTTGACCTGGCTCCAAATCCCTCCTGCTCTTCCTCACTCTGATGAGCCTCCACATTTCTGCCCCTCTCCGTACCTTGCTGTCTGTCCTTCATTTCTCTGTACATCTAGCTTTTCTCTACATTTCTCCAGCTGCTTTTCTCCTCATGCTTTCTTATCTTTTATTTTTCAATTTTGCTGTCTCTTGGCAAATCCCTCACCATCCTGTACTTTGCCATCTGTTTTGTGTCTTTCTCATTCTTCTTCTCTGTCTCAGGTTTTCTACTGCTCTCTCAGTCCCTCTCTCTGTCTCCTGATCCCTTTGGTCCACACAATCACAGGAGGGTTTGGAGTAAGACGCCTGCATCCCGGAGAAGCGCATTTTCCAAGGGCTGGCGCTGGGCAGGCGAGAACACCCCGTGTCACACAGTACAGGCACCGGGCACCTCCCCAACGCGGACTCAGAGAAAGCGGTGACTGTGGAGGTGACACCTGGGGAGAAGCAGGGCCCAGCATGAGGAGGGAGGTGGGGGGCGACGACACCTTCGGACAAGGGTGGGATCCGCAGGATCAGGCAGAGAACGCGGCCTCCCAGGGACTGGGGTCGCGGGAGGGACCGATGAGGTCGCGGGAGGGACCGGGACTGGGGTCGCGGGAGGGACCGGGAGGGACTGGGGTCGCTCCAGGGACCGATGAGAGTGAGTCTGGGAGGCACGCAGGGTGGGAATCTGCCTCTCGGGGTGAGGACTTTAAAAAGCGCAGTGCGGAAGGTGTCAAAAAACGGTTTTGAGCAGGAAAACTACGTGACAGGAAGTGTATACATTGCCCTATAGCAGAAAGACCGGTAAGGGGACCACCCTTAGGGCGACTTTAAACCAAAAACAAGCGGCTTCCGGATTCCCAGGAGAACGTCTGCGTTTGCTCTGGGTGAAGGAAGAAGGGGTAGAACTTCCAGGTCTACGGGGACCCCACGTTCCAGGTGCCGGGACCCGGGGAGAGCTGCCTTAATACAACACAGAACAAAACTCACCGCGGCGGCGTGACTTTCACTCCACGTGATCTGCTTCCTGGTCTGCGTGAATCTGCGCGCGCAGGACAGAAACCAGGCCTGGGTGGAGCCAACGAGGAGGTGGGCGGGACCTGGGCGAGGTAGGGGCGGGGCGCAAGGCGGAGAGACCTTGCCCTTTACTACCCTCAGAGTACGGGACCGGAGAGGGACCCGTGCCTCTCTCAGCCTCTCTCCCAGCGCCTGTTCTCCGGGTTTTGGAGGTGAGAGCGGCCAGGAAGGCTGAAGCGTGATTCCAAAGCCCTGGAATTGTCTGGAAAAAGGATGCAAACTAGAACGTAAAATTCAAAGCCCTGCCTGGTTGAAACGTACATTTTCATGCTGACGGCCCACAGAACAGAATAGAAGTCCTCTCCCTTTCTATTCTCCATTCACCCTGGAGGCAGAGTCCACCCTGTGCTCAGCTTCAGATACTTCCCTAGGGCCTTTGCGTGGGGTATGGGACGGAGTGCTCAGGCCAGGGAGGAGTGAGGTCACCACCTGCTGCTTAAACACAGCAAGAATGTGGGAGCAGAGGTGGGAACCTGAGGTCCCAGCTACTCAGGAAGCAGCGGGGATTGCTCAGCCTGGGGGTCCAGGCTAGCCTGGGAGACAAAGTAACACCCCCTCCCGCGGGGCTCCATTCTTCGTCTCTCTCTTTTTTTTTTTTTTTTGAGACGGAGTTTCGCTCTTTTTGCCCAGGCTGGAGTGCAATGGCGCGATCTCAGCTCACTGCAACCTCCACCTCCCAGGTTCGAGCAATTCTCCTGCCTCAGCCTCCCTAGTAATTAGGATTACAGGCGCCTGTCACCATGCCCGGCTAATTTTTTGTATTTTTAGTAGATACGGGGTTTCACCATATTGGCCAGGATTGTCTCGATCTCTTGACCTCGTGATCCACCCGCCTCAGCCTGCCAAAGTCCTGGGATTACAGGCATAAGCCACCGCACCCAGCCTTTTTTTTTTTTTTTTTTTTACCTTTTAAAATAGAATTTTGCTTTTGTGAGATAGGGATACATTACTCTTTTCCATGTGAATATCCAGTTAGTTGTGCCAGCACATTTGTAATACAGATCTATTACTAAGGAGGGCAGGTGACCTGAAGTTGTAAGTTCAAGACCAGCTTGACCAATATGGAGAAACCTCGTCTCTCCTATAAATACAAAAATTAGCCTGGCGTGGTGGCGTGCGCCTATATTCCCAGCTATTCGGGAGTCTGAGGGAAAAGAATCTTTTGAGCCCGGGAAATGGAGGTTGCAGTGAGCCAAGATTGCACCATTACACTCCAGCCTGGGCAACAAGAGTGAAACTCCGTCTCAAAAAGAAACAATAAATAATAATAATACTAATAAACACAGCTGGACACAGTGGCTCACGCCTGAGCAAGACTCCATCTCAAAAAACAAAACAAACAAACAAAAAACAAGCTACCAGTTACACCGTAGGGCATCCTCAAAAATGAAGGGAACACCTACTCTTTACGTTTTTCTTACATAGGCGCTTAGGTAAAAACTAAGCTATGTCTACCTGCCAGTGGACTGACAGTGTTACAAAACTTATTACTTTGTCAATTTAAGGCTATTCTTGGTGGGTCGCGGTGACTCACACCTGTAATCTCGGCACTTTGGAAGGCCGAGGCAGGGGGATCACCTGAGGTCAGGAGTTCGAGACCACTTTTGCCAACATGGTGAAACCTCATCTCTACTGAAAATGCAACAGTTAGCCGGGCGTGGTGGCACATGATTGTAATCCTAGCTTCTCAGGATGCTGAGGCAGGAGACTCTTTTGAACCCGGAAGGTGGAGGTTGCAGTAAGCCGAGACTGTGCCACTGCATTCCAGCCTGGATGACAAGAGTGAAACTACATTAAAAAGGAAAAAAAGAAAAGAAAAGCTATCCTTGGTATTTTAGTGTGGCAGTAGTTGAAAGCATGACTGTAATTATCTTAGAAGCATACATTGTCATGGGATATTAGATCATGTGGACATTGTGTTTCTTTAGAAGTTTGTCCCTGCAGGTACTATTAAGCTGCTTTCCTTAACTGTAAACATCTTACAGTCATGATTCACGCGTGAGCAGTAAGGAATACGTCTTGCTAGTTTTAATGGACTTGAACTTTGTCATCCTAGCTCTCCTAGGTTCCTGCTCAACAGTTTATCCACTCATGCAACACAGAGTTCTAAGCACAGTTATGGAGACACTACTCTCTTGTAATGCACTGAGATCATGCCACTGCACTTTAGCCTGGGAGACAGAGAGAGATTCCGCCTCATGGCTGGAGCAGAGAAAGCGAGGAGGACGCAGGCAGGAGATGAGGTCAGAGGGGTCCTGGGAGCATAGATCCATAGGGATGAGGTCTTGAAACATTTTTCCCTCACACCTCAAAACAATTTTGGAAATGATGTATTTTCTCACTCCTTTTATGTATACATGCAAATTTCTCTTTACGGTATAAATGACAACACTTACAAATAATGTAATTTATCCCCTATACTTAAAATACATGCTGTCAAGTTTGGCTAAACTTCCAGAAGTAACTTGTCACCCTCATCTGAGACATGTAGGACAGTAAGGGAATGTGTTTGGGGGTTTAGGAAGTCACTTATGGACACAGGAAGGTGGAGATGCCTGTTTGATGTCCCAGCAGAGAGCTGACCAGACAACTGGACACAGGACTGTAGAGCTCAGGGGAGAGGCCTGCAGGGGACATGGAGCCGTGTAGGTGGGTTAAAGCCATGAGATGATAATGTTCAAGGTGATTTGAGTCTAATCCACTGTTTTTGCTCTCCTTTTGCCTTTTTTTTTTTTTTTTTTAATTTTGGGAGGGCTGGAATCCGTTTAAATGTCGAATTAAGGCCAGGTGCAGTGGCTCATGCTTGTCATCCCAGCACTTTGGGAGGCCAAGGCAGGTGGATCACAAGATCAGGAGATGAAGACCATCCTGGCCAACATGGTGAAACCCCATCTCTATTGAAAATACAAAAATTGGCCGGGCACGGTGGCTCATGCCTGTAATCCCATCACTTTGGGAGGCTGAGGTGGGTGGATCACGAGGTTAGGAGATGGAGACCATCCTGGCTAACACAGTGAAACCCCGTCTCTACTAAAAATATAAAAAATTAGCTGGGCATGGTGGAACATGCCTGTAGTCCCAGCTACTTGGGAGGTTGAGGCAGGAGAATTGCTTGAACCCGGGAGGCAGAGGTTGCAGTGAGCCAAGATCACACCACTGCACTCCAGCCTGGGTGACAGAGCAAGACTCCGTCTCAAAAAAAAAAAAAGAAAAAATTAGCTCGGCATGGCAGCACATGCCTGGAGTCCCAGCTACTGGGGAAGCTGAGGCAGGAGAATTGCTTGAACCCAGGAGGGGGAGGCTACAGTGAGCTGAGATCGCACCACTGCACTCCAGCCTGGGCAGCAGAGCGTGACTCTGTTAAAAAAAGAAAGAAAAGAAAAGCAAGAAAAGAAAAGAAAGAAAAGAAAGGAAGTCTGGAGACACTATCCACTTCCATTCGCAGTGCAGACCCTGCTGGAGCTGCTGCCACTATGGATGATCAAGAGGATCTGGTGCACTAGGCAAAGTGGACCGAGCAGGCTGAGTGATACCATGAAAAAAGCAGCAAAGATGGATGTGGAGCTGACTGTTGGAGAAAGAAACCTTCTATCTGTTGCATGTAAGAATGTGATTGGAGCTACAAGGGCCTCCTGGAGAATAAGCAGCTGCATTGAACAGGAAGAAGAAAACAAGGGAGGAGAAAGCCTAGGAATGATTCGGGGATATTCGCAAATATTTGAGACCGAGCTAACATTAATCTGTTGTGACATTCTGGATGTGCTGGACAAACCCCTCATTCCAGCAGCTAACACTGGCGAGTCCAAGGTTTTCTATTATAAAATGAAAGGGGACTACACAGGCATCTGGCAGAATTTGCCACAGGAAATGACAGGAAGGAGGCTGCAGAGAATAGTCTAGCGGCTGATAAAGCTGCTAGTGATAACTGCATTGACAGAACCTCCACCAACGCATCCTATCCGCTTAGGTCTTGCTCTCGATTGTGTTATATTCTACTAGGAAATTCTTAATTCCCCCGACCATGCCTCAGGTTGGCAAAGGCAGCTTTGGATGATGCATTGCAGAACTGGATATGCTGAGTGGAGAAAGCTATAAGGACTCTACACTTATCACGCAGTTGTTTTGTGATAATCTGACACTATAGACTTTGCACACGCAGGGTGATAGAGAACCGCAGAATAAAAAGTAAAGAAGCTCTGCAGCTTGTGCCTGTAGTCCCAGCTACTAGGGAGGCTAAGGCAGGAGAGTTGCTTGAACCCAGGAGGTGGAGGTTACAGTGAGCCAAGATCATGCCATTGCACTCTAGCCTCAGCAACAAGAGCAAAACTCAGTCTCAAACCAAAATGAAACAAAAAAAGAAAAATTTGCCTGGTGAAGTGGCGCACACCTATAATCCCAGATACTCAAGTGGGTAAGGCAGGAGAATAACTTGATCACAGGATGCAGAGGTTGCAGTGAGCCGAGATCGCACCACTGCACTCCAGCCTGGATGACAGCAAGACTCAGTCTCAAAAAAAAATTCTACCAAACCTTAATTCAGTTTTGTTTTTTTTTTAAATAAAAAACAGGCTGCGTGTGGTGGCTTATGCCTGTAATCCCATCAGTTTGAGAGTCTGATACAGGTAGATCGCTTGAGCTTAGGAGTTCAAAACCAGCCTGGACAACGTGGCAAAATCTGGCATCTAGAAAAAACACAAATATCTGGCCACGCTAAGTGGCTCATGCCTGTAATCTCAGCACTTTGTAAGGCTGAGGGGGGCAGAATGCTTGAGATCACAAGTTCGAGACCAGCCTGGCAAACATGGAGAAACACCATCTCTACTAAAAATACAAAAATTAAGGCCGGGCGCGGTGGCTCAAGCCTGTAATCCCAGCACTTTGGGAGGCCGAGACGGGCAGATCACGAGGTCAGGAGATCAACACCATCCTGGCTAACACGGTGAAACCCCGTCTCTACTAAAAATACAAAAAACTAGCCGGGCGAGGTGGCGGGCGCCTGTAGTCCCAGCTACTCCGGAGGCTGAGTCAGGAGAATGGCGTAAACCTGGGAGGCGGAGCTTGCAGTGAGCTGAGATCCGGCCACTGCACTCCAGCCTGGGCGACAGAGCGAGACTCCGTCTCAAAAAAAATAAACAAAAAAAATACAAAAATTAGCCTCGTGTGTTGATGCACGCCTGTAATTCCAGGTACTCGGGAGGCTGAGGCAGGAGAATGGCTTGGCCCTGGGAGGCAGAGATTGCAGTGAGCCAGGATCATTCCACTGCACTCCAGCCAGGGTGATAAAGAGAGCATAATAATAATATTAATATTAATAATACAAACATTAAGCGGGCCTGCTTGGGTGTGCCTGTGGTCCCAACTACTCCGGAGGCTGAGGTGGGAAAATCACTTAAGCCCAGGAGATTGCAGCTGCAGTGAGCTGTGATCCGGCCACTGCACTCCAGCCTGGGCAACAATAAGAATGACTCAAAAAAAAAAAAAATTAAAATTACAAAATAAAAAGCAACTAATGAAATGAGAGGAACTAGAAAAAAAGAAACTTATTTTAAAAAAGAGGACAAATGCACTTTTAATATTCCTTTTATGCAGGTTTGATGTAGTAACAGAGACTCAGTCGCATCTTACCCTACTTCACTCCCCACCCCATCCATGAAAAGGGAAGGGGGGATCCACAACTAATGAGTCAAGTCACTGTCCTCTGGCTGAAGAGGGGTTGCAAAGGGAAGCTCAACTCTGCCGCCACAATTATAAAATGCACCACACTTAGACAGAGGAGCTTTGCAACTCTCATTCTCACCTGTATAATTTAAACAAATTTTTAATTTGTTATCTTCTAAACAGAGAAAGCAACATATCATCACTTCATCATCACATCCAATCAACTCACCGCACATCTGCACCCAGGGCCCCCTTCGTCTTCATCACTGTTTCCCTCCCTCAGTCTGTACACAGCTCTCATTCTCACCTTCTCTGAAATTAGAATTAGCCAGGTGTGGTGGCACATGTCTGTCTGTCATTCTACCTCCTTGGCAGGCTAATGTGAAGATCACTTGAGCCCATGAATCCGAGGCTGCTGTAAACTAGAATTGTTCCACTGCACTCCAGACTGGGCCCAGAGTGACACCCTGTCTCTTAAAAAAGAAAGTTTGGAGTCAGAGACATATTGACTCACTAGTGTAGATTCAAATGAATTACAAAATCAGACACAAAATATATACCTTAGTTTGCCTCCTTTTCCAGAATTTACCAGATACCAGTGTACATTAATGTATGACTTTCACATATATATTCTCTGATCTGGTCCAAAAAGAGCTAAACGTGCATCCAGATGTGGCTCCTGAACAATCCCTGCTGCCCAACATCCCTGACAGCATGGAGCCCACACTCCATCTCCATCCACGTCTGGTGTGAGCCCTTCCCAGGCCCATGCCCCATGGAGCCTCTTCCCAAGCTCATTCACTAGGTTATAGGAGATGGAATTTAAGTGAAGATGACAAGGACTGAGAAAAGGCATGGGTGAGTGCGAGCAAATGTGTAAGGTAGGAAGCTTCAGACTCAGAGAAGACTGGAGAGTACAATACCTGACATTTCAGAAAGCAAAGAGACAGCAGAATCCACTGAGGAATATCAGTCACCTGAGGAAGAGCCATCCCTGGATCCTTTTCTTTGCTCTTCTTGGTGGCTTCCTCACGTAACATGAGTCTTTGGAAATCCTGTGTGTGAAAAAATCAGAGATTTAATGTTTAGAAACCACTCACTCCTTTCCTGTGACAAAACACACACAAAGGGGAGACATCACCCGGGAGAAAGACGGTCCTCTGCTGCCCACTGCACCAGAGATCATGCAGAGATAAGAACGTCCCACAGGAAGATCTACAAGGGTAACCTTGACCCGTTTTCAGATCTTGCTCCACTCCTGGAATAGTCCACACACAGGCTGCAGCAGGAGAGGGAACTTCAGGGCACAGATCTGGCCCTAACCAAACCCCATGCAGAGCGCAGCCCCCTCACCTCCCTCTGGATCACAGGCTGATCTCAGCTCTCAACATGGAGGAAACTGCCTTGACGTTCAATGCTGGAGACAGATGAGAATCACCTGTGTCATTGTAGGTATTGCTGAGGGTGGGTCCCATACTGTGAAAATAGCAATCTCTGATAAAACAGCATCAAAGATGTATTTGCAAAATGCCTGAGAACCCCATTGTAAAGTCAGGGTTGAGCTCCACTCAGAGGGCACCAGCCCAGCACAGCCCCAACTTCTGGCTCTGCTCTCTGCTTAGAGACTTGTTCCCACCAGGATCCAGTGAACGGCGAAGGAGGAAAAAGAATCACACAGAACGGGCAACATGGACCAGAGGTGGGGGTGAAGGTGGAGCTGCCATGACAAATGGGGGGCTGTGGGAGAACATAAAGTTCTCCATAGTAAAAGTGATGTCAGAACAAAGACTTGGGAAAGAAACTCTGCTTGTCACTTGCAGCTCAGTGACCAGAGTCCTAGGCAGAGGGACAGCACAGGTGAAGGCTCTGAGATGGGAGAAACCTCAGCCCCAGAAAAAGGAAAGAGGCCTGCATGGCTGGAGCAGAGAAAGCGAGGAGGATGCAGGCAGGAGGTGAGGTTAGAGGGGTCCTGGGAGCACAGATCCATAGGGATGAGGTCTTGAAACATTTTTCCCCCACACCTCAAAAGAATTTTGGAAATGATGTATTTTCTCACTCCTTTTATGTGTACATGCAAGTTTCTCTTTACATTATAAATTACAACACTTACAAATAATGTAATTTATCTCCCATACTTAAAATACATGCTGTCAAGTTTGGCTAAGTCTCTGGAACTACACAGTCACCCTCATCTGAGATCTGTAGGACTGTAAGGGAATGTGTTTGGGAGTTTAGGAAGTCACTTATGGGCACGTGAATGTGGAGATGCCAGTTTGATGTCCCAGCAGACAGCTGAGAAAACAACAGGACACAGGATTGTAGAGCTCAGGTAAGAAACCTGCAGGGGACATGGAGCCATGTAGGTGGGTAAAAGCTGTGAGATGAGATTAGGAAAAGCAGTAGGTGTGGACAGAGACAAGAATAGGTTCAAGATGATTTGAATCTAATTCCCTGGTTTTTCCATTCTGGTGTTTTGTGTTTTTTACATTTTGGGAGGACGGGAATCCATTTAAAATTCAAATTAAAATTCAAATTACACCTGAGCTTTACCCTCTCCTACAGGAAAAGCCACGCACTATTTGGCAAAGTATTTCAGGGGTCAGCGTCACTCTGACTGAGCTTTTCTGGTCTTATTCCCCACCTGTACATTACAGGTTGAGTCAGTTTTTCCGAGCAGGAGACACTTCACCAAAGTATCCTGAGAAGCTCTGAGTTGAGTCAGGAAGTGTGGCTGATTCCCATGTGATGGCCTGGAAACACCAATAGGCTGTGTTGGTTTTCCTTCTCTAGAAAATTCCAGGATGGGCCAGACTTGGTGGCTAACCCTGTAATCCCAGCATTTTGGGAGGCTGGAGTGGGTAGACCATTGAGCCCAGGAGTTTGAAACCAACCTGGGAGACTTGGTGAAACCCCGTCGCTACCAAAAGCACAAAAAATTGGCCTGGTGTGGTGGTGTGCATCTGTGGTCTCAGCTATCTGGGAGGCTGACTAAGGTGGATCACTGGGCCTGGGAGGTGGAGGGTGCAGTGAGCCAAGATCGCGTCCCTGCACTCAAGTATGGCTGACAGAGTGACATTCTTGTCTCAAAAAAAAAGGAAGAAAAAATTTCAGTACCATTTTATATACCTGAGCAAATGTCTCTTTCAGTGTCTAAGGTTCTGATGGCACGAATCCTAAACACGAATCCTGTAATTATTTTCCCAGAAAAATGATTGTGAAACGTTCAAAATAAACACTATTGTGAATACATAGCTATAGGTGTTTAAAACACTGAAAAAGAAGCAGCGGTACGAAGGAGATCTGAGCAAATGTTTGCTTCATGAACATATGGGCTCCGGTGGAACAAGGTTCCAGGTCAATCCTGCCCATCCTTCAACATCTGCAAATATTATGGACCAGAGGAACATGAGGGGAACGATGACTTAGAAGCTCAAAGCTCACCATTTAATCAGATGACACAAAGAAATAAAATGGAATAATGGCCGGGCGCAGTGGCTCAAGCCTGTAATCCCAGCACTTTGGGAGGCCGAGACGGGCGGATCCCGAGGTCAGGAGATTGAGACCATCCTGGCTAAAACGGTGAAACCCCGTCTCTACTAAAAATACAAAAAACTAGCCAGGCGAGGTGGCGGGCGCTTGTAGTCCCAGCTACTCCGGAGGCTGAGGCAGGAGAATGGTGTAAACCCGGGAGGCGGAGCTTGCAGTGAGCTGAGATCCAGCCACTGCACTCCAGCCCGGGCGACAGAGCAAGACTCTGTCTCAAAAAAAAAAAAAAAAAAATGGAATAATGGCCACTTGAACTAAATTTTGATGTTAGCATAAAGAAAAATGTTCCTTGATATCTTTATCAAGTACACATTAAAACAAACTAAATCATTTATCAGGTACCAGAAAATGTTTCCAATATATGATACAGACTAGAAAGCATGCAGTCCTCAATGTAAACCGAACACAATAAATTTCAGAGAAAAACCATTTATAATGGTTAAAAATCTAATAAAATGTGTGGTCAAAGAAGAAATTTTTCAACACATATCATAGTTGGAAAACAATGATGTGACCCCTTAAGATTCTACCAAAGCTTATTTGACAAGCAGTTTTATTTTATTTATTTTATTTTATTTTGAGACAGTTTTGCTCTGTTGCCCAGCTGGAGTGCAGTTGCACGATCTTGGCTCATTGCAACGTCCGCCTCCTGGATTCAAGCAATTCTTATGTCTCAGCCCCCAAGTAGCTAAGATTACAGGTGGCCACGACCATGCCCAGCTAATTGTTGTTTTTTAGTAGGGATGGGGATTCAGCATGTTATTCAGGCTGGTCTCAAATTCCTGGCTATTCTTTCTGCTGTTAGCTGTCAGTCCTCTTCATCTCAGCACAGACAAGATCTATTTTTGTCTGTAAAACTGATGTGAATGGTCTACCTGTGACTCCATGCATCACTTTCAACATTGTCTTGTCCCAACTTAAAATGAATTATCCACTTACAGACTAGTGATTTCTTTTGGGCATCGTCCCCGTAACCTTTTCATAAAGCATCAATGATTTCATTGTCCCTCTACCCAGACTTCCCCATATTCATTTCTTGAGACTATCTCACTCTGTCACCCAAGCTGGAGTGCAGTGGCATGATCATGGCTCCCTGCAGCCTCTACCTCCTGGGCTCAAGCCATCCTCCCACTACAAACTCCAGAGAAGCTGAACCAGCAGGCATGTGCCACCATGCCCAGCTAATTTTTGTATTTTCTGTAAAGAAGGGGTTTCACCATTCTGTCCAGGCTGGTCTTGAATACCAGGGCTCACGTGACCTACCTGTCTTGACCTCTGAAAGTGCTGGGATTACAGGCCTGAGCCACTGCATCTGGTCTTATTGTAAATTTGATGTTTGTTCTTCTTTCAATTTTAGCAGAATTTGCATTGCTTTGATTTAGTCTCTTTTCAAACTCATCTTGCCCTTCTGAGTGCCTAAAACTAGACCCTTGTACACATAACAAATTTGTATCATTTTATTTTGGTGCAAAAAAATGTGATGTCATGCACAATTTTCTTATAATATGTATTTTTCATGAACTTCTTGAAGACCCCTTGTACTAGCAAACTGTATTCAAGATGATATAAAAAGGATTGTAGATATTCAAGTGCCACTTATTTCTGAGATGTAAGGATGGTTCAACATATTCAAGCAATTCAATGTGATATGCCACTTGAACAGAATGAAAGATGGAAACCACATCATCTCAATACATGGAGAAAAAGCATTTCACAAAATTCAACATCCAGTCATCATGGAAATCCTAAACAAAATAGATAGAGAAGGAAATTTACCTCAACAATACAAAGACAATCCATGAAATGACCACAGTGGAAATAAACAATCAGAGAAAAATGGAATGCTTTTCCTGTAGGATCTCACATGATGCAAGAATGCTCTCAGCCCTTCTATTCAATCAATACTGGCTGTCCTAGCCAGAGCAATGAAATAGCAAAAGAAATCAAACTCATCCAATCAGAAAGAAAAAAGTAAAATTCTATTTGTTTGTAGACGGCATGATCTTCTGTGTAGAAAATCACAGAGTCAACCAAAGTACAACTGGAACACATTCAGTGTATTTGCAGAATAGAATAACAGCACCAAAAATTAGTTGGATTTCCATACATTAAGAATAAATCATTTTAAAAGAAAATTAAAAACCACTTCTATTTGCTAAAGAGCTTAAAGTAAGAAATATTTAGGAATAAACATAAAGGTGAGAAGCTTGTACCTTGAAATCTACAAACATTGATCAAAATGATTAAAAATGTATAAATACATACACAACCCATACTGATTGGAAAAATTAGTATTGCTCAATGATTACATAACCAAATGTGATTTAGATTCAATACAACACTCATAGAAATCCATATAACTTTCTGTTAAAGAAACAAAAAACAGGCCAGTCACGGTGGCTCACACTCATAATCTCGGCACTTTGGGAGGTGGAGGCAGGTGGATCATAAGGTCAGAAAATCAAGATCATCCAGGCGAACACGGTGAAACCCGGTCTCTACTAAAAACACAAAGAATTACCCAGGCATGGTGGCACACACCTGTAGTCCCAGTTACTCGGGAGACTGAGGCAGGAGAATCACTTGAACCTGGGAGGCAGAGGTTGCAGTGAGCGAGATCATGCCACTGCACTCCAACCTGGGTGACAGAGCAACACTCCATCTCAAAAAAAAAAAAAAAAAGAAATGAAAATACAGGCTGGGAAAAGTGGCTCCCGTCTGTTGGCATGAGCCACAGCACCCAGGCCAATCCTCTTAACATAAACAGTTTAATGTCAATTAATGCTTGAACTCAATGTTAAGTCAACTCAAACTCAGGTCAATGCTTGTTTGACTGTAATGTCAACTCATGCTTGATGGTTTGCTATACTTATCACATTTGAAATAACTGTCTCCAAAATGAATTTTCTGATGTTCTGTAAGGAGCGACCTCAGACTGAAGACCTTACCACACTGATGACATTTGTAAGATTTCTGTCCAGTATGGATTTTCTGATGCCAATTGAGATGTGAACGTAAAGGCTTTGCCACAATCATCACACTTGTGAGGTTTCTCTCCTGTATGAATTCTGCTGTTTTGTGTAGGATGAAGCTTGACTGAGGACCTTGCCACAATCATGACATTTATAAGGTTTCTCTCCAGCATGAGTTGGACAAAGAACTGCAAGGTATGAACGATGTCTGAAAAATTTGCCACATTTATTACACTTGTAAGATCTCTCTTCATTATGCATTCTCCAATGATTTGCAATGATTGTAGCATTACTGAAAACTTTGTGACAATCATTACATTAGTTAACTTTCTGTATACTAGGGATTGCTTGATGGTGAATAACTGGTGACTGCCCACTAAAGACTTTGCCACACTCATTGCACTTGTAAGGTTTCTCTCCAGTGTTAATTCTAGTATGTTTTGCCAGGTGTGATCACTCCCAAAAGCCTTGTTACAAACCTTACATTTGTATGGTTTTTCTCCAGTATGAATTATCCTTTCAAGCTGTGATTTGCGACTGAAAACTTTGTCACAGTCTTCACATTTTTAAGATTTCTCTGCAGAATTAAATCTATGATGACTTGCAAGGTGTGATGGTTGATTAAAAACCATGCCACATTCACTCCACTTGTAAAGTTTCTCTTCAGTATGAATTGTCTTTTGAATTACAAGGCGTGAATTTTGACCAAAGGTGTTGCCACATTCATTACACTTCTAAGGTTTCTCTCCAGTGTGAATTCTAGGATGTTTTGCCAGGTATGAATTATATGCGAAAATCTTCTCACAAACCTTACATCTATATGGTTTCTCTTCAGTATGAATTTTCTTATGTGTTTCAAGGTTTGATTTGCGACTGAAAACTTTGTCACATTCTTCCCATCTGTAAGGTTTCTCTCCAGTATGAAGCCTACGATGACGTGCAAGGTTCGCTTTTTGATTAAAAACCTTGCCACATTCATTACACTTGTAAGGTTTCTCTCCAGTACGAATGGCTTTATGACTTACAAGGGTTGAATTGTGATGGAAGGCGTTGCCACTCTCATACTTTTAAGGTTTCTCTCCGCTATGAAGTCTACGATGGTATACAAGGTTTGACATCTGACTGAAAGTCTTGCCGCACTCATTACACTTGTAAGGTTTCTCTCCAGTATGAACTCTCTGATGCTGTGCAAGGTGTGCTTGTTGATTAAAAACTTTGCCACATTCATTACACTTGTAAGGTTTCTCTCCACTATGAAGTCTATGATGGTATACAAGGGATGACATCTGACTGAAGGTCTTGTCACACTCGTTACACTTGTAAGGTTTCTCTCCAGTATGAAGCCTACGATGGATTATAAGGGATGATGTCTGACGGAAGGTTTTGCCACACTCATTACACTTGTAAGGTTTCTCTCCAGTGTGAACTCTCTGATGTTGTGCCAGGTGTGAATCCCTCCGGAAAGCCTTGTCACAATCCTTACATTTGTATGGTTTCTCTCCAGTATGAATCCTCCTATGTCTTTCCAGGTGTGATTTGCGACTGAAAACTTTCTCACATTCTTCACATTTGTAAGGTTTCTCTGCAGTATGAAGTTTATGATGACATGCAAGGTTTGCTTTTGTACTAAAAACCTTGCCACATTCATTACATGTGTAAGGTTTCTCTCCAGTATGAACTCTCTGATGTTGTGTAATGCATGAATCACTCCGGAAAGCCTTGTCACAAACCTTACATTTGTAAGGTTTCTCTCCAGTATGAATCCTCCTGTGTCTTTCAAGGTATGATTTGCACCTGAAAACCTTGTCACAGTCTTCACATTTGTATGGTTTTTCTGCACTGTGAAGTCTATGATGGCGTGTAAGAGTTGACTGTTGATTAAAAACCTTGCCACATTCATTACACTTGTAAGGTTTCTCTCCAGTGTGAATTATACTATGTTTTCCCAGATATGAATTATATGCGAAAGCCTTGTCACAAACTTTACATTTGTATGGTTTCTCTCCAGTATGAATCCTCTTATGTCTTTCAAGGTGTGATTTGCGGCTGAAAACTTTGTCACATTCTTCACATTCAAAAGGTTTCTCTCCAATATGAAGTCTACGATGGCGTGCAAGGGTTGATAGTCGATTAAAAACCTTGCCACATTCATCACATTTATAAGGTTTCTCTCCAGTATGAATTATAGTATGTTTTGCCAGGTATGAATTACATGTGAAAGCTTTGTCACAAACCTTACATTTGTATGTTTTCTCTCCAGTATAAATTATCTTCTGTGTTTCAAGATGTGATTTGCGACTGAAAACTTTGTCACATTCTTCACATTTATAAGGTTTATCACCTGTATGAAGTGCCTTGTTAATGAAGAGGGATGAATTGTGACCAAACATCTTACCACACTCATTACACTTGTAAGGTTTCTCACCAATGTGACATCTACGATGGCATGCAAGGTATCGTTTCTGATTAAAGACCTTGCCACATACATCACATTTACATTGTTTCTCTTCTAAGTGGATTATCTGATGGTTTTTTAAAAGTGAGCTACAATTAAAGGATTTGCCACTCTCTATACAATGGAAAGATTTTTCTCTCATGTGTACTTCCCATTTTTGTGTGAGTAATGAAGAATGGAGGGAATTATTTCCATACTTATTAGAAATACGGGTTTTGGGCCTACAAGAAATTCTTTGGGATGTTGAAACTGAGGAAGTATCGAGAGATTTCACAACTTGATTATCAATTTTCCCTTCAGGCTGAAATATGTGCAATTCAGGCAGATGTGAATGAAAGTTTGATCCAAGCTGATCTTTAATAGACTTGTTTCCAGCATGCCTTTGATCATGTCGGTCTGTACTACCAGTCAACACTTTGATTTCTGTCATGGGTGCTGCATGACCATTTGTTTCATCTTCTTTCCACTGCAACTCGAAGCCATGAATGTCTTTCTCAATTTTCTGGAAGCAAAAATCTCTAGTGTGATGATTTGCTTGTCTTTGCAATGTCCCGGTGAGGATCACTTCTGTATTGCCTTGCCCTGTTGATGACAATGTCTTCAACATGCATTTGGAAGAGATATCTACAAAATTTAAACACCAATAGGTTTCTAATTAAGTACAGATGGTAAATAATACTGAAATGTGTAAAAATAACACAAAAAGCAATACTTATTTTAAACTTCCCAAACATGATCTTCAATGCCTATGAACACTAAAGCAGTAAGAATCTTTAATAAATAAAGGGCAATTACATGTACTTCAAATCATTTCTACAGAAGCCTATTCCCAATATCATGACAAGACACTGACAGGGCACAAACATGTGTGAGTCTAAAGAAAGGAGTGTTTTTCCACTGTGCCCCTAAAGTGTATCAGTTTGCAAAAAAACACATCACTGTCACATCAAAATATAAAATATATATTCTTCATATTTACAGCATATTTAGTGTATACAAATAAATGCTAAAGAATCACACAAGATACCATACTGGTAAATAATCCACAACACGCTGTTGTAAGGATAACCAAAATCAATGGAAATTCTGTATTGTCAAACAATCATAGCCCTGACAAGATAACAAAAGATTACAAAAATTAGCCAGGTAGGGTGGCCTGCACCTGTACTCCCAGCTATTCTGAAGGCTGTGTCACAAGAATTGCATTAAGCCAAAAGGCTAAGGTTTCAGTGAGCCAATATTACACCACTACACTCCAGCCCAGGTGACAAAATGAGCCTCCATCTCAACAAAAAAAAAAAAAGAAAGAAAGAAAGAAAAGAAAAAAGGCAGGGCGTGGTGGCTCATGCCTGTAATCCCAGTACTTCCAGAGGCTGAGGCAGGCAGATCACCCCAGGTCGAGTTTGACCAGCCTGGCCAACGTGGAGAAACCCCATCTGTATTAAAAATACAAAAACTAGAAAAGCGTGGTCGCAGGTGCCCGTAATTCCAGCTACTTGGGAGGCTGAGGCAGGATAATCGCTTCAACTCGGGAGCCAAAGATTGTGGTGAGTTGAGATCACACCACTGCACTCCACCCTGGGTGACAGAGTGAGACTCCATCTCAAAAAAAGGAAAATGTTAATACGGTATTTTTCTGAATAACTGTTACAAAATTACCTATATCCATGTGGAACAGGCATGCTGGGACATTTTTTTAAATTTTTTGTATTTTTATTTTTTTGAGATAGAGTCTCGCTCTGTCACCCAGGGTGGAGTGCAATGGCATGATCTTGGCTTAATGCAACCTCCACGCCAGGGTTCATATGAGTCTCTTGCCTTAGGTCCTGAGCAACTGGGATTACAGGCATGTGCCGCCATGCCTGGCTAATTTTTGCATTTTTTAGTAGAGATGGGGTTTCACCATGTTGGCTAGGCTGCAACCTCCACCTCCCAGGTTCAAGGGATTCTCCTGCCTCAACTTCCCAAGTAGCTGGGATTACAGGTGCACGCCACCATACACAGCTAATTTTTGCATTTTTAGTAGAGA
>NW_012115710.1:1289073-1292702 GCF_000951035.1 Colobus angolensis palliatus | reverse complement strand
GACCATCCTGGCTTACACAGTGAAACCCTGTCTCTATAAAAATACAAAAAAATTAGCCGGGTGTGGTGGCAGGCACTTGTAGTCCCAGCTACTCAGGAGGCTGAGGCAGGCGTGAACCCGGGAGGCGGAGCTTGCAGTGAGCCGAGAACGCACCATTGCACTCCAGCCTGGGCAACGAGAGAGACTCCGTCTCAAAACAAACAAACAAACAAACAAAAAGAGTAACTCCAACCCACAAGTCTATATAAAGTTCTCCAGGCTGGGTGTGGTGGTTCACACCAGTAATCCCAGCATTTGGGGAAGTTGAGTGGGGCAGATCACGAGGTCAGGAGATCGAGACCATCCTGGCAAACCAACATGGTGAAACCCCGTCTCTACTAAAAATACAAAAATTAGCTGGGTGTAGTGGCGCGCACCTGTAGTCACAGCTACTCAGGAGGTGGAGGAAGGAGAATTGCTTGAACCCGGAAGGCAGAGGTTGCAGTGAGTTGAGATCACACCACTGTACTCCAGCCTGGGTGACAGAGTGAGACTCTGTCTCAATAATAATAATATAAATAAATAAAGTTCTCCAGTAAATGTGAAAAAAAAAGACAGATAGTCCAGGTGTGGTGGTTCATGCCTGTAATCCCAGCACTTTGGGAGGACGAGCCAGGCAGATCACCTGAGGTGGGGAGTTTGAGACCAGCCCGGGCAACAAAAAGAAACCCTGTCTCTACTAAAAATACAAAAGTACATGGACGTGGTGGTGTATGTCTGTAACCCCAGCTACTCAGGAGGCCGAGGCAGGAGAATTGGTTGTACCTGAGAGGCAGAGGTTCCAGTGAGCTGAGATTGCAGATTTGTACTTTAGCCTGGGTGACAAGAGCAAAACTCTGTCTCACAAATACATAAAGTAATTGATAAAAGGACAGATACAGAAACTGGCATATGTATACCTCTTCTTCATAATTAAACTTTTTTTCACATTATTTAAAATAAAAGGCAGAAAAACACTGTACATATGTTAACGAAAATGCAACATACACAGAAATAATTCTGACATAAATTAAAAAAAAGTTCCAGTGGAGAAGTAGTTTTTGCAGGTTATGGAATTTTTTTTTTTCTCTTTTTGAAACAGAGTTTCGCTCTGTCTCCTATGCTGGAGTGCAATGGTGCAATCTCAGCTTACTGCAACTGCTGCATTCCAGATCCAACAGGCTCTCCTTCCTCAGCCTCCTCAGTAGCTGGGATTACAGTCACCCACAACCACGCCTGGCTAATTTTTGTAATTTTAGTAGAGACGAAGTTTCAACATGTTAGCCAGGCTGGTTTTGAACTCCTCACCTCAGGTGATCCGCCCACCATGGCCTCCCAAAGTGCTGGGATTACAGGTGTGAGCCACTGCACACATCCAGGTTATGGAGATTTTAAGTTTCTTCATTAGGCTATAACTTTAAGGTGTTTAACATACCTGCAACAATAACCTCTGCCCAAATATCTAAAGAACTAAAAGACAAAACTATTTAAAATAATAACCATGGTCAGGCATGGCAGCTCGCACCTGTAATCCCAGTGCTTTGGGATTCTGAGGCAGGTGGATCACTTGAGATCACAAGTTTGAAACCAGCCTAGCCAACATGGTGAAACACCGTCTCTACTAAAAACACAAAAATGAGCTGGGCGTGGTGGTGAGAGCCTGCACTTCCAGCTACTCAGGAATCTGGCGCACAAGAATGCTTTGAGTCCAGGAGCCAGAGGCTGCAGTTAGCCAAGATCATACCACTGCACTGTAGCCTGGGCCACAGAGTGAGACTGTGTCATAAAAAAAGAAAGAAAGAATAGAAAGAAAGAAAGAAAGAGCAGAGAGATAAGCGGGTGCAAAGAAAGATGCCCTTTCAGAGATCTCAGGATTGAAACTTTCCTTTTCCCACAGAATTCTCCCACTTGCAGAGAGTCTCCTCACACACTACTGGAAGGTGGAGCTTCCACTCTGCCCATCTGAGCTCTTACCTACCTTTACCCCTGTAATACATTCCCACCCAGCTGGATTTTTTTGCTATTTTCACTTCACTCTCCATGGTCCAGGGCTCTTTCCCTTGCTCCAACATGGAGACAGCAGGTCAGAAAGAGACTCCTGCTTATAAAAAGAAAGGACCATGACGTGCTGGAGCTTTTCTAGAGTCCCAGCCCTATGTTTCAGTAGGAAAGAAGACATTACAGATGGATCTAGGAAAATATTTCACAAATTCCTCTACTGACTGCTTCCTTCTGAATGCTGAGGGAGCCTTGTAATACGTAATATGTGGACATCGAGCTCTCTTCCAAGAACTACCAAATTGAAGGCACAAGAAAAGCAAACAGGAAACTGGATATGTTTAAAGTCTGCCATAAGATTTGTTTTGTTTTTGTTTTTTGAGACAGAGTCTTGCTCTGTCACCCGGGCTGGAGTGCAGTGGTGTGTTCTCGGCGTCATGAAGCTTTTCATGTCAAAATCAATACGGCTTCTATTTTAGTCAAGTAAGTATGTGGCTTCCAAGAGGCAACAAGAGAAAAGACAAAGATTCACAAGGGCACATCCCCAGGAGGGAAGTTATCCTCACCCAGGGAGACCAGGTTCCTGTAATTCTCCAGCATCACGTCCCTGTACAGAGTCCTCTGAGCAGGGTCCAGGCATTTCCACTCCTCCTGAGAGAATTCTATGGCCACATCCCTGAATGTCAATAGACTCTGAAATGAAAACACATTTTAAGGAAATGGTTCTGGGAGGAGTTCTTTTCTTTACAGAAAATGAGAAGACGATACACGGGAAAGCGCGGATTTAGTTGTAGTGAAGGTTCTGACAAATCCGAGGAAGGGATTTTTCACCACATGATGTCTTTATTACAGTTTTTGAAGAAGTCAAGACACACTTTCAGTATGAAATTCTTATGTTTGTGAGAAATACAAGAAATAAACAAATGAAAAATCAATGTTAGGTTCCTGTTATAAAAATGTTTGCAACTTATATTGACACACCAAGTGACATTCATTATCTAGATGAGAGAGAGCACGACTGATGTCTTAAAAGATGACAACGTCCGCAGTAAAAGACAGGCTGGGCACAGTAACACATGCCTGTAATCCCAGCTACGCAGGAGGCTGAGGCAGGAGAATCGCTTGATCCAGGGAGGCAGAGGTTGCAGTGATCCCAGATCGCGTCACTGCACTCCAGCCCCGGCAACAAAAACTCCATCTCAAAAAAATAAAAAAAATAAAAAACATTAGCTGGGCGTGGTGGGAGGCACCTGTGGTCCCAGCTACTTGGAAGGCTAAGGAGGGAGGAAGGCTTGACCCTGAGGGTGGAGGCTGCAGTGAGCTACAATCCCGCCAGGGAACTCACGCCTGGGCAACAAAGCGAGACCCCGTCTCAAAAGAAAATAAAGTACATGAAAACCAAATTACTCAAAGTACAAAAATCAATTGTGTATATATAGGTTCACAAAATAATAAAACCTACGGAGACTCACAAAAAACTGGATGTTAATACAAAGGGTTGTCATTTGTCCCAGATTTTCAAAATATATACGTGTGTATATATGTATTTGTATGTATATGTACGTGCACATGTGTGGGGATGTGTATGTACATATATAAAGTTTTTAAAAATA
>NW_012115710.1:1269165-1288733 GCF_000951035.1 Colobus angolensis palliatus | reverse complement strand
AGACTCCGTCTCAAAACAAAACAAAACAAAACAAAAAAACCAAAAAAACAGGAAATGCCCCATCCTAGAGGAAGCAATCACCCTTTCACTTGCCTGACCTGGAAGAATCTTCAGATATCTGTAGTAATGCAGGTGTGTGCTGAGGCAGCCACTATGGCAGTCTTTATACAGGGAAAAATCGCAAAGGAGCCAATTTCCAATGCAGATGTCAAAGAGCAAGCCAGCCGTGTTTACTAACATGACAACACGTACGTTTTTACAACCAGCAGGATCAAATATCAAACTAAAATATTTACTGGAACACAAAGAAGAAAACAACAGACGCTGGGATCTACTTGAGGGTGGAGGGTGGGAGGAAGGAGAGGAGCAGAACAAATAACTATTATGGGCTGGGCGCGGTGGCTCACGCCTGTAATCCCAGCACTGTAAGAGGTTGAGCAGGTGAATAACCAGGTCAGGAGTTCAAGACCAGCCTGGCCGAGATAATGAAACCCCTTCTCTACTAAAAATACAAAAAGAAAAGCCAGGTGTGGTGGCACGTGCCTGTAATCCCGGCTACTTGGGAGGCTGAGGCAGGAGAATCGCTTGAACCAAGGAGGCGGAGGCTGCAGTGAGCTGAGATCGCACCGCTGCACTGCAGCCTGGGTGACAGAGCGAGACTCTTTCTCAAAAAAAAAATAAATAAATAAATAAAAAGGAGCCCAGTCTGAGCGGCGGCGGCGACAGCAGCAGGAGCTGCAGGCCACTGGGGCTCCGGCAGGGGCGGCGGCGCCATCTTGTGCCTGGGGCCCATGGGGACGCCGGGGATGGTGTCCCGGGGGCGCAGGGGAGGAAAGGAATGGCCTGGAGTGTGAGGAAATGGAGCCTGAGGAACTGCTGCTGGAGCCCGAGCTGGAGCCCCAGTCTGAAGAGGAGCCGTCCCTGCCCCACGTCCCACGCCCCTCACCCGGGAGCTCCGGGCCCTGGGCCTCGTTCAGGAACCCCTGCAGCCAAGAGGAAGAGGAAGATTCGGGACTGGTCGAGGGTGACCCAGGGGATGGCGCCGTTGAAGACCCGGTGCTAGAAGCTATCAAAGCGGGAGTCAGGAAGATGGAGGAAGAAGCTGAGAGGCTAAAGGAGCTACAGAACGAGTTAGAGAAGCAGATGAATATGAGTCCATCTCCAGGCAATGCTGGCCCAGTGATCATGTACACTGAGGAGAAGATGGAGGCTGATGCCCGTTCCATCTATGTTGGTAATATGGACTATGGTGCAACAGCAGAAGAGCTGGAAGCTCACTGTCATGGCTGTGGTTCAGTCAACCGTGTTACCAAACTCTGTGCCAAATTTAGTGGCCATTCCAAAGGGTTTGCATATATAGAGTTCTCAGACAAAGAGCCAATGAGGACTTCCTTGGCCTTAGATGAGTCCCTATTTAGAGGAAGGCAAATCAACGTGATCCTATAACGAACCAATACACAGGAGACTCGCTGAACCTAGGAGGCAGAGGTTGCAGTGGGCAGATCGCAAGATTAGGAAATGGAAACTATCCTGGCTAAAGAAGTGAAACCCCATCGCTACTGAAAATACCAAAAAAGTATCTGGGCGTGGTAGCACTCGCCTGTATTCCCAGCTACTCGGGAGCCTGAGGCAGGAGAATCGCTTGAACTGAGAAGGCAGAGGTTGCAGTGAGCCGACATCACACTACTGCACTCCAGCCTGGGCTGCAGAACAAGATTCCGTCTCAAAATAATAATAATAATAAACCGGCATGGCGGCACACACCTGTGGTCCCAGCTACCTGAGAGGCAGAGGTTGGGGGATGGCTTGAGTCTGAGGGTGGAGGTTGTAGTGAGCTAAGATCATGCCACTGCACTCCACCCTGGGCAACAGAGTGAGACCCTGTCTCAAAATAAAATAAATATATGAAAACAGCATTATTCAAAGTACGAAAATCTACTCTGCAAACATATGCTCCAAAAATAATAAAACGTGCAAAGACTCACAAGAAATTAGACGTTAATAAAAAAAAGTTGTCATTTTCCCGAGATTTTCAAAATATATATGTGTGTGTATATATGTATGTATATGCATAGATATGTGTGTATGTATGTGTGTATGTATATATATATAAAGGTTTTTAAAATATAAAAAGTAGCAGGCCGGGCGCTGTGGCTCAAGCCTGTAATCCCAGCACTTTGGGAGGCCGAGACGGGCGGATCATGAGGTCAGGAGATCGAGACCATCCTGGCTAACATGGTGAAACCCCGTCTCTACTAAAAAATACAAAAAACTAGCCGGGCGAGGTGGCGGGCGCCTGTAGTCCCAGCTACTCGGGAGGCTGAGGCAGGAGAATGGCGTGAACCCGGGAGGCGGAGCTTGCAATGAGCTGAGATCCGGCCACTGCACTCCAGCCTGGGCAACAGAGCGAGACTCCGTCTCAAAAAAAAAAAAAAAAGTAGCAAGATTTGTTTAACTGAAGAGGAATCACGTCTTGGTGGAAAGGATACTTTGGCAGTGGGAGGAAGGAGAGGAGCAGAAAAAATAACTACTGGGCCCGGGCACAGCGGCTCACACCTGTAATCTCAGCACTTTTGGAAGCCAAGGCAGGTGGATCACCTGAGGACAGGAATTCAATACCAGCCTGGCCAACATGGTGAAACTCTCTCTAATAAAAATACAAAAATTAGCCAAGTGTGGTGGTTGGCACCTGTAATCCCAGCTACTCAAGAGGCTGAGGCAGAACACACACTTGAACCCGGGAGGCAGAGGTTGCAGTGAGCCGAGATCATGCCATTATACTCCAGTCTGGGCGACAAGAGCAAAACTCAATCTCAAAAAAATAAATTAAAAAAAAAAGTATTGGGTACCGGCCTTGATACTGGTGTGATGAAATAATTGGCACAATAAACTCCAATGATGCGAGTTGACCACTGTAACATACCTTCACATGTAGCCCCAAATGTAAAGTAAAAAAAAAATATGTAAAATTTTAATTTACAACAGAATTTTTAAAGTCTCATAAAGATGTAGAAATACACGTGTATGAGACTTGCTCTGACACTTGGCACAGAACTGACAGTAGCAATTCCCAGTGAGGTTGGAAGGAGGGTGGAGGATGTGACTGGGAAAGGAGATGCCTTGTGGCCAAGGGTCTAAGCTGCAGCTTTGCTTGGAGTTTTACCACAAAACAAATGTATACGTCATGTGATGTTTCAATATAACCATTTATATTTAATAATAACTGGTGGGGATGGGCATGGTGACTTGTGCCTGTAATCCCAGCAGTTTAGGGGGTTGAGACGGACAGATCACCTGAGGTTAAGAGATCGAGGCCAGCCTGGCCAACGTGGTGAAACCCCGTTTCTATTAAAAATACAAAAAAATTAGCCAGGCGTGGAGACTCGCACTTATAATCCCAGCTACTAGGTGGGCTGACACAGGAAAATCGCTTCAACCTAGGAGGCAGAGGCTGTAGTAAGCTTAGATTATGCCATTGCACTCCAGCCTCCGCAACAAAGCAAGACTCCATTTCAGAAAAATAATAATAATAACAATAGGTGGAATGAGAATACAGCTTTATCCTCTTGGATAAAATAGTACTGCTTCCATATTTGAGAAAAATTGCAACCATTTTTACCAAAAACACTTGTTTCACAAGCCTCTCCACAGTAACACCACTGTCTTCATGAACTTAATGTGCTAAGAATGGTTTAATGAACCTCCTGCTATTATTTACATTGATTTCATATTCTTAAAATAACGAAGGAATAGGCCAGGCACAGTGGCTCACATTTGTAATCTCAGCATTTTGGGAGGCCAAGGTGGGCAGATCACCTGAGGTTGGGAGTTGAGACCAGCCTGACCAACATGGAGAAACCCCGTCTCTATTAAAAATACAAAATTAGCTAGGCGTGGTGACACGTGCCTGTAATCCCAGCTACTCAGGAGGCTGAGGCAGGAGCATTGCCTGAACCCAGGAGGTGGAGGTTGCGGTGAGCTGAGATCATGCCATTGCACTCCAGCCTGGGCAATAAGAGCAAAATACTGCCTCAAATCGTCATCATCATCATCATCATCATCATCATCATAATGGAATCATTCATTATTCATGCCTATATATGAATTTTCCATTCTAATTAGTAAGATTTTTGGAATCAGAAACACAGTAACTCACTCAATTACCTAAAAATATAGTATAAAATCAGGGAGAAAAGATTTTGTCTTACTGGTCTCCTTTTCTAGAATTTACCATGTACTTTGGGCACATTAAAGTGACTTCCATTGGCAGCTGCTCTAATCCTGGTCCACAGAGAACTAAACGTGCATCCACATGTGACCCCTGAACAATCCCTGCTGCCCAACAACCCTGACACCACGGGGCCCTCACCGCGTCTCCATCCATGTCTGGTGTGAGCCCTTCCCAGGACAATGACCAGTGCAGCCTCCTTCCAAGTTCATGTCACTGGGTCACAAGAGACGGAATCTAAGCGAGATGAGAGGGACTGAGGGAAGGCACGGGTGAGGGTGAGCAAATCCGTCAGGCAGGACGCTTCAGACTCAGAGAAGATTCCCAACTCCAAGCCCCAGTGTTTCTGAAAGGAAGGAGACAGAACAATCCACCGAGAATATCATCTCACCTGAGGAGGAGCCATCCCTGACTCCTTTGCTTTCCTCTTCCTCTTCCAGGTTTCTTCCTCACGTACCAAGAGTCTTTAGAAGTCAATCCTGAATGTTAAAAATATGATGTTTACTGCATAGAATCAACACATCCTCTCCCGGTAACACAATGACACATACACAGGATACATCACCCTGAGGAAATATGGTCCCCTCGGCTGCCCACTGCACCAGGAACAAAAAATTCCTACAGGAAAACTCCTGCTCTCCTCCTGGAAAAGCTCCCCCCCCACACACATACTGCAGCAGTGGGGAGCTGGGCTGGAATGAGCTCCCGTTCAGGAGATCTCTACCAAAAATACAAAAACTTAGCCAGGTATGGTGGTGCACGTCTGTGTGTCTGTGGTCCCAGCTACTTAGGAAGCTGAGGTGGAAGGATCATTTGAGCTCAGAAGTTTGTGATCAGCCTGGCCAACATGGAGAAACCGTGTCTCTACTAAAAATACAAAAAACTGGGCTGGACGCGGTGGCTCATGCCTGTAATACTAGCACTCTGAAACCGCGAGGTGGGTGGATTACTTGAGGTCAGGAGTTCGAGACCAGCCTGGACAACATGGAGAAAACCTGTCTCTACTAAAAATACAAAAATTTGGCTGGACACGGTGGCTCATGCCTGTAATACTAGCACTGTGAAAGGTCGAGGTGGGTGGATTACTTGAGGTCAGGAGTTCAAGACCAGCGTGGCCAACATGGTGAAATCCTGTCTCTACTAAAAATACAAAAAGTAGCCAGGCTTGGTGGGCATCTGTAATCCCAGCTACTCAGGAGGCTGAGGTAGGATAACTGCTTGAACCTGGAAGGTGGAAGCTGCAGTGACCTGAGATCATGCCACAGCACTCCTGCCTGGGCGACAGAGTAAGACTCAAAAATAAAATAAAATACAAATACAAATACAAAAATTAGCAGGGTGTGGACGCACACACCTGTAATCTCAGCTACTTGGGAGGCTGAGGCACAAGAATCAGTTGAACCCAGGAGACAGAGGTTGCAGTGAGCCAAGATCATGAGACTCACAGCCTGGAGGACAGAGTGAGAGTCTGTTTGAAAAAAAAAAAAAAGCATTTCTGATAAGATTGACACAGAGATAAGAAAACTTGAGTAATGTGATAGACACTGACGGGCAGAGGGAACTTCAGATGGGGGTGGGAGGCCATGGGAGGCATCTCTGAGCCTAGACCTGAAGGAGAAAGGGACAGGGCCATCTTCATTTAGAAACAGAATAAAAGCGGAGACAATGACCTGAGACAGGAAGGATTTTGATGTTTAAAAAAAGAGAAAAGCAAATGTGACTGGGGCAGAAGGAGACATGAGATGAGGGCAAGCTCCCAGGAGGAGGCTGGACACTGGCAGGGGCCCTGGACACAGGGCTGTGGAGCCACAGTGAAGAGCTGGACTCTTGTCCTGGGGAACACGGGAAGCCGGTGGAGGGTTCCCTGCCAGGAACTGACACGACCTGCTTTAGACGTAGCTGTGATATCCTCATACAGACAAAGGCCTCTGAAGATGGTCTCTGTTTCTGAGCCTACCGCTCTGTTTCTTCCATTCTTCTGCTTTTTTTTTTTTTTTTTCATTTTTGGGTTACTGCATCCCATGGAAAATCCTAATTACAACTGGGCACTCCCCTCTCCCAGAGAAAAAGCCACACCCAGACACCGCCTCTATTTTGCCAGTCATTTCAGGGGTCAGGATCACTCAGGTTGAGCTTTTCTGGTCTAAGCCCTTCATCGCCAAGCTGCAGGGAGGCTCACTGGGGTCAGAGTGGGAAATTTTCACCATGTTACCCTGAGAAGGTCTGAGATGAGTGAGAAGATGTGCCTGAATTCTTACATGGGGGCGTGGAAGGGCTAATGAGATGGGTTGGTCTTATCATCCCATCCTTAAAATTAGAGAAGCGTCTATCACCTACCTGGGTTAAAGAAAATTCTTTGGAAAGGTTCTGATGAAACTGACACCCAACATTGAATTCTTCCTTACAGGGAAATCTCAGTAACATTTATAAAATGCAGAAGTGTAAACACACAGCTATTGACCTTGAAAACAGGGAAACAGGGTCAGCTGTAGAACTAAGACATAAGCAAAAATTTTCAATCAAGAACACACGGGTGGACAGCTGCGGTGGCTCACACCTGTAATTCCAGCACTTTGGGAGGTCGAGGTGGGTGGATCACCTGAGGTCAGGAGTTTGAGACCAACCTGGCCAACATGGTGAAACCGTCTCTACTAAAAATACAAAAATTACCCGGGCTCCGCCCTCGCAACTTATTTAACCTCTTGTTGCTCCTTCTCCTGAATCTTTAGATCGTCCTCAATCTCCATAGATTTCTACCTCTATACCATCTCTGCGCCTCCTCTGCTCTCACTATTAAATTCTCTCTTCCCTGTTATAACCCCCTGGACCTAATCTGGCACCCCAGATCCCCAGGTGTCCTCCCTGCTGTGGTTCTCCCTCTGTTCTCCTTGCCACCAGCACCACTCTGCTCTGTCTGCCCTGGCTTCAAATCCCTCCTCCTCTTCCTCACTCTGATGAGCCTCCACATTTCTGTCCCTCTCCATACCTTGCTGTCTGTCCTTCATTTCTCTGTACATTTTAGCTTTTCTCTACATTTCTGCAGTTGCTTTTCTCCTCCTTTCTTATCTTTTTTTCACTTTTGCTGTCTCTTGGCAAACCCCTCACCATCCTCTACTTTGCCATCTGTTATGTGTCTTTCTCATTCTTCTTTTCTCTGTCTCTGGTTTTCTACCACTCTCTCAGTCCCTCTCTCTGTCTCCTGATCCCGCTGGCCCACACAATTACAGGAGGGTTTGGAGTAGACGCCGGCATCTCGGAGGAGCGCATTTTCCAAGAGCTGGATCTGGGCAGGCAAGAACACCCCGTATCACAGGACACGCACCCGGCACCTCCACAGTGCGGGCTCAGGGGAAGCGGTGACTGCGGAGGGAAGACCTGGGGAGCAGCAGGGCCCAGCATGAGGAGGAAGGAGGTGGGGGGCAACGACGCCTTTGGACAAGGGGAGAATCTGCAGGATCCCAGGACCAAGCAGAGAACGCGGCCTCCCCGGGACTGGGGTCAGGGTGCTGTGCTCCAGCAACCGACGAGGGTGAGGCTGGGAGGCGCGCAGGGAGGGAATCCACCTCTCGGGTGAGGACTTTAACAAGCGCAGTGCGGGGCCGGGCGCGGTGGCTCACGCCTATAATCCCAGCACTTTGGGAGGCCGAGGCGGGCGGATCACGAGGTCAGGAGATCGAGATCATCCTGGCTAACACGGTGAAACCCCGTCTCTACTAAAAAATACAAAAAATCAGCCGGGCGTGGTGGCGGGCGCCTGTAGTCCCAGCTACTCGGGAGGCTGAGGCAGGAGAATGGCGGGAACCCGGGAGGCGGAGCTTGCAGTGAGTAGAGACCGCGCCACTGCACTCCAGCCTGGGAGACAGAGCGAGACTCCGTCTCAAAAAAAAAAAAAAAAAAAAAGGCGCAGTGCGGAAGGAGTCAAAACACGGTTTTGAGCAGGAAAACTAGGCGATGGGAAGTGTATACATTGCCCTGTAGCAGAAAGACTGAGGACGGGACCAGCCTCAGGGCGACTTTAAACCTAAAAAGAAGGGACTTCCGGACTCCCAGGAGAACATCTCCATTTGCTCTGAGTGAAGGAAGAAAGACGAGAACTTCCAGGTCTGTGGGGACCCCACATCCCATGTACAAAAGTGCTGGGGACCTGGAGAGCGCAGACTTAATGCAACACAGAGCAAAACTCACCTCCGCGGTGTGACCGTCACTCCAGGGGATCCGCTTCCTGGTCTGCGCGAACCTGCGCGCGCAAGACAGAAACCAAGCCTGGGTGGAGCCAACGAGGAGGTGAGCGGGGCCTGGAGGAGGTGTGGGCGGGGACCTGGGTGACGTAGGGGCGGGGCCTGCGAGAGGTAGGGGCGGGGCGCAAAGCGGAGACACCTTACCCTTTAGTACCGGCAGAGGGCGGGGCCGGAGCGGGACCTGTGTGTCTGTCAGGGTCCTTCCAGCCCTGTTCTGCGGCTTTTAGCGGCGAGAGTAGCCAGGAAGGCAGAAGGATGATTCAAAAGCCCTGGAATAGTCTGGAAGGAGGATGCAAACTAGAATGTAAAATGCAAAGCCCTGCCTGATCCGAACGTAGGACTTCATGCTGACGGTCCACAGGACGGAATAGAAATCCTCTCCCTTTCTATTCTCCATTCACTTGGGAGGGAGAGCCAACCAGTGCTCAGCTTCAGAGACTTCCCTAGGGCTACCGCCTGGGATGTGGGACGGAGTGCTCAGGCCAGGGAGGAGTGAGGTCATCACCTGCTGCTTAAACACAGCAGGGATGCGGCCGCGGGCGTGGGAGCCTGAGGTCCCAGCTACTCAGGAAGTAGTGGCGGTAGGATCGCTGAGCCTGGGGGTCCTGGCCAGCCTGGGCGATAAAGTAACATTCCCTCCCGCAGTCTCTTTCTTTTTTTCTTTTAATTTTTAAATAATTTATACAATTTTGAGTAGGCTGGACACGGTGGCTCACGCCTGTAATCCCAGAACTTTGGGAGACTGAGGCGGGCGGATCGCGAGGTCAGGAGATCGAGACCATCCTGGCTGACACGGTGAAACCCCGTCTCCACTAAAAATACAAAAATTAGCCTGGCGCGGTGGTGGACGCCCATAGTCCCACCTACTCAGAAGGCTGAAGTAGGAGAATGCCTTGAACTTGGGAGGCGGAGCTTTCAGTGGGCCGAGATAGAGCCACTCCACCCCAGCCTGGGCGACAGCGCTAGACTCCATCTCAAAAAAAAAAAAAAAAAAAAAAAATATTTTTTTGCTTGTATGAAATAGCCACCGCGCCCGGCAACCAGGCTGGTTTCTAATTCCTGACCTCAAGTGATCCGCCGGCCTCAGCCTCCCAAAGTGCTGGGATTACAGGCGTGAGCCACCGCACCTGATCAGCAAAATTCTTAGAAGTTGCGCCTGCATGCCACTGGACTCAGGTTGCATGACCACGTTCCTCTCAAGGCTGAGAATTATTTAAATGTCCGTAGCTTTAAATCTGAAATATTTGATGCTTGAATTACATAACTTCCTACTGAGATATAGGTACTATCTTCCTTGCAGTTTGCCTTACAAGGAGCGCTCCCAAGACCTTCAGAAATACATCTTTGGGTCATTAAGCTGAAAAAAGGTTCAGTTACCCTCTAAAAAAATACCACTTCAGGCTGGGCACGGTGGCTCAAACCTGTAATTCTAGCGTTTTGGGAGGCCAAGGAGGTCAGATGGCCTGAGGTCGGAAATTGGAGACCAGCCTGACCAATATGGAGAAACCCCGTATCTCCTGTAATTACAAAAATTACCCTGGCGTGTTGGCGTGCGCCTGTAGTCCCAGCTACTTGGGAGGCTGAGGCAAGAGAATGGCGTGAACCCAGGAGGTGGAGCATGCAGTGAGTCGAGATCGCACCACTGCATGCCAGCCTGGGTGACAGAGGGAGACTCCGTCTCAAAAATAAAAAATAATTTTTTTGTATTTTTAGTAGAGATGGGATTTCACCGTGTTAGCCAGGACGATCTCGATCTCCTGACCTCGTGATCCACCCACCTCGACCTCCGAAAGTGCTGCAATTACAGATGTGAGCCACTGCATCCGGCCTAGAAGATGGAATTTAAGCGAAGATGAGAGGGACTGACAGAAGGCATGGGTGAGTGCAAGCAAATGCGTCAGGCAGGATGCTTCAGACTCAGAAAAGACTGGCTACTGTAATACCTGCCTTTTCAGAAAGAAAAGAGACAGGATAATTCACCAAGGAATATCACTTATATCCATGCAAAACAGGCACTTTGTGACTTTTAAAAAAAAATTTTATGGCCGGGCGTGGTGGCTCAAGTCTGTAATTACAGCATTTTGGGAGGCCGAGAGGGGCGGATCACAAGGTCAGGAGATCGAGACCATCCTGGCTAACATGGTAAAACCCCGTCTCTACTAAAAAACATACAAAAAATTAGTCGGGCGTGGTGGCGGGCGCCTGTAGTCCCAGCTACTCGGGAGGCTGAGGCAGGAGAATGGCGTAAGCCCGGGAGGTGGAGCTTGCAGTGAGCTGGGATCTGGTCACTGCACTCCAGCCCAGGCGACAGAGCGAGACTCCGTCTCAAAAAAAAAAAATTATGTATTTTTATTTTTTTGAGACAGGGTCTTCCTCTGTCACCCAGGCTGGAGTGCAATGGCACGATGTCAGATAAATGTAACCTCCGCTTCCTGAGTTCAAGCGATTCTCCTGTCTCAGCCTCCTGAGTATCTGGGATTACAGGCATGCTCAATCACGCCCAGCTAACTTTTTGTATTTTTAGGAGCCATGGGGTTTCTCCATATTGGTCAGGCTGGTCTCGAACTCCTGACCTCAAGTGATTCACCCGACTCAGCCTCCCAAAGTTCTAGGATTACAGGCATGAGGCACCGCACCCGGCAGCACTTTATGACATTAACAAGTGGAGTGTGTCATTCGAACCCAGGAGGCAGAGGTTGCACTGAGCCGAGACCATGCAATTGCACTCCAGCCTGGGTAACAGGGAGAGGCTTTGTCTCAAAAAAGAAAAAAAGAACTGACAGTGTCAAAGGGTTCAATTATGATGTCACAACTACAGTTAAATAACAGCCAGGCAACACAGTAATTCTATATACACCCATTTCCCTTAGTTATCTAGTTCACTATGCATAAGATATGAAACATGGAATGTGTACTGGGAAAACTGTTAAACCGGGATCAGAGAAAACATGGTATAAAACAAATTGTACAATAAAAACATTAAATAAAAGGTCCAGGCTCCCTGGTCTGAATGTTCATATTGGCCAAAAGCCATGTTCGGATTTCTTATTCTCCAATAGGATGTTCCTGCAGATGGAGCCTTTGAGATAATTTGGTCATGGGTGTTAACTACTCGTGAATAGGACCAGTGCTTTTATTTATTTATTTTTCTTTATTTATTTTTGAGAAAGAGTTTCACTCTTGTTGCCCAGGCGAGACTGCAATGGCCTGATCTTGGCTCACTGCAACCTCTGCCTCCTGGGTTCAAGTGATTCTCCTGTCTCAACCTCCCATGTAGCTGGGATTTCAGGCATGTGCCACCACACCCAGCTAATTTTTGTATTTGTAGTAGAGATGGAGTTTTACCATGTTGGCCAGGCTGGTCTCGAACTCCTCACCTCAGGTGACCTGCCTATCTTGGCCTCCCAAAGTACTGGGATTACAAATTTGAGCCACCGCACCCAGCCATTTTTTGTGTGTTCAGTAGATTCGAGGATTCACCATGTTGGACTGACTGGTCTCAAACTCCTGACTTCAAACGATCTACTGACCTCAGCCTCCCAAAGTGCTGGGATTAGAGGCATGAGCCAGGTAGTCTAAGCTATTGATAGGACAGTGAAATGATGGAGACTGGAAAAGGAGCATGTCATCATTAGCATCACTGAAGGCTGACAACTTACACAAAGGCAGTTTACAGCTCGTCTTATAAAAGCTGCAATGTGTGAAGCCATCTAATAGCACTAGCTTGTTTTAAAAACCTGGAGGCAGCGGGGCGCAATGGCTCAGGTTTATAATGCCAACACTTTGGAAGACCGAGGCCGGTGGATCACCTGAGGTCGGAAGTTCGAGAGCAGTCTGACATGGAAAAACCCTGTCTCTACTTCAAATACAAAATTAGCTGGGCGTGTTGGCACGTGCCTGTGATCCTAGCTACTTGGCAGCCTCAGGCAGGGAATTTGCTTGAAGGGCGGGGGCGGGGCGGGGTGGAGGTTGTGGTGAGCCGAGATTGCACCACTGCACTCCAGCCTGGGCAACAAGAGCGAAACTCCATCTCAAAAACAAAAAAGTCTGGAGGCAAATTAACATTATTTCTCAAGTAAGTACAGCAGGCCCACAGTGTTCATGTACATGACCCCAATTTGCACATACAGTGAGGGAGGGACAAACTTGATCCTGGGCCTGAAGGATCCCATGGCATGTTTTTAAGCACAATAGTGCACCAAGGAAGTACAGAAAACAACCAGTCACAAAAAATACAAGGAGAACAGAATGAAATACTACAAGGTGGACACAGGGCTGAGTCACAGGCTGAGCTGTGCTGCTGACAGTGCTGCTAAGTCATCCCTCATGGACCATGTGCTGAGTCATCATGCCCTGCACACATTGATGCAGGCAGCTTCCTATAATTTTGTCCAGTGGATGAATAAGGTCTTGACTTCTTCAGTGAGAGTAGTGTTGGAGAAGAGGGGCTCACAGAGAAATTGAGGTGTTCAGGATTACAAAATCAATAGGCTGGAAAGAAACTGTATTTGCATCCAGATCAATGTACCATGTGAGGCAAGGCCAGGAAAGGAAGGGTAAGTGTGGAGGGAAGGAAGTAATGGGCATGTAGGAGTGAACTCTGTGCATGCACGTCTGTGGGAATAGAATTCCACTAGAATAGACCAAATCTTGAGCTTGGAGGAAAGTGAAATTAATTTAGCAGATGGTAAAATATTGACCCAAGGTTAACTATGCAAATTACAATACGGGCAAGGGACAAGAATCAACGAGATCCAAAAAAGCAGCAGTATGGTGGCCTGAGGTGAAAGCAGTTTTATATCTCTTAAATTAAATGGCCTCTGATTTCTAGTTTCAAGCATATACTCCACAATATGCCTTGTGTAGATTCCAGAATTTTATACACACACACACAAAAATGAGTAAACTCTATGAGGAGTACAGCAATGAAGGAGACCTTGGCCATGAAGAAGGATTCCCTGGCTGAGTAAGTAGAGATGTGTCTGTGAAAACAGAGCCAGGCCAAGCACAGTGGCTCATGCCTGTAATAAGAATAATGATGACAGTTTTTGTTTCTTTATTCTTTATTTTTGGGATGCAGTGTGACTCTATTGCCCAGGCTGGAGTGCAGTGGCATGATCTCAGATCACTGCAACCCCTGCCACACAGCTTCAAGCAATTCTCTCACCTCAGCCTCCCGAGTAGTTGGGATTACAGGCGCCTGCCACTGGGCCTGGCTATATTTTGTATTTATTTTTGTTTTTGTTTTTGTTTTTTTGAGACAGAGTCTTACTCTGTTGATCAGGCTGAAGTGCAGTGGCATGATCTCGACTCACTGCAAGCTCCACCTCCCGGGTTCATGCCATTCTCCTGCCGCAGCCCCCTGAGTAGCTGGGACTCCAGGTGCCCGCCACCATGCCCGGCCAATTTTTTGTGCATTTTTATTAGAGATGGGGTTTCACCGTGTTAGCCAGGATGGTCTCGATCTCCTGACTCGTGATCTGCCCACCTCAGCCTCCAAAATTGCTGGGATTACAGCCGTGAGCTACTGCGCCCATCCTAAATTTTGTATTTGTAGTAGAGACAGGGTTTCACCATTTTGGTCAGGCTAGTCTTGAACTCCTGACCACCAGCCTCGGCCTCCCAAAGTGCTGAGATTACAGGCATGAGCCACCATGCCCGGCCCCTTCTTACTGTTAACTCATTATTGTGACAGTTGACAACAATGAAAAATCTTAAAATCATTACAATTATTATTAAAAGAAAAAAACTTACTGCAAAGGTTGTTTTCTACCTAAACCATGGGCTTATCCATCCATGTATTCATGCACACACATCCCATCACAGCGTTACACGCATGGTGGCGTGCACCTCTAATCCCAGCTACTCGAGGGGCTCAGGCAAAAGAATCGCTGTAACCCAGGAGGCAGAGGCTACAGTGAGAAAAAATCCTACTGTTGCCTGAGTGACAGATTGAAACGGAACTAAAAATAGATAAATAAATAAATAAATAAAATCCATGATGTGAAAAAGCATGCTGTTCCACTGCTGTGTATCTTCACTTTCCATTCCATTCCAAGTCATTAAAAGTGCAGAGTCTAGCTGGGCACGGTGGTTCAGGCCTGTAATCCCAGCACTACGGGAGGCTGAGGTGAAAAAACGCAAGGTCAGGAGTTCCCGACCAGCCTGACCAATATGGTGAAACCCGATCTCCACTAAGAATACAAAAAAATTAGTCAGTCATGGTCGCGGGCGCCTGTAATCCCAGCCACTCGGGAGGCTGAGGTGGGAGAATTGCTTGAACCCGGGAGGCGGATGTTGCAGTCAGCTGAGATCCCATCACTGCACTCCAGCTTCGGCAACAAAGTGAGACTCCATCTCTAAATAAATAAATAAAACAATTAGCCACATGTGGTGACACATGCCTATCACTCAAGCTCTTTGGGAGACTAAAGTGGAGATTACTTGAGCCCAGGAATTTTGGGTCGCTGTAAACTCTAAATTGTGCCATTGTACTCTAGAACTAAGCCACAGAGCAACATTTTCTCTCTCTCTCCTTTATTTTTTTGAGATGGAGTCTCGCTCTGTTGTCCAGGCTGGAGTGCAGTGGCACAATCATGGCTTACTGTGACCTCCACCTCCGAGATTCAAGTGATTCTTCCGCCTCAGCCTCTTGAGTAGCTGAGATTACAGGCGTGCGCCAGCACCCCCAACTCATTTTTATACTTTTAGTAGAGATGAGGTTTCACCACGTGGGCCAGGCTGGTCTCAATCTCCCGACCTCAAGGGATCCACCCGCCTTGGCCTCCTATAGTGCTGGGATTACAGGCGTGAGCCACCACACCCAGACCAACATCCTGTCTCTTACAAAAAACAAAATGCCGGGCGCGGTGGCTCAAGCCTGTAATCCCAGCACTTTGGGAGGCTGAGGCGGGCGGATCACGAGGTCAGGAGATCGAGACCATCCTGGCTAACACGGTGAAACCCCGTCTCTACTAAAAAATAGAAAAAACTAGCCGGGCGAGGTGGCGGGCGCCTTGTAGTCCCAGCTACTGGGGAGGCTGAGGCAGGAGAATGGCGTAAACCCGGGAGGCGGAGCTTGCAGTGAGCTGAGATCCGGCCACTGCACTCCAGCCTGGGCGACAGAGCGAGACTCCGTCTCAAAAAACAAAACAAAACAAAAACCAAACAAACAAAAAAAGTTTGAAGTCAGAGACATCTTGATCTACTAGTGTGGCTTCAAATGCATTACCAAATCAGATACAAAATATCTCCCCTTATTGGTCTCCTTTTCCAGAATTTACCAGATATCTGTACACATTAATGTATGTATTTAATAAGTATTTCTCTGATCTGATCCACGAAGAGCTGACATCTAGATGTGGTCCCTGAACACTCCAGGCTGCCCAGCAGCACTGACACCACGGGGCCCACACCCCGTGTCCATCCATGTGTGGGTGTGAGCCCTTCCCAGGACCGTGCCCAGTGGAGCCTCTTCCCAAGTTCATGTCACTGGGTCACAGGAGATGGAATCTCAGAGCAGATGAGAGGAAATGCTTCAGACTCAGAAAAGACTGGCTACTAAATACCCGACATTTCAGAAAGAAAAGAGACAGATTAATCCCCAGAGGAACATCACTTCACCTGAGGAAGGGCCATGCCTGCCTCCTTTCCTTTCCTCTTCTCAGCTGCTTCCTCACATAACATGAGTCTTTAGAAATCGATCCTGTATGTGAAAAAAAAAAATATGAAACTTCATGTAGAAATGACGGACTCCCTTCCTGTGACAAAAACACCCAGATAAGGGAGACCTCATCGTGTAGAAAGGCGGGCCTCGGAGGCCCACTGCACCAGAGATCATGTAGAGATAAGAAAGTCCCACAGGAAGACCTATAAGTGTACGTTTGACCCCGGTCTTCAGATCTCACTCCCCTCCTAGAGAAACCCCCACACACGAGGCAGCAGGGGGGAGCTGGGCTGCACTGATCGCCCCTTCAGCGTACAGACTCATCCCTGATCTAACCCCATCCAGAGGACAGCCCCTCATCTCTCTGTGGATCACAGGCTGAGCTCAGCCCCCAGAAATGGAGGACACAGAGCTTCGATGTTCAATGCTGCACACAGATGACAAGCACCTGGGCCACTGCAGCTATTACTGAGGGTGGGCTCCAGCCCTTCAGAATAAGAACCCCTGCTAAAGCAGCACAAAAGCTCTATTTGCAAAATGCCTCTGGATTCTAATGTGAAGCCAGGGTTGAGCTCCACTCAGAGGGGGTGAGCCCAGCACAGTCCCACGTTCTGGCTCTGCCCTCCCCTTGAGGCCTTTTTCTCACCAGGATTCAGACAGTGGATGGCAAAGGTGCAAAAATAATCACATAGAACAAGCAACGTGGACCAGAGGTGGGATGAATGATGGGCTGAAAGGAAATAAATCTTCAAGCCCCAAAATCATTAAGTAAAAGGGAGAAGTCAAGCTGGGAGCCGCTTAGGGAATCAGACTGGCCTTGTACTCAAAGTCACCCCTTTGCTCCCTGATATAGATGCATATCTGAGCACCTCCTTCGAAAGGCTAATCAAAAACTCAAAAGAAGGGCCCAGAACGTGGCTCACACCTGTAATCCCAGCACTTTGGGAGGCTGATGCAATGAGCTGAGATCGTGCCACTGTACTGCAGCCTAGGCGACAAAATGAGACTTCATCTCAAAAACAAAAAAGAAAAAAGAAAAGAAACTCAAAAGATTGCAACCATTTGTGTCTCATTTATCTGTGACCTGGAAGCCACCTTCCTGCTTCAACCTGGGAGAAGGAGGTTGCCGTGAACCAAGATCTATAGGGTCCAGCACTACAGGGCTTAGCAGGTGTTCTCCCTGTGTGTGGAGATGAGAGATTGTAATAAAAAAAGACACAAGATAAAGAAATAAAGAGAAAACAGCTGGGACTGGCGGACCACTACTATCAAGACGCGGAGACCGGTAGTGGCCCCGAATGGCTGGGCGCGCTGATATTTATTGCATACAAGACAAGGGGGCAGGGTAAGGAAGGTGAATCTTCTAAGTGATTGACAAGATGAAGTAAGTCACATGATCACAGGACAGGGGTCCCTTCCCTTTTAGGTAGCTGAAGCAGAGAGAGAAGGCAGCATATATCAGCGTTTTCTTCTATGCACTTATAAGAAAGATCAAAGACTTTAAGACTTTCACTGTTTCTTCTACCGCTATCTACTACGAACTTCAAAGAGGAACCAGGAATATGGGAGGAACATGAAAGTGGACAAGGAGTGTGACCATTGAAGCACCACAGGCAGGGGTTTAGGCCTCCGGATGACTGCGGGCAGGCCTGGATCATATCCAGCCTTCCACAAGGAGCTGGTGGAGTAATGTTCCCTGACTCCTCCAAGGAAAGGAGACTCCCTTTCAAAGTCTGCTAAGTAACAGGTGCCTTACCAGACACTAGCGTTACTGCTTGACCAAGCAGCCCTCAAGCGGTCCTGATGCGGGTGTGACAGAAGGCTCACCTCTTCCCTTCTAGGTCACTTCTCACAATGTCCCTTCAGCACCTGACCCTTTACCCACCGGTTATTCCTAGGTTATATTAGTAATGCAACAAAGAGTAACATTAAAAGCTAATGATTAATAATGATTGATAATTGTCCATGATCATCTCTGTATCTAATTTGTATTATGACTATTCTTATTCTAACCATTTTCTCTATTATACTGAAACAGTTTGTGCCTTCAGTCTCTTGCCTCGGCACCTGGGCAATCCTCTGCCTACAGAGATCAAGCCACTGCACTACAGCCTGGGTGAGAAGAGCCAAACTCCAACACACACACACACATACACACACACACACACATGAAAGAATTTTAGAAGTGATGTACCTTCTCAGTCCTTTCATGTATACATGCAAATTTCTGTTTACATTATACAACACTTACAAATAATATAATTTATCTCCCATATTTTAAATATGTGCTGTTATGTCTGACTAAGTCCCCGGAGGTACACAGTCACCCTCATCTGAGATGTGTAGGACTGCAAGGGAATGTTGGGAGTTTAGGAAGTCACTTATGGACATGTGAAGGTGGAGATGCCTATCTGATGTCCTAGCAGAGAGCTGATGAGACAACTGGACACAGGATTGTAGAGCTCAGGGGAGAAACCTGCAGGGGACATGGAGCCATGTAGGTGGGTTAAAGCTGTGAGATGATAAAGTTCAAGGTGATTTGAGTCTAATCCGCTGTTTTTGCTCTTTTGCTTTTTTTTTTTTTTTTTTTTTTACTTCTGGAGGACTGGAATCCATTTAAAATTCGAGTTAAAGCTGGGCGCAGTGACTCATGCTTGTCATCCCAGCACTTTGGCAGACCAAGGGGTTGAATCACAAGATCAAGAGATCAAGATCATCCTGGTCAACGTGGTGAAACCTCACCTCTATTAAAAATACAAAAATTAGCTGGGTGTGGCAGCATGCACCTGTAGTCCCAGCTACTCGGAGGCTGAGGCAGGAGAATTGCTTGAACCCAGGATGGGGAGGCTGCAGTGAGCCAAGATCATGCCACTGTGTGGGGAAAAGAAAGAGAGATCAGACTGTTACTGTGTCTATGTAGAAAAAAGTAGACGTAAAAGACTCCATTTTGTTTTGTACTAAAAGAAATTCTTCTGCCTTGAGATGCTGTTAATCTGTAACCCTAGCCCCAACCCTGTGCTTGCAGAAACATGTGCTGTGTTGACTCAGGGTTTAACGGATTTAGGGCTGTGCAGGATGTGCTTCGTTAAACAAGTGCTTGAAGGCAGTATGCTTGGTAAAAGTCATCGCCATTCTCTAATCTCAAGTACCCAGGGACACAATACACTGTGGAAGGCCACAGGGACCTCTGCCCAGGAAAGCCAGGTATTGTCCAAGGTTTCTCCCCATATGATAGCCTGAGATGTGGTCTCATGGGAAGGGAAAGACCTGACTGTCCCCCAGCCCGACACCCGTAAAGGGTCTGTGCTGAGGAGGATGAGTGAAAGAGGAAGGCCTCAGGCCGGGCGCGGTGGCTGAAGCCTGTAATCCCAGCACTTTGGGAGGCCGAGACGGGCGGATCACGAGGTCAGGAGATCGAGACCATCCTGGCTAACAC
>NW_012115710.1:1249880-1268106 GCF_000951035.1 Colobus angolensis palliatus | reverse complement strand
TCGGGGATATCAGCAAATATTTGAGACCGAGCTAACATGAATCTGTTGTGACATTCTGGATGTGCTGGACAAACCCCTCATTCCAGCAGCTAACACTGGCAAGTCCAAGGTTTTCTATTATAAAATGAAAGGGGACTACACAGGTATCTGGCAGAATTTGCCACAGGAAATGACAGGAAGGAGGCTGCAGAGAATATTCTAGCAGCTGATAAAGCTGCTAGTGATAACTGCATTGACAGAACTTCCACCAACTCGTCCTATCCGCTTAGGTCTTGCTCTCGATTGTTTTATATTCTACTAGGAAATTCTTAATTCCCCCGACCGTGCCGCAGGTTGGCAAAGGCAGCTTTGGATGATGCATTGCAGAACTGGATATGCTGAGTGGAGAAAGCTATGAGGACTCTACACTTATCATGCAGTTGTTTCGCGATAATCTGACACTATGTACTTCAGACATGCAGGGTGACAGAGAAGAGCAGAATAAAGAAGCTCTGCAGGACGTGGAAGACTCAAATTGTGAGCCATAAACACTCAAATTAGTGAGCCATAGAAGCCAACGAGAGAAACTATCTGTGACCACCCAAGTCCTCCCCATTCCACCCCTTGGAAACTCCCCACTGTCACCAAGAACCACTAAATCCGACTTTTATATTTGGTCTCAGAATTTGTTTCCTGCCCTGTTGGGTTTTGTTTTGTTTTAACAGTTTTCAAAAGTTCTTAAAGGTGAGAGTGAATTTCTGTGGATTTTACTGGTCCCAGGTTTTAGGTTCTTTAAGACACTAACCGAACTACATACAGGCTTCTTCACCATTACTGTGTTGTCTCCGTGCCAGATGTGGCAAAATCACTGCTAGAAATGGAAATGGCATTTGAAAGCCATTAGACCTCTAGGTGAGGCGAGGACCTAAGAGAGAGGTCAATCACACGATAGAGGCATAAGTGATATTGGTTTCTATTTTTCTAATGGCTTAAACTGCATTTTATACCAATGTTCAAAAGTAATTGGGTGTTCGCTTGAAATGGTTAGAGGTTGTTTGGGGAGGGAGTTTGTTGTAATGGTTTTGCTGTAAAAAATGTTTCAAACTCTGCTGAAATGTTGCTGAAAAGCATGGTGCTGGTAACAGTTCAACAGTCCGTGGCTGCTCATTCTTGCCTACTTTACTCTCCCACTGAAGCAGGTTCGTGTTGAAGGTGGTATGGAGAAGCCGGCATGGCTGTTCAATGCTTCGTTCTTCTCCTTTCCCCTCCCTCTACCTCCTTCCCCTCACTCCTCCCCTCCTTCACTCACTCAACCTCTTTTGTTCAGTATGTCTAACTTGAAGGTAATCTGTAATACTGGATATCTGACTGGAGCCACAGATAAAGCATCTGTATTGTTCTTACTAAAACACAGCGTGGAAGTAACACTAAACTTAAGTGAAACCAAACTAAATTAAAAATGTCAAACTGAAAAAAAAAAAAAAATTCCAGTTAAAACTGAACACTACCCTCTCCCAGAAGAAAAGCCACACACTGTATTTTTTCAGTCATTTCAGGGGCCAGTGTCACTCTGACTGAGCTTTCCTGATCTTATTCCTCACCTCTATGTTACAGGTGGCCTCACCGAGACTCACGGTGGGAGACATCTTCCCAACTTATCCTGCGGAGCTCTGAGGTGAGGAGGAAGGAGGTATGGCTGATTCCCATGTGACGTCCTGGAAGGCCCAACAGGCCCAGTGGTCTTCCTCCACTGGAAAGTTCCAAAACAAGCCAGGAGTGTGGCTCACCCCTGTAATCCCAGCATGTTGGGAGGTTGAGGCAGGCAGATCACTTCAGCTCAGAAGTTTGAAACCAACCTGGGCAACATGGTGAAACCTCATCTCTACCAAAAATACAAAAAATTAGCCAGGATTCCTAGCACACATCTGTGGTCTCAGCTACTTGGGAGGCTGATGAAAGAAGACCACTTGAGCCTGGGAGGTTACAGTGATCTAAGACTGTACCACTGCATTCCAGCCTAAGTAACAGAGTGACATGTCACTTTAGAAAAAAAAAAAAAATTCCAAAACCATCTTGTATATTCTTGAGCAAAAAAAAAAGGCTTTTGAGGTCTAAGGTTCCAATGGCATCAATCCCAAACATGTAATTACTCACTCCCAGAAAGTCACAGAAATATGTTGAAATATACACACTGTGAACACATAGCTGCAGGTGTTTAAAACACTGAAAAAGAGGCAGCTGTAGAAATGAGATCTGAGCAAATGTTTTCTTCATGAACACACGGGCTCTGCTAAACCAAGGTTCAATGTCAGTCCAGCCCATCCTTCAACATCTGCCTAAAATATTATGGAGCAGAGGGACTTAAATTCATTGTTACAAATAGAGGAAGCAACATGTCATCACTTCATCATCACATCCAATCAACTCACCCCTCATCTACACCCAGGGTCCTTCTTTGTCTTCATTACTGTTTCCCTCCCTCATTCTGTATACAGTTGTCATTCTCATCTTCTCTCAGATTAGAATTAGCCAGGCATGGTGGCACATGCCTATCCTCCTGGCTCCTTCAGAGGCTAATATGGGTGTCACTTGAGCCCACGAATTCGAGGCCGCTGTAAACTAGAATTGTGCCACTGTACTCCAGACTGGGCCCCAGAGTGACACCTTGTCTCTTAAATAAGGAAGCTTGGAATCAGAGACATATTGACTCACTAGTGTGGCTTCAAATGCATTACAAAATCAGACACAAAATATCTTCCCTAGTTTGTCTCCTTTTCCAGAATTTACCAGATACCAGTGCATATTAACGTGCTGAAGGGGACCTGCCCCTCCACACCTGTGTCCATTCCTCACAAGGTGGAGATAAGAGACTGAGAAAAGAAATAAGACACAGGGACAAAGCATAGAGGAAGAAGAGTGGGTCCAGGGGAGCGGCGTTTCGCAAGTAAGACCTGCATTGGCCTCAGCCTTTGAGTTCCCTCGGTATTTAGTGATCACTATCTCTATTATCTCGGTGAGGAGGATGTGACAGGACTATAGGGTAATGGTGCGAACAGGGTCAGCAGGAAAAGACTTGAGCAAAGGACTCTGGGTCATAAATAAGTTTAAGGAAAGTCACTGTGCCTGGATGTGCACATAGGCCAGATTTATGTTTGACTTTACACAAACATCTCCGCGCAGTAAAGAGCAGTATTGCCGCCAGCATGTCTCACCTCCAGCCATAGGGCGGTTTTCTCCTATCTCAGTATAGAATGTACAGTTGGGTTTTACACCGAGACATTCCATTCCCAGGGATGAGCAGGAGACAGATGCCTTCCTCTGATCTCAACTGCAAAGAGGCCTCTTTCACTCATCCTCCTCAGCACAGACCCTTTACAGGTGTCAGGCTGGGGGACTGTAAGGTCTCTCCCTTCCCATGAGGCAATATCTCAGGCCGTCTCAGTGGGGGAAAACTGGACAATACCCAGGCTTTCTTGAGCAGAGGTTCCTGCTCCTTTCTGCAGTGCATTGTGTCCCTGGTTAATCGAGAATGGAGAATGGCGATAGCTTTCACAAACCACACTGACTGCAAGAACTTTTTAAACAAACCACATCTTGCACAGCCCGAGACCAGTTAAACCTTGATTCAATACACACGTTTCTGTGAGGACAGGGTTGGGGCTAAGGTTACAGATTAACAGCATCTCAAAGCATAAGAACTTTTCTTAGTACAGATCAAAATGGAGTTTCTTATGTCTTCCTTTTCTACACAGACACAGTAACAGTCTGGTCTCTCTTTTTTTCCCCCACAATGTATGACTTTCATATGCAGTTTCTCTGATCTGGTCCACAAAGAGCTAAACGTGCATCCAGATGTGGCCCCTGAACAATCGCTGCTGCCCAACATCACTGACAGCACGGGACCCTCACCCCGTCTCCATCCACGTCTGGTGTGAGCCCTTCCCAGGCCCATGCCCCGTGGAGCCTCTTCCCAAGCTCATTCACTAGGTTATAGGAGATGGAATTTAAGTGAAGATGACAAGGACTGAGAAGAGTCTTGGGTGAGTGCGAGCAAACGTGTGAGGCAGGATGCTTCAGACTCACAGAAGACTGGCTACTACAATGCCTGGCATTTCAGAGAGGAAAGAGACAGCAGAATCCACCGAGGAATCTCACTCACCTGAGGAAGAGCCATCCCTGGATCCTTTTCTTTGCTCTTCTTGGTGGCTTCCTCACGTAACATGAGTCTTTGGAAATCCTGTGTGTGAAAAAATCAGAGATTTAATGTTTAGAAACCACTCACTCCTTTCCTGTGACAAAACACACACATGGGGCAGACCTCACCCAGGAGAAAGATGGTCCTCTGCTGCCCACTGCACCAAAGATTATGCAGAGATAAGAACGTGCCACAGGAAAACCTACAAGCGTAATTTTGACCCATTTCCACATCTTGCTCCCCTCCTGAAATAGTCCATACACACTCTGCGGAAGGACACAGATCTTCTGAACACAGATCTGGCCCTAACCAAACCCCACACAGACCCCAGTCCCCTCACCTCCCTGTGGATCACAGGCTGATCTCAGCTCTCAACATGGAGGAAACTGCCTTGACGTTCAATGCTGGACACCGATGAGAATCACCAGCGCCATAGTCAATATTACTGAGGGTGGGTTTAAATCTATGATAATAGCAATCTCTGATAAAACAGCATAAAAGATGTATTTCCAAAATGCCTGAGAACCCTAATGTGAAGCCAGGGTTGAGCTCCCCTCAGAGGGCACCAGCCCAGCACAGCCCCACCTTCTGGCTCTGCTCTCTACTTGGGGACCTGTTCCCACCAGGATCCAGTGAATAGCGAAGGAGCAAAAACAATCACACAGAACAGGCAACATGGACCAGAGGTGGGGGTGAGGGTGGAGCTGCCATGTCAAATGGGGGACTGTGGGCGATCACAAACGTTTCCATAGAAACAGTGATGTCAGAACAAAGACTTAGGGAAGAAACGCTGCTTGTCATTTGCAGCTGAGGGGTCAGAGTCCTAGGCAGACGGACAGCCCGAGTGAAGGCCCTGAGAAAGGAGCAACCTCAGTCCCAGAAAAAGGAAAGAAGCCTGTGTGTCTGGAGCAGAGGGAGCAAGGAGAACCCAGGCAGGAGATGAAGTCAGAGGGGTCCTGGGAGCCCAGATCCATAGGGATGAGGTCTTGAAATATTTTTCTCTCACACCTCAAAAGAATTTCGGAAATGATGTATTTCCTCTCTCCTTTTATGTATACATGCAACTTTCTCTTTACATTATAAATGACAACACTTGCCGGACGGGTGCGGTGGCTCAAGCCTGTAATCCCAGCACTTTGGGAGGCCAAGATGGGCGGATCACGAGGTCAGGAGATCGAGACCATCCTGGCTAACACGGTGAAACCCCGTCTCTACTAAAAATACAAAAACTAGCCGGGCGAGGTGGCGGGCGCCTGTAGTCCCAGCTACTTGGGAGGCTGAGGCAGGAGAATGGCGTAAATCTGGGAGGTGGAGCTTGCAGTGAGCTGAGATCCGGCCACTGCACTCCAGCCTGGGCGACAGAGCAAGACTCTGCCTCAAAAAATAAATAAATTAAATAAATAAATAAATGACAACACTTACAAATAATGTAATTTATCTCCCATATTTAAAATACATGCTGTCAAGTTTGACTAAGTTTCCAGAAGTACACCGACACCGTCATCTGAGACGTGTAGGACTGTAAGTGAATGTTGGGGGTTTAGGAAGTCACTTATGGACATGTGAAGGTGGAGATGCCTGTTTCATGTCCCAGCAGAGAGTTGAGAAAACTGGACACAGGATTGTAGAGCTCAGAGGAGAGGTCTGCACGGGACATGGGTAGGTGGGTTAAAACTGTGAGATAAGGAAAAGTAGTGGGTGTGGACAGAGAAAAGAATAAGTTCAAGATGATTTGAATCTAATCCCCTGTTTTTTCCATTCTGGTATTTGTTTTTTACATTTTGGGAGGACAGGAATCCATTTAAAATTCAAATTACACCTGAGCATCACCCTCTCCTACAGGAAAAGCCACACACTATTTGGCGAAGTATTTCAGGAGTCAGCATCACTCTGACTGAGCTTTTCTGGTCTTATTCCCCACCTGTACGTTACAGGCTGAGTCACTGTTGTTTTGAGCAGGAGACACTTCACCAAAAGCACAAAAAATTAGCCAGGTGTGGTGGTGTGCATCAGTGGTCTGAGCCATTTGAGAGGCTAACTGGGGTGGATCTTTGGCCCTGGGAGGCAGAGGTTGCAGTGAGCCAAGATCGTGTCGCTGCACTCAAGCATGGGGGACCTAGTGACACTCCGTCTCAGAAAAAGAAAAAAAAAAATTCCAGGACAATTTTATACACTTGAGCAAATGAAATATCTCTTTCAACGTCTAAGGTTCTGATGGTATGAATCCTAAACATGTAACTATTTTCTCAGAAAAAATGATAGTAATACCTTCAAAATAAACATGATTGTGAACACATAGCTATAGGTGTTTAAAACACTGAAAGAGAGGCAGCGATGCAAAGGAGGTCTGAGCAAATGTTTTCTTCATGAACACATGGGCTCTGCTGGAAGAAGGTTCCAAGTCAATCCTGCCCATCCTTCAACATCTGCAAAGAATACTATGGACCAGAGAAACTTGAAGGGACATTCACTTAGCAGCTCACAGCTCACCATTTAATCAGATGACGTAAACAAAGAAAATGGAATAAGAGGCTACTTCAGCTAAATTTTGATGTTAGCATAAAGAAAAAGTTTCTTGATATCTTTATCAAGTACACATTGAAACAAACTAAAATGATTTATCAGGTACCAGAAAATGTTTCCAATATATGATACAAACTAGAAAGCATGCAGTCCCCAATGCAAACTGAACACAGTAAATTTCAGAGAAAATCAGTTTTAAAATGGTTAAAAAACATATCTAATGAAATGTAGGGTCATCGAAGAATATTTTGAACACATATTATACTTGCAAAACAATGATATTACCTCCTAAGATTATACCAAAGCTTATTTGAGAAGCGGTTTTATTTTTATTTATTTTATTTTACTTTATTTTTGAGACAGAATCTTGCTGTTGCCCAGCTGGAGTGCAGTTGTGTGATCTCAGCTCACTGCAACCTGTGGTCCCCAAATTAAAGTCATTCTTCTACCTCAGCCTCCCGAGTAGCTGTGTTACAGGCACTCACCATACCAAGCTGATTTCTATATTTTAATCAACATCGTCATGTCCCAACTTAAAATGAGTTATTCATTTACAAACTAGTGATTTCTTTTAGGCATTGTCCCCATAACCTTTTCATAAAGCATCAATGGATTTCATTGTTCCTCTACCCAAATTTCACCATATTCATTTCTTGAGACACTATCTTGCTCTGTCACCCACGCTGGAGTGCAGTGGCATGATCATGGCTCCCTGCAGCCTCAACCTCCCAGGCTCAAGCCATCCTCCCACTGCAGTCTCCACAGAAACTGAACCAGCAGGCATGTACCACCATGCCCAGCTAATTTATGTATTTTTTGTAGAAAAGGGGTTTCACCATTCTGCCCAGGCTGTTCTTGAATACCAGGGCTCACGTGACCCACCTGTCTTGGCCTCTGAAAGTGCTGGGATTACAGGCCTGAGCCACTGCATCTGGTCTCATCGTAAATTTGATGTTTCTTCTTGTTTCAACTTTAGCAAAATTTACATTGCTTTGATTCTCTTTTCAAACTCATGTCTTCCCCTTCTGAGTGCCTTAAACTAGTTCAGACATGTTACAACAGATTTGTACCAGTTTATTTTGGTGCAGAAAATGCGACATCATGCACAATTTTCTCATAATATATATTTTTCCATGAACTTCCTGAAGACCCCTTGTACTAGCAAACTGTATACAAGAGGATATAAAAAGGATTGTAGATAAGCAAGTACCACTTATTTCTGGGATGCAAGGATGGTTCAACATATTCAAGCAAATCAATGAGATATACCACTTGAACAGAATGAAAGATGAAAATCACATCATCTCAGTAGATGGAGAAAAAGCATTTCACAAAATTCAACATCCAGTCATCATGGAAATCCAAAACAAAATAGATACAGAAGGAAATTTACCTCAACAATAGAAAGACCTTCCGTGAAATGACCAATGCAGAAATAACCAATCAGGGAACATGGAATGCTTTTCCTGTAGGATCTCACATGATGCAAGAATACTCTCACCCCTTCTATTCAATCAATACTGGCTGTCCTAGCCAGAGCAATGAAATAGCAAAAGAAATCAAATTCATCCAAATCAGAAAGAAAGAAGTCAAATTTTATTTGTTTGTTGATGACATGACATTCTGTGAAGAAAATCACTAAGAGTCAACCAAAATGCAACTGGAACTAATAAACACATTCAGTGTATTTGCAGATAGAACAACAGCACCAAAAATTAGTTGAATTTCCATACATTAACGATAAATAATTTTAAAAGAAAATTGGCCGGGCGCGGTGGCTCACGCCTGTAAAATCCCAGCACTTTGGGAGGCTGAGGCGGGCGGATCACAAGGTCAGGAGATCGAGAACACGGTGAAACCCCATCTCTACTAAAAATACAAAAAAAAAAAAAAAAAAAAAGTTAGCCGGACGGCGGGCGCCTGTTGTCCCAGCTACTCGGGAGGCTGAGGCAGGAGAATGGCGGGAACCCGGGAGGTGGAGAGATAGCGCCACCGCACTCCAGCCTGGCGGACAGAGCAAGACTCCGTCTCAAAAAAAAAAAAAAAAATAGAAAATTAGAAATCACTTCCATTTGCTAAAGAACTTGAACTAAGAAACATTTAGAAATAAGCATTAAAAGGTGAGGTTTGTACCTTGAAATCTACAAACATTGATCAAAATGATTAAAAACATGTATAATAGATATAAACCCCATACTGATTGGAAAAATTAATATTGCTCAATGATTTTATAACTGAATGTGATTTACATTCAGTACAATACTCATAGAAATCCCTATAACTTTTTGTTAAAGAAACAAAAAACAGGCCAGGCACGGTGGCTCACGCCTGTAATCCCAGCACTTTGGGAGGTGGAGTCAGGTAGATCATAAAGTCAGAATATGGAGACCATTCTGGCTAACACGGTGAAACCCAGTCTCTACTAAAAATAGAAAAAATTACCCAGGTATGGTGGCACACAACTGTCGTGCCAGCTACTAGGGAGACTGAGGCAGGAACATCACTTGAACCTAGGAGGAGGGGGTTGCAGTGAGCCGAGATCACGCCACTAAACTCCAACATGGGCGACAGAGCAAGACTCCATCTCAAAAAGAAAAAGAAAAAGAAAAAAAGGAAAAAGAAAATACAGGTTGGGAAAAGTGGCTCCTGTCTGTTGGCCAGGGTGTTCTCAAACTCCTGACCTCGAGTGACCTGTCTTTGCCTCTCACAGCGCTGGGGTTACAAGCATGGGCCATGGCCCCCAGCACAATCCTCTTAACATAAACAGTTTAATGGCAATTAATGCTTGAACTCAATGTTAAGTCAACTCAAACTCAGGTCAAGGCTGATTTGACTCTAATGCCAATTAATGTTTGATGGTTTGCTATACTCACTGCATCTGAAACAACTGTCTCCAAAAGGAATTGTCTGATGTTCTGCAAGGAGTGACCTCAGACTGAAGACCTTTCCACACTGATGACATTTGTAAGATTTCTGTCCAGTATGGATTTTCTGATGCCTAATGAGGTGTGAACATGAAGCAAAGGCTTTGCCACACTCATCACACTTGTGAGTTTTCTCTCCTGTATGAATTCTCCTGTTTTGCATAGGATGAAACTGAAGACCCTGCCACAATGATGACATTTATAAGGTTTCACTCCAGCATGAGTTCACCAATGAAATGCAAGGCATGAACGATGTCTGAAAAATTTGCCACATTTATTACACTTGTAAGATCTCTCTTCATTGTGGATTCTCCAATGACTTGCAATGATTGTAGCATTACTGAAAACTTTGTGACAATCATTACATTAGTCAAGTTTCCCTGTCCCATGGATTGCTTGATGGTAAGTGTTGACTGCCCACCAAAGCCTTTGCCACACTCATTGCACTTGTCAAGTTTCTCTCCAGTGTGAATTCTAGTATTGTTTGTCAGGTGTGAATCATTCCCGAAAGCCTTGTCACAAACCTTATATTTGTATGTTTTTTCCCCAGTATAAATTCTCCTACGTATTTGAAGCTGGATTTGCGACTGAACTTTGTCACATTGTTCACGTTTGTAAGATTCCTCTTCAGTATGAAGTCTGTGATGACTTGCAAGGTGTGATTGTTGATTAAAAACCATGCCACATTCATTACACTTAGAAGGTTTCTCTCCAGTGTGAATTACAAGGTGTGAATTTTGACCTTTTGAATTACAAGGTGTGAATTTTGACCCAAGGTCTTGCCACACTCATTACACTTCTAAGGTTTCTCTCCAGTGTGAATTCTAGTATGTTTTGCCAGGTATGAATTATATGCAAAAACTTTGTCACAAACTTTATATCTATATGGTTTCTCTTCAGTGTGAATTTTCTTATGTGTTTCAAGGTTTGATTTATGACTGAACACGTTGTCACATTCCTCCCATTTGTAAGGTTTCTCTTTAGTATGAAGTCTATGATGATGTGCAAGGGTTGCTTTTTGATTAAAAACCTTGAAACATTCATTACGCTTGTAAGGTTTCTCTCCAGTATGAATGGCCCTGTGATTTACAAGGGTTGAATGGTGATGGAAGGTGTTGCCACACTCATTACACTATTCAGATTTCTCTGCACTATGAAGTCTATGATGGTATATAAGGGATGACATCTGACTGAAGGTCTTGCCACACTCATTACACTTGTAAGGTTTCTCTCCAGTATGGAGCCTACGATGGATTATAAGGGATGATGTCTGACGGAAGTTCTTGCCACACTCATTACACTTGTAAGGTTTCTCTCCAGTGTGAACTCTCTGATGTTGTGCCAGGTGTGAATCCCTCTGGAAAGCCTTGCCACAAACCTTACATTTGTAAGGTTTCTCTCCAGTATGAATCCTCCTATGTCTTTCCAGGTTTGATTTGCGACTGAAAACTTTGTCACATTCTTCACATTTGTATGGTTTCTCTCCACTATGAATCCTCCTATGTCTTTCAAGGTGTGATCTGCGACTGAAAACTCTGTCACACTCTTCACATTTGTAAGGTTTCTCTCCAGTATGAAGTCTACGATGGCGTGCAAGGGTTGATAGTCGATTAAAAACCTTGCCACATTCATTACATGTGTAAGGTTTCTCTCCAGTGTGAAGTATAGTATGCTTTGCCAGGTATGAATTATACACGAAAGCCTCATCACAAACCTTACATTTGTATGGTTTCTCTCCAGTATGAATCCTCTTGTGTCTTTCAAGGTGTGATTTGCGACTGAAAACTTTGTCACATTCTTCACATTCATAAGGTTTCTCTCCAGTATGAAGTGCTTTGTGAATGAAGAGGGATGAATTGTGACCAAAGGTCTTGCCACACTCATTACACTTGTAAGGTTTCTCACCAGTGTGACATCTACGATGGCATGCAAGGTAACGCTTCTGATTAAAGACCTTGCCACATACATCACATTGACATTGTTTCTCTTCTAAGTGAATTATCTGGTGTTTTTTTAAGAGTGAGCTACAATTAAAGGATTTGAAACTCTCAATACATTTGAAAGATTTTTCTCTCATGTGTACTTCCCATTTTTGTGTGGGTAATGAAGAATGGAGGGAATTATTTCCATACTTACTAGAAATAAGGGTTTCGGGCCTATCAGAAATTCTTTGGGATGTTGAAACCGAGGAAGCATTGTTGATAGATTTCTCAACTTGATTACCAATTTTCCCTTCAGGCTGAAATATGTGCAGTTCAGGCAGATGTGAATGAAAGCTTGATCCAAGCTGATCTTTAATAGCCTTGTTTACAGAATGCCTTTGATCATATCGGTCTGTATTACCAGTCAACTCTTCGATTTCCATCATGGGTGCTGCATGGCCATTTGTTTCATCTTCTTTCCACTGAAAGTCGAAGTCATGAATGTCTTTCTCAGTTTCATGGAGGCAAAATTCTCCAGTGTGATGACTTGCTTGTCTTTGCAATGTCCCTGTGTGGATCACTTCTGTATTGCCTTTCCCTGTTGATGACGTCTTCAACATGCATTTGGAAGAGATATCTACAAAATTTAAACAGCAATAGGTTTCCAATTAAGTACGGATGGTATATAATACTGAAATGTGTAAATATCACAGAAAAAACAATACTTATTTTCAACTTCCCAAATATGAGCTTCAAAGTTTAGGAACACAAAAGGAGTAAGATTCTTTAATAAATAAAGGCCGATTACATGTCCTTCAAATCATTTCTATGGAAGCCTATTCCCAATATTATGATGAAACACTGACAGGACACAAACATGTGTAAGTCTAAAGTAAGGAGTGTTTTTCCACAGTGATCCTACAGTATATCACACTTATCACTGCCACATCAGAGAAAAATGTATATCCTTCATATTTACAGCATATTTAGTGTATACAAATAAATGCTGAAGAACCACACAATATACTATATTGGTAAATAATCCACCTCAGGCTACTGTAAGAATAACCAAAATTAGTGGAAATTCTGTATTGTCAAATAACCAGAGCACTGACAAGATAAGAAAAGATTACAAAAATTAGCCAGGTGTAGTGGCCAGCGCCTGTACTCCCAGCTACTCCAGAGGCTGAGTCACAAGAATTGCATTAAGCTAAAAGGCAAAGGTTGCAGTTAGCTAACACTGCACCACTCCACTCCAGCCTGGGTGACAAAATGAGACTCCATCTCAAAAAAAGGGCATGGCATGGTGGCTCGCGACTGTAATCCCAGTACTTCCGGAGGCCGAGGCAAATGGATCACCTCAAGTCAGGAGTTCAACCAGCCTGGCCAATGTGGCAAAACCCCATCTCTACTAAACATACAAAAAGTAACCAGGCGTGGTCACGGGCACCTGTAATCCCAGCTACTTGGGAGGCTGAGGCAGGATAATCGCTAGAACTTGGGAGGCAAAGATTGTGGTGAGTTGAGATCGTGCCACTTTACTTTACCCTGGGCGACAAAGTAAGACTCCATCTCAAAAAAAAAAAAAAAAGAAAATGTTAATACCATATTTTTCTGAATAACTGTTATGAAATCACCTATATCCATGTGGAACAGGAATACAGTGACTTTAATTTTTAATATTTTTGTTTTTTTGAGATGGAGTCTGGCTCTGTCACCCAGGCTGGAGTGCAATGGCATGATCTTGGTTCACTGCAACCTCTGCCTCCCAGGCTCACACAAGTTTCTTGCTTTAGGTCCTGAGCACCTGGGATTACAGGCATCTGCCACCATGCCCGGCTAATTTTTGTATTTTTAGTAGAAACTGGGTTGTCACCATGTTGGCCAGGCTGGTCTCGAACTCCTAACCTCAGGTGATCCACAGGACTTGGCCTCCCAATGTCCTGGGATTACAGGTGTGAGCCACTGCACCCTGTGGCACTTTGTGACATTAATGGGGGAGTGTGTCAGTTATATTGCATACCACATACTGAAAATTCAAATGTGAAGTCATAAAAATCAATTAATCAAATATTGCAACCCAGGATAAAACAAGCAAGAAAATAATAAGTAGATTTATACAGACTGAAGAATTCTAAACAATTCCCTCTTAAGAAAAAAGCCAAAACTTGTACTTACCACCAGTACACAACGTAAGACCTGAAATACATGTTAAGATCACCTTCTGATATATGAGGTCAAGAAAACACACAGCATTATCGGGAACAAGAATTGGCTAACGGCCGGGTGCAGTGTCACATGCCTGTAATCCCAGCACTTTGGTCGGCTGAGGTGGGTGAATCATGAGTTCAGGAGCTCAAGACCAGCCCGGACAACATGGCGACACACCATCTCTACTAAAACTACAAAAAAATCAGCTGGGCATGGTGGAAGACGCCTGTAATCCCAGCTACTGGGGAGTCTGAGGCAGGAAATGGTTGAACCCAGGAGGCAGAGGTTGCAGTGAGGCAAGATCATGCCCCTGCACTCCAGCGTCAATGACAGAACGAGACTTTGTCTCAAAAAAATAAAATAAGATAAATAACTACTTCTCAAATAAGCTTTGGTAGATTTGGTATTCTCTAAGAGGATGTTCCTGCAGGTGCAGACTTTGAGAGGATTTACTCATGGGTGTTGACTACTCGTAAATAGGACCAGTGCATTTATAAAGAGACAGTAAAGAGCTCATTTCCTGTTCCTCTTTCCACCATGTCAGGACATGGCAGAACGATGGCTGGGCTAAACCATGAAGAAGGCTCTCACCAGGAACTAATGTGGCTGGCACTTTGCTCTTGGATTTCCCACTTTGCAAATTCATGAGAAATAAATGTCTGTGTCTGAAGCCTCCCAGTTTAAGCTATTTCCTTTTTTGTTTGTTTTTGAGATGGAGTCATGGTTTATCAGCCAGGCTGGAGTGTACTGGCAGGATTATCCTACCTCAAGTGATTCTCCCTCCTCAGTCCAGAGTCTCGTTGTGTTGCCAAGTCTGGAGTTCAGTGGCATGATCTTGGTTCACTGCAACCTCCACCTCCCGGGTTCAAGGGATTCTCCTGCCTCAACCTCCCAATTAGCTGGGATCATGGGTGCACGCCACCATGCACAGCTAATTTTTGTATTTTTAGTAGAGACGGGGTTTCACCATGTTGGCCAGGCTTGCCTCAAACTCCTGACAAGTGATCAACCTGTCGCGGCCTCCCAAAGTGCTGGGATTAGAGGGGTGAGCCACCACAGCCGGCCAGTCTAATCTATTTCTAACAGGACAGTGAAATGACAGAGACAGGAAAAAAAGCATCTCATCATTAACATCACCGAAAGCTGACAAATCTTATTAAACTAAGGAAGTTAAGAGTCTGTACTGTAAAACTTGCAATACTTGAAGCCATCTACTAGCACTAAAATGTTTTAAAAACCTTGAGACAGACCAGGTGCGGTGGCTCATGTGAGTAATCCAGCATTTTGGGAGGCTGAGGTGGGAGGATCACCAGGCCAGGAGATTGAGGCCATCCTGGCTGACAAGCTGAAACTCCGACTCTACTAAAAAAAAAATACCAAAAAATTAGCCCGGCGTGTTAGCACTCACCTGTAGTCCCAGCTACTTGGAAGGCTGAGGCAGGAGAATTGCTTGAACCTGGGAAGTGGAGGTTGCAGTGAGCCTAGATCACCACTGCACTTTAGCCTGGGTGACAGACCGAAACTCTGTCTCAGAGAGAAAAAAAAAAGAGAAATGAAAGAAGGCTAAAGAGTAACTCCAACCCACAAGCATATAAAAAGTTCTCCAGACCGGGTGTCGTGGCTCATGTCTGTAATCCCAGCACTTTGGGAGGCTGAAGTGGGCGGATCACCAGCTCAGGAGATCGAGACCATTCCGGCCAACCAACATGGTGAAACCCCATCTCTACTAAAAATACAAAAATTAGCTGGGTATAGTGGTGCACGCCTATAGTCGCAGCTACTCGGGAGGCTGAGGAAGGAGAATTGCTTCAACCCGGACGGCGGAGGTTACAGTCAGTCAAGATCACACCACTGCACTCCGGCTGGGGTGACAGAGTAAGACTCCGTCGCAAAAAATTAAATAAATAAATAAATAAATAAAGTTATCCAATGAAGGTAAATTAAAAAACCAGATAGTCCAGGCATGGTCTTTCATTCCTGTAATCCCAGCACTTTGGGAGGACGAGCCAGGCAAATCACCTGAGGTCGGGAGTTCGAGATCAGCCTGGCCAACAAGGAGAAACCCTGTCTCTACTAAAAATACAAAATCAGGTGGGTGTGGTGGTGCATGCCTGTAATCTCAGCGACTCGGGAGGCTGAGGCAGGAGAATCGGTTGTATCCAAGAGGCAGAGGTTGCGGTGAGCTGAGATCACAGCATTGCACTTCAGCCTGGGTGACAACAACAAAACACTGTCTCATAAATACATAATTAATAAAAGGACAGATACAGAAACTGGCATACATATACCTTTTCTTCATAACTAAACTTTTTTCATATTTTTTAAAATAAAAGGCATGAAAAACACTGTACATATATGTTAACGGAAATGCAACATACACAGAAATAATTCTGACATAAATAAAAAAAGTTCTAGTGGAGAAGTAGTTTTTGCAGGTTATGGATTTTTTTTTTTTTTCTGTCTCCCAAGCTGGAGTGTAATGGCACGATATCAGCTCACCACAACCTCCACCTTCCAGATTCAAGCGACTCTCCTGCCTCAGCCTCCTGAGTAGTTGGGATTACAGCCACCCACCACCGCACCTGGCTAATTTTTATAATTTTAGTAGAGACAAAGTTTCGACACGTTGGCCAGGCTGGTTTTGAACTGACCTCAGGTGATCTGCCCACCTCGGCCTCCCAAAGTGCTGGGATTACAGGCGTGAGCCACTGCACATGTCCAGGTTATGGAAATTTTAAGTTTCATTATTATGCTATAACTTTAAGATGTTTAACATACCTGCAACAATAACCTGCCCAAATATCTATACAACGCGCTTCACTTCTGCATACTGAAAGGAATGGACACTGGTTGTTACATGTTTACTAAGAACTGAAGGACAAAACTATTTAAAATAATAACAATGGTTAGGCATGGCAGCTCATGCCTATAATTCCAGTGCTTTGGGAATCCCAGGTAGGTGGATCACTTGAGATCAGGAGTTTGAGACTAGCCTGACCAACATGGTGAATCCCTGTCTCTACTGAAAACACAAAAATGAGCTGGGCATGGTGGTGAGCACCTGTAGTTCCAGCTACTCAGGAATCTGGGGAACAAGAATCCTCTGAGCCCGGGAGGCGGAGGCTTCAGTTAGCCAAGATCGTACCACTGCACTGTAGCCTGGGCGACAGAGTGAGACTCTGTCATTAAAAAAGAAAGAAAAGAAAGTAAAAGCAGAGACATAAGCAGGCACAAAGAAAGTGTGGAGAAAAGAAAGATCAGCTTGTTACTGTGTCTATGTAGAAAAGGAAGACATAAGAAACTCCATTTTAATCTATATTAAGAAAAACTGTTTTGCTTTGAGATGCTGTTAACCTGCAACTTTAGCCCCAACCCTGTGCTCACAGAAATATGTGCTGTATTGAATCAAGGTTTACGGGATCTAGGGCTGGCCAGGATGTGCCTTGTTAACAATATGTTTGCAGGCAGTATGCTTGGTAAAAGTCATCGCCATTCTCCATTCTCGGTAAACCAGGGACACAATGCACTGCGGAAAGCCGCAGGGACCTCTGCCCAAGAAAACCTGGGTATTGTCCAAGGTTTCCCCCCACTGAGACAGCCTGAGATATGGCCTCGTGGGAATGGAAAGACCTTACACCCGTAAAGGGTCTGTGCTGAGGAGCAAGAGTGAAAGAGTGAGGCCTCTTTGCAGCTGAGAGAAGAGGAAGGCTTCTGTCTCCTGTTCGTCCCTGGGAATGAAATGTCTTGCTGTAAAGCAGACCATTCCCATTCCTTCTATTCTGAGATAGGAGAAAAGCATGGCTGGAGGCAAGGTACGCTGGCACAAATACTGCTCTGTTACTCTTTGCTACGTTGAGATGTTTGTGTAAAGTGAAACATAAATCTAGCCTATGTGCACATCCAGGCAAAATACCTTTCCTTGAACTTATTCATGATACAGATTTCTTTGCTCACGTTTCCCGCTGACCTTCTCTCTACATGTTGCCCTGCTACACGCCCCTCACTAAGATAGTAAAAATAATGATCAGTAAATACTGAAGGAACTCAGAGACCAGTGCTGGTGCAGGTCCTCACATGCTGAGTGTGCTGGTCCCCTGGGCCCGCTGTTCTTTCTCTATACTTGGTCTCTGGTACTTATTTCTTTACTCAGTCTCTCATCCCACCTGACGAGAAACACCCACAGGTGTGAAGGGGCAGGCCTCCTTCAGAAAGATGTCCATTCAGGGATGTCAGGACTTAAACTTTCCTTTTCCCACAGAATTCTCCCACTTGCAGTTTCCCCACACACTATTGGAAGGTGGAGCTTCCACTCTGCCCATCTAACTCTTACCTGCCTTTACACCTGTAATACATTCCCACCCAGCTGGAATTTTGTTGCTATTTTCACTTCACTCTCCATGGTCCAGGGCTCTTTCCCTTGCTCCAACATGGAGACAGCAGGTCAGAAAGAGACTCCTGCTTATAAAAAGAAA
>NW_012115710.1:1246733-1249441 GCF_000951035.1 Colobus angolensis palliatus | reverse complement strand
AAAAAAAAAAAAAAAAAAAGAAAGGATCATGACATGCTGGAGCTTTTCTAGAGCCCCAGCCCTGTATTTCTGTAGGAAACAAGACATTACAGATGGATGTAGGAAAATATTTCACAAATTCCTCCACTGACTGCCTCCTTCTGAATGCTGAGGGAGCCTTGTAACATGTAATACGTGGACATCGAGCTCTCTTCCAAGAGCTACTGAATTGAAAGCACAGGAGAAGCAAACAGGGAACTGGATATCTTTAAAGCCGGCCGTAAGGTTTTGTTTTTGTTTTTTGCTCTGTCACCCGGGCTGGAGTGCAGTGGTGTGTTCTCGGCTCACTGCAACCTTGGTCTCCTGGGTTCAAGCAATTCTCTTTCCTCAGCCTTTCCAGGAGCTGGGATTACAGGCATGCACCAAAACATCTGGCTAATTTTTGTATTTTTGGTAGAGATTGGCTTTCTCCAAGTTGGTCAGGCTGGTCTCAAACTCCTGACCCATAGTGATCCACATGCCTTGGCCTCCCAAAGTGATGGGATGACAGGTGTGAGCCACCACGACCAGGCTGCGATAAGGTTTTATGCCTGCTTGACTTTTGGAACCCCCACTGAGCTATCATGAAGAACACAGAACATCTAAACAAACGGGACAGTGAAAGTCCAGATGCTACATCATGAAGCTTTTCATTCCAAAATCAATACGGCTTCTATTTTAGTCAAGGAACAATGGGGCTCCCAAAAGGCAACAAGAGAAAATGCAAAGATACGCAAGGGCACATCCCCAGGAGGGAAGTTATCCTCACCCAGGGAGACCAGGTTCCTGTAATTCTCCAGCATCACGTCTCTGTACAGAGTCCTCTGAGCAGGGTCCAGGCATTTCCACTCCTCCTGAGAGAATTCTATGGCCACATCCCTGAATGTCAACAGACCCTGAAGTGAAAACACATTTTAAGCAAATGGCTATGGGAGGAGTTCTTATCTTTACAGAAAATGGGAAGAGGAGAGAGGGGAAAGCGTGGATTTAATCGTAGAGAATGTTCTGACAAATCCAAGTGAGGGATTTCTCACCACATGACGTCTCACCAGATGTGTTTTATTACACTTTGAGTATAATCAAGACACACTTTCAGTATAAGTTTCTTATGTTTGTGAAAAATACAAGAAATAAATAAAAAATCCATGTTGGGTTCCTGTTATAAAAATGTTTGGAACTTTTATTGACACACCAAGTGACGTTCGTTATCTAGATGAGAGAGAGCACGACTGATGTCTTAAAGATGACAACGTCCGCAGTAAAAGATAGGCTGGGCACAGTGACACATGCCTGTAATCCCAGCTACGCAGGAGGCTGAGGCAGGAGAATCACTTGATCCCGGAAGGCAGAGGTTGCAGTGATCCCAGATCGTGTCACTGCACTCCAGCCTGGGCAACAGAAACTCCATCTCAACCAAAGAAAAAATCAGCTGGGCGCTGTGGGAGGCACCTGTGGTCCCAGCTACTTGGAAGGCTAAGGCGGGAGGATGGTTTGACCATGAGGGTGGAGGTTGCAGAGAGCTACGATCCCGCCAGGGAACTCAAGCCTAGGCAACAAAGTGAGACCCCGTCTCAAAATAAAATAAAGTACATGAAAACAAAATTACTCAAAGTACAAAAATCAATTGTGTATATACATGTTCACAAAATAATAAAACCTATGAGACTCACAAAAAACTAGATGTTAATAAAAAAGGTTATCATTTGTCCCAGATTTTCAAAATATAAAAGATTTTCAAAATATATATGTATGTGTGTATATATGTATTTGTATGTATATGTGTGTGCACGTGTGTGGGAATGTGTATGTACATATATAAAGTTTTTAAAAATATGAAAAGTAGCAAGTTTTGTTTAACTGAAGAGGAATCTCATCTTGCTGGAAAATGATACTTTGGCAGCTGCGGGCAGGGGGGAATCTTGTCATATCTAAGAAAACAGGAAATGCCCCAGCCTAGAGGAAGCAATCACCTTTCAACTGCCTGACCTGGAGGAAGCTTCAGATAGCTGTAGTAATGCAGGTGTGTGCAGAGGCAGCCACTATGGCACTCCTTATACTGGGAAAAATCGCAAAGGGCCCACATGTTGTCATTCAGCCAATTTCCAATGCAGATGCCAAAGAGCAAGCTAGCCATGTTCACCAACATGACAACCATGCAAATTCACAACCAGCAGGATCAAATATCAAAGTAAAACATTTACTAAAACACAAAGAAGAAAACAACAGACACTGGGGTCTCCTCGCGGGCAGAGAGTGGGAGGAAGGAGAGGAGCAGAAAAAATAACTATTATGGGCCGGGCACAGTGGCTCACACCTGTAATCCCAGCACTTTAAGAGGTCAAGGCAGGTGAATAACGAGGGCAGGAGTTCAAGACCAGTGTGGCTAAGATAATGAAACCCCTTCTCTATTAAAAATAAAAAAAATAGCTAGACATGGTGTTGGTTGCCTGTAGTCTCAGCTACTCAAGAGGCTGAGGCAGGAAAATGCTTGGACCCGGGAGGCAGAAGTTGCAGTGAGCTGAGATCATGCCACTTCACTGTAACCTAAATGACAGAGCAAGACTCTGTCTCAAAAAAGGAAAAAACTTTAAGTGACTACAGAATTTTTTCTAAAGCCTCATAGCGATGCACAAATACATGTGAATGAGACTTGCTCTGACATCTGACACAGAACTGACAGTAGCGGCTCC
>NW_012115710.1:1241476-1242098 GCF_000951035.1 Colobus angolensis palliatus | reverse complement strand
CCTGAGGACAGGAGTTCAAGACCAGCCTGGCCAACATGGTGAAACTCTGTCTCTACTAAAAATACAAAAATTAGCCAGGCATGGTGGCTGGCACCTGTAAATCCGGCTACTTGGGAGACTGAGGCAGGAGACTCGCTTGAACCCAGGAGGCAGAGGTCACAGCGAGTTGAGATCGTGCCATTATACTCCAGCCTGGGCAACAAGAGCAAAACTCAGTCTCAAAATAAATAAATAAATAAAAAATAACAGCCAGGCGTGGTGGCTCACACCTGTAATCCCGGCACTTTGGGAGGTTGAGGTGGGTGGATCATGAGGTCAGGCATTCAATACCAACCTGGCCAAGATGGTGAAACCCCGTCTCTACTAAAAATACAAAAAAATTAGCTGGGCATGGTGGCGGGTGCCTGCAATCTCAGCTATTCAGGAGGCTGAGGCAGAGAATGGCTTGAACCCAAGAGGTGGAGGTTGTAGTGAGCTGAGATCACATCACTGCACTTCAGCCTGGGTGACAGAGTGAGACTCCATCTCAAAAAATAAAATTAAATTAAATTAAAATAAAATAAAATAAAAATAACTATTGGGCTTGATATTGGAGTGATGAAATAATTGGTACAACAAAACC
>NW_012115710.1:1231871-1237531 GCF_000951035.1 Colobus angolensis palliatus | reverse complement strand
TGGGGCTGGGCACGGTGGCTTGTGCCTGTAATCCCAGCACTCTTGGGGGCTGAGACAGGCAGAGCACCTGAGGTTAGGAGTTGGAAGACAGCCTGACCAGCATGGTAAAATGCCGTTTCCACTAAAAGTACAAAAAAATTAGCCGGGCGTGGTGGCGCATGCCTATAATCTCAGCTACTAGGTGGGCTGACACAGGAGAATCGCTTCAACCTGGGAGGCAGAGGTTGCAGTAAGTTGAGAGCATGCCACTGCACTCCAGCCTGGGCAACAAAGCAAGACTCCATTTCAGAATATAATAATAATAGGTGAAATGAGAATATGGCTTTATCCTCTAGAATAAAAAAGAAATACTACTCTCATATTTGAGAAAAATTGTAAACATTTTTACCAACAACACTTGTTTCACAAGCCTCTCCACAGTAACACCACCGTCTTCATGAGCTTAATGTGCTAAGAATAGTTTAATGAATCTCCTCCTATTATTTACACTGATTTCATATTCTTAAAATAATGAAGGAATAGGCCAGGCACAGTGGCTCACACTTGTAATCCCAGCATGTTAAGAGACCAGTGTGGGCAGATCACCTGAGGTCGGGAGCTTGAGACCAGCCTGACCAACATGGAGAAACCATGTCTCTACTAAAAATACAAAATTAGCTGGGCGTGGTGACACATGCTTTTAATCCCAGCTGCTTCAGAGGCTGAGGCAGGAGAATCGCTTGGACCCAGGAGGCGGAGGTTGCAGTGACCTGAGATCGTGCCATTGCACGCCAGCCTGGCCAACAAGAACAAAATACTGCCTCAAGTAATAATAATAATAATGATAATAATAATAATAATAAAGGAATCATTCATGTATTATTCATGTCTATGTATGAACTTTCCATTCTAATTAGTAAGATTTTTGTAGTCAGAAACACAGTAACTCACTCAATTACCTAAAAATGTGGTACAAAATCAGGGAGTAAAGGTTTTCCTTTATTGGTCTCCTTTTCTAGAATTTACCACGTACTTTGTGCTCATTAATACGTAACTTTCATTGGCAGCTGCTCTAATCCTGGTCCACAGAGAGCTGACAGTGCATCCAGATGTGGTCCCTGAATAATCCCCGCTGCCCAACAGCACTGACACCACGGGACCCTCACCCCGTCTCCATCCATGTCTGGTGTGAGCCCTTCCCAGGCCCATGCCCAGTGCCACCTCTTCCCAAGTTCATGTCACTGGGTCACGAGAGATGGAATCTAAGCGAGATGAGAGGGACTGAGGGAAGGCACGGGTGAGTGTGAGCAAACCTGTCAGACTCAGAGAAGATTCCCAACTCCAAGGCCCAGCGTTTCTGAAAGGAAGGAGACAGAACCATCCACCGAGAATATCATCTCACCTGAGGAGGAGCCATCCCTGACTCCTTTGCTTTCCTCTTCCTCTTCCGAGTTTCTTCCTCATGGACCAAGAGTCTTTAGAAATCAATCCTGAATGTTAAAAATATGCTGTTTATTGCTCAGAATCAACACACCCCCTCCCTGTAACACAATGACACAAACAAAGGAGACCCCACCCTGAGGAAATATGGTCCCTTCTGCTGCCCAGTGCACCAGGAACAAAAAATTCCTACAGGAAAACTCCCGCTCCCCTCCTGGAGAAGCTCCCCCCCACACACACACTGCAGCAGTGGGGAGCTGGGCTGGGATGAGCTCCCCTTCAGGAAAACTACCAAAAATACAAAAGCTTAGCTAGGTCTGGTGGTGCACGTCTGTGTGTCTGTGGTCCCAGCTACTTAGGAAGCCGAGGTGGAAGCATCACTTGAGCTCAGAAGCTTGAGACCAGCTTGGCCAACATGGTGAAACCCTGTCTCTACTAAAAATATAAAAACTGGGCCAGGCGCGGTGGCTCATGCCTGTAATACTAGCACTCTGAAAGGCAGAGGTAGGTGGATTACTTGAGGTCAGGTGTTCGACACCAGCCTGGCCAACATGGTGAAACCCTGTCTGTACTAAAAATACAAAAAGTAGCCGAGCTTCGTGGGCATCTGTAATCCCAGGTACTCAGGAGGCTGAGGAAGGATAATTTCTTGCACCTGGAAGGTGGAGGCTGCAGTGACCTGAGATCGCACCACTGCACTCCTGCCTGGGTGACAGAGTAAGACTCAAAAATAAAATAAAATACAAATACAATAATTAGCCGGGTGTGGAGGTACACACCTATAATCTTAGCTACTTGGGAGGCTGAGGCAGAAGAATCAGTTGAACCCAGGAGACAGAGGTTGCAGTGAGCCGAGATCACAAGACTGCACTCACAGCCTGGAGGACAGAGTGAGAGTCTGTTTGGGGGAAAAAAAAGTGCATTTCTGATAAGATTGACACAGAGATAAGAAAACTTGAGTAATGTGATACAGACTGACAGGCAGAGGGAACTTCAGATGGGGGTGGGAGGCCATGGGAGGCATCTCTGAGCCTAGACCTGAAGGAGAAAGGGACAGGGCCATCTTCATTTAGAAACATAGAATAAGAGCAGGGACAATGACCTGAGACAGGAAGGGTTTTGATATTTGAAAGAAGAGAAAAGCAAATGTGACGGGGCAGAGGGAGTCAGGAGATGAGGGCAAGCTCCCAGAAGGAGGCTGGACACTGGCAGGGGCCCTGGACACAGGGCTGTGGAGCCACAGTGAGGAGTTGGCCTTTTGTCCTGGGAAACACGGGAAGCCGGTGGAGGGTTCCCCGCCAGGGACTGACACGACCTGCTTTAGACGTAGCTGTGATATCCTCATACAGACAAAGGCCTCTGAAGATGGTCTCTGTTTCTGAGTCTACCACTCTGTTTCTTCCATTTTTCTGACTACTTTTTTTTTTTTTTTCATTTTTGGGTTACTGCATCCCATGGAAGATTCTAATTACAACTGGGCACTCCCCTCTCCCAGAGAAAAAGCCATGCCCACACACTGCCACTATTTTGCCAATCATTTCAGGGGTCAGGATCACTCAGGTTGAGCTTTTCTGGTCTAGCCCTTCATCACCAAGCTGCAGGGAGGCTCACTGGGGCTCAGAGTGGGAAACATTTTCACCAAGTTACCCTGAGAAGGTCTGAGATGAGTGAGAAGATGTGCCTGAATTCTTACATGGGGGCCTGGAAGGGCTAATGGGATGGGTTGGTCTTATTCCATCCTTAAAATTAGAGAAGCATCTTTCACCTACCTGGGTTTAAGAAATTCTTTGGAACGGTTCTGATGAAACTGACACCCAACACTGAATTCTTCCTTACAAGGAAATCTCAGTAACATTTATAAAATGCAGAAGTGTAAACAAACAGCTATTGACCTTGGAAACAAGGAAACAGGGTCAGCTATGTCAGTTATGTCAGAACTAAGACATAAGCAAATTTTTCAATCAAGAATACATGGGTAGACAGCTGCAGTGGCTCACACCTGTAATTCCAGCACTTTGGGAGGTGGAGGCGGGTGGATCACCTGAGGTCAGGAGTTTGAGACCAACCTGGCCAACATGGTGAAATCCTGTCTCTACTAAAAATACAAAAATTACCCAGGCTCCATCCTCACAACTTATTTAACCTCTTGTTGCTCCTTCTCCCCAAGCTTTAGGTCGTCCTCAATCTCCATAGATTTCTGCCTCTTTTCCCATCTCTGCGTGTCCTCTGTTCTCCCTGTTAAATTCTCTCTTCCCTGTTATAACCCCCTGTCCCCAATCTGGCACCCCAGATCCCCAGGTATCCTCCCTGCTGTGGTTCTCCCTCTGTTCTCCTTGCCACCAGCACCACTCTGCTCTGTTTGCCCTGGCTCCAAATCCCTCCTCCTCTCTCTCTCTCACTCTGAGCCTCCCTCTTTGCTGCCCCTCACTACCTTGCTGTCTGTCCTTCATCTCTGCACATCTAGCTGTTCTCTACATGTTTGCAGTTGCTTTTCTCCTCCTGCTTTCTTATCTTTTTTTCACTTTTGCTGTCTCTTGGCAAATCCCTCACCATCCTCTACTTTGCCATCTGTTATGGGTCTTCCTCATTCTTCTTTTCTCTGTCTCTGGTTTTCTACTGCTCTCTCAGTCCCTCTCTCTGTCTCCTGATCCCGCTGGCCCACACAATCACAGGAGGGTTTGGAGGAAGACGCCTGTATCTTGGAGGAGCGCATTTTCCAAGAGCTGGATCTGGGCAGGCAAGAACACCCCGTATCACAGGACAGGCACCAGGCACCTCCACAGTGCGGGCTCAGGGCAAGCGGTGACTGCAGAGGGAAGACCTGGGGAGCAGCAGGGCCCAGCATGAGGAGGAGGGAGGTGGGGGGCAACGACGCCTTCGGACAAGGGTGGGATCCGCAGGATCCCCGGACCAGACAGAGAACGCGTCCTCCCTGGGGCTGGGGTCACGGTGCTGTGCTCCAGGAACTGACGAGGGTGAGGCTGGGAGACGCGCAGGGAGGGAATCCACCTGTCGGGTGAGGACTTTAAAAAGCGCAGTGCGGAAGGAGTCAAAAAACGGTTTTGAGCAGGAAAACTACGCCATAGGAAGTGTATACGCTGCCATGTAGCAGAAAGACCGAGGACGGGACCAGCCTCAGGAGGACTTTAAACCTAAAAGGAAGGGACTTCCGGACTCCCAGGAGAACATCTCCATTTGCTCTGAGTGAAGGAAGAAAGACGAGAACTTCCAGGTCTACGGGGACCCCACATCCCATGTACAGAAGCACCGGAGACCTGGGGAGCGCAGACTTAATGCAACACAGAGCAAAACTCACCGGCGCGGTGTGACCGTCACTCCACGGGATCCGCTTCCTGGTCTGCGCGAATCTGGGCGCGCTAGACAGAAACCAAGCCTGGGTGGAGCCAACGAGGTGGGCGGGGCCTGAGTGAGCTGTGGGCGGGGGCCTGGGTGAGGTAGGGGCGGGGGCGAAGCGGAGAGAACTTGCCCTTTAGAACCGGCAGAGGGCGGGGCCGGAGCGGGACCTGTGAGTCTCTCAGCCTCCTTCCAGCCCGTTCTCAGGGTTTTGGCGGCGAGAGCAGCCAGGAAGGCAGAAGGATGATTCAAAAGCCCTGGAATAGTCTGGAAGGAGGATGCAAACCAGAATGTAAAATGCAAAGCCCTGCCTGGGTGGAACGTACGATTTCATGCTGACGGCCCACAGGACAGAATAGAAATCCTCTCCCTTTCTATTCTCCATTCACTCGGGAGGGACAGCCAACCAGTGCTCAGCTTCAGAGACTTCCCTAGGGCTACCGCCTGGGATGCAGGAGTGAGGTCACTACCTGCTGCTTAAAGACAGCAGGGATGCGGGCGTGGGCGTGGGAGCCTGAGGTCCCAGCTACTCAGGAAGCAGTAGCAGGAGAATCGCTGAGCCTGGAGTCCTGGCCAGGCTGGGCGACAAAGTAACGTTCCCTCCCGCTGTCTCTCTCTTTTTTTTTTTTTAAATAAAATTTTGATTAGGACAGGGTGGCTCACGCCTGTAATCCCAGCACTTTGGGAGGCCGAGACGGGCGGATCACGAGGTCAGGAGATCGCGACCATTCTGGCGAACACGGTGAAACTCCATCTCTACTAAAAAAATACAAAAATTAGCCAGGGGTGGTGGCGGGCACCTGTAGTCGCAGCTATGCGGGAGGCTGAGGCAGGAGAATGGCGTGAACCCGGGAGGCGGAGCTTGCAGTGAGCTGAGATCCGGCCAC
>NW_012115710.1:1230348-1231676 GCF_000951035.1 Colobus angolensis palliatus | reverse complement strand
CTTGCAGTGGGCCGAGATCGAGCCACTGCACTCCAGCCTGGGCCACAGAGCCAGACTCTGTCTCAGAAAAAAAAAAAAAAAAAATTCCTTGCGTGAGATAGGGATACCTTACTCTTTTCCATGTGAATATCCAGTTAGTTGTCCCAGCACATTTGTAAAAGAGATCTATTACTTTCTCCTTTTTATTTACATTTTTCTTTTTTTGTGTGTGTGACCGAGTATTTCTCTGTCGCCCAGGCTGGAGTGCAGTGGCGAGATCTTGGCTCATTGCAGCTTCTGCCGCCTGGGTTGAAGCGATTCTTCTGCCTCAGTCTCCGGAATAGCTGGCATTACAGGCGCGCATCACCATGCCCGGCTAATTTTTGTATTTTAGGTAGAGATGGGCTTTCACCATGTTGGACAGGCTGGTCTCAAACTCCTGACTTCAAGTGATCCGCCGGCCGAGGCCTCCCAAAGTGCTTGGAGTACAGGAGTGAGCCGCTGTGCCTGGTCCAAGAAATACTCTTTAGTTCGCTTTTTAAATGTTGTGAAAATACAATTGAAAACTAAAAAATATTCCCCGAAATGAGAAATCATCTTCACTACAAAAGAGAAAGAAATAAAAACCATCTTATTAATAAATAAGCCTTAGACCAGAATGTGTTGGGAAATAGAGGCAAAGACCTGAGAGGTTGAAAAGACAAAAAACTTCACTGCTCTATGCAACCCATTAAGTACATGTTTTCAAGATAAACACTAATCAGTCCTCAGGGAAGAGGACTTGAGAACACCCTTGGTCACACATAGTTCATCGTGGCTCTACTTGGTAATGGAGGTGACCATCTGTGTCAGCTAGTTAGCTTCATGCAGAGGGAGGGGTAATACTTTAACCCATGTCTTTTTGACAAGTGTGAGTTTTACAACGTGGCGACAGGTGCCCTCTCTAGTAAGGCTCCTACAATCCGACAGGGACTGATGTCAGCAGTAAATAATAAAATTTAGAATACATGACTAATTATAGAGTTTATTTGAACACAAAGCTTGAGGATAGCCACCTGGAAACCTCAATTCCAAATGAAGGGGGCCCGTGTTCCCAAGTAGAGACTGTTAAGGTTTCACACACAGGGAAAGAGAAGCTTTAGCAGAATCATATTTTCCATTCAAGACCAGGGCATAGGCTGCAGCAACTTGATTGGTGATGGATTGATACACTTCAAGGAAGGTTACTTTATCACTCCAGAAGAAGGGACAATGATGCCAAGAGGTCTCATCTCTGGGGCTGCTTAGTCTTCCTAATTATTTACAGGAAAATAGTTTCTTTTTTAATTGGTATTAGGAAACTAAATTTT
>NW_012115710.1:1228510-1229802 GCF_000951035.1 Colobus angolensis palliatus | reverse complement strand
AAATGTCCATAGCTTTAAATTGGAAATATTTGATGTTTGAATTATTTAACTTCCTACTGAGATATAGGTACTATCTCCCTTGTAGTTTGCCTTACAAGGAGTGCTCCCAAGTCTTTCAGAAATACATCTCTGGGTCATTAAGCTGAAAAAAGATTTAGTTACTCTCTAAAAAACACCACTTCAGGCCGGGCACAGTGGCTCAAGCCTGTACTCCCAGCGTTTTGGGAGGTCAAGGAGGACAGATGGCCTGAGCTCGGAAGTTCGAGACCAGCCTGACCAATATGGAGAAACCCCATCTCTCCTATAAATACAAAAATTACCCTGGCCTGTTGGCACACACCTGTATTCCCAGCTACTCAGGAAGCTGAGGCAGGAGAATTGCCTGAGCCCAGGAAACGGGGGTTGTGGTGAGCCAGGATCACGCCATTGCACTCCAGCCTGGGCAACAAGAGTGAAATTCCATCTCAAAAACAAAAAATAAATAATAAAAATAATAATAACAAATACAACTGGGTGCAATGGCTCACGCCTGAGCAAGACTCCATCTCAGAAACAAACAAACAAAAAACAAACAAACAAAAAACACGCTACCAGTTACACAGCAGGGCATCCTCAAAAACAAAGGAAATGCCTCCTCTTTTTTGTTTTTGTTTTTGTTTTTGTTTTTTTTGAGATGGAGTCTCGCTCTGTCACCCAGGCTGGAGTGCAGTGGTGCAATCTCCGCTTGCTGCAAGCTTCTTCTCCCAGGTTCACACCATTCTCCTGCCTCAGCCTCCTGAGTATCTGGGACTACAGGTGCCCGCCACCACACCCAGCTAATTTTTTGTATTTTTACTAGAGACAGGGTCTCACCGTGTTACCAGGATGGTCTCAATCTCCTGACCTCGTGATCCTCCCGCCTCGGCCTCCCAAAGTGCTGGGATTACAGGCATCAGCCACTGCACCCGGCCTAAGTTTTTTTTACATAGGCGCCTAGGTAAAACTAAGATATATCTACCTGCTGGTCAGCTGACAGTCTAACAAAACTTATTATTTTGTTGATTTAAAGCTATCCTTGACTGGTCGCAGTGGCTCATACCTGTAATCCCAGCACTTTGAAAGGCTGAAGTCGGGGGGTCACCTGAAGTCAGGAGTTCGAGACCAGCCTGGACAACATGGTGAAAGCCCGTCTCTACTGAAAATGCAACAATTAGCTGGGCGTGGTGGCACATGCCTGTAATCTTAGCTACTCAAGATGCTGAGGCAGGAGAATTGCTTGAACCCGGAAGGCGGAGGTTGCAGTGAGCCGAGAT
>NW_012115710.1:1225639-1227700 GCF_000951035.1 Colobus angolensis palliatus | reverse complement strand
AAAAAAAAAAAAAAAATAGTTTTTCCACTCATCACTACAGAGTTCTAAGCACAATTATGGAGACATCACTCTCTTGTAATGTGCCGAGATCATGCCACTGTACTTTAGCCTGGGCGACAGAGTGAGACTCCATCTCAAAAAAAAAAAAAAAAAAGAAAAAGAAAAAAAGAAAACTCATCCAAATCAGAAAGAAAGAAAATTGTATTTCTTTATAGATGACATGATCTTCTGTGTAAAAACTCCAAAGAGTCAACCAAAATACTACTGGAAATAATAAACACATTCAGTGGATTTGTAGAATACAATATCAGCACCAAAAATTAGTTGAATTTCCATACATTAACAATAAACAATTTTAAAAGAAAATTAAGAAAACACTTCCATTTGCTACAGAAATTTAAGTAAGAAATACTAAGGAATAAATGTAAAGAGATGAGACGTTTGTACCTTGAAATCCACAAACATTGATCAAAATGATTTAAAACATATATAGATAGACATAGAACCATATTGATGGATTGGAAAAATTAATATTGTTAAATGATTATATAACCCAATGTGATTTAGATTCAACACAATACCCATAAAAATCCCTATCAGATTGTGTTAAAGAAACAAAAAACTGGCTGGGAAAAGTGGCTTACATCTGTTGGCCAGGCTGATCTCAAACTCCTGACCTCAAGTGATCTAACTGCCTTGGCCTCCCAAAATGCTGGGATTACAGGCATGAGACACTGCACCCAGCCCAATGCTCTTAACCTAAACACTTTAACATCAATTCATGCTTGAACTCAATGTTAAGTCAAACTCAAATCAATGCTGAATTGGCTCTAATGATAATCCTTGATGTTTTGCTATACTCATTGCATTTGCATCAACTATCTCAAAAATGAATTTTCTGATGTTCTGCAAGGAGTGACCTTGGACTGAAGACCTTGCCACACTTATGACATTTGTAAGATTTCTGTCCAATATGGATTCTCTGATGGCCAATGACTTGTGAATGTGAAGTGAAGGCTTAAACCAGGACCCAGGAGGCAGAGGTTGCAGTGAGCCAAGGTCATGCCACTGCACTCTAACCTGGGCTACAGAGTAAGACCCCATCTCAAAAAAAAAAAAGAACTAAAATATGGGAATCTCATTCATCCTCACAAGCTCCCTCAGTAAGACTGATGAAAATTGTAACTTACAGGGTTGATCCCACAACAAACTGAACAAAGTTTTTCTTGTTAAAAATGAACAATGCCAGGCACGGTGGCTCAAGCCTGTAATCCCAGAAATTTAGGAGGCTGAGGTGGGCCGGTATTGAGGTCAGGAGTTCGAGACAAGCCTGGCCAACATGGCAAAACCTTGTCTCCACTAAAGATACAAAATAATTCACTGGGCATGGTGGCGTGTTCCTGTAATCCCAGCTATGTACATCAAAAGCACGTATGGGGCAAAATCACAAAAGAGAATACAAAACCAGGAATAGCCAAGATACACAAGGACAGATTCCTCATGTCTGGAGGGACACTTTCCTCACCCACAGACTCCAGGTTCCTACAGTTCCCCACATCACGGCCCTGTATAAAGCCCTCTGTGCGGGGTCCAGGCATTTCCACTCCACCACATTTAAATAAAACATTATGGAGGAGTGAGTTATCACCTTCACACGAAATGAGAAATTAAGTATCAATTTGATCAAAGAATATGTTCTGACAAACCCACAGTCAGGTATTTCTGAACAAAAAAAAAAAGTTTGGCTTCAAATGCATTACAAAATCATAAACAAAATATCTCCCTTTATTAGTCTCCTTTTCCAGACTGTACGAGATATCAGTGCACATTAATGTATGACTTTCATATGTAGTTTCTGGGATCCAGTCCACACAGAGCTAAACATGCATCCAAATATGGCGCCTGAACAATCCCAGCTACCCAGCAGCACTGACACCATAGGGCCCACATCCCATCTCCATCCATGTCTGGTGTGAGCCCTTCCCACGACAATGCCCAGTGCAGCCTCTATGGAAAGTCATGTCACTGGGTTATAGAAGATGGAATTTTTTTTTTTTTTTT
>NW_012115710.1:1223968-1225029 GCF_000951035.1 Colobus angolensis palliatus | reverse complement strand
AAATACAAAAAACTAGCCGGGTGAGGTGGCGGGCGCCTGTAGTCCCAGCTACTCAGGAGGCTGAGGCAGGAGAATGGCATGAACCCAGGAGGTGGAGCTTGCAGTGAGTTGAGATCCGGCCACTGCACTCCAGCCTGGGCAACAGAGCAAGACCCCATCTCAAAAAAAAAAAAAATCATTACAATTATTATAAATAAAAACTTATTACAAATGTTGTGTTTTCTACAAAAACCATGGGCTTATCCATCCACGTATTCATGCACACACATCATATCACGGTGTTACATGCGTGGTGGCGTGCACCTCTAATCCCAGCTACTCAAGAGGCTCAGGCAACAGAATCACTGTAATCCAGGAGGCAGAGGCTACAGTGAGAAAAAAATCCCACTGCTGCACTCCAGCCTGAGTGACAGATTGAAACTCACCTCAAAAATAAATAAATACATAAAATCAATGATGTGATAAAGCATGCTGTACCACTGATGTGTATCTCCACTTTCCATTCCATTCCAAGTCATTAAAAGTGCAAAGTCTGGCTGGGCATGGTAGCTGAGGCCTGTAATCCAGCACTTTGGGAGGCTGAGGTGAAAAAGCACAAGGTCAGGGGTTCCCGACCGGCCTGACCAATATAGTGAAACCCCATCTCTACTAAGAATACAAAAAAATCAGCCAGGCATGGTGGTGCATGCCTGTAATCACAGCTACTCAGTAGGCTGAGGTAGGAGAATTGCTTGAACCCAGGAGGCAGATGTTGCAGTCAGCTGAGATCCCGTCACTGCACTCCAGCTTGGGCAACAGAGTGAGACTCCATTTCAAAATAAATAAATAAATAAAACAATTAGCTGCATGTGGTGACACATGCCTATCATTCAAGCTCTCTGGGAGGTTAAAGTGGGGATTATTTGAGCCCAGAGTTTCAGGTTGCTGTAAACTCAACATTGTGCCATTGTACTGCAGAACTAAACCACAGAGCGACATTTTCTCTCTCTCCCTCTCCTCAACATGGTGAAACCCCATCTCTACCAAAAATACAAAAAATTAGCCAGGCTTCCTGGCACACA
>NW_012115710.1:1221773-1223593 GCF_000951035.1 Colobus angolensis palliatus | reverse complement strand
TGGTCTCGATCTCCTGACCTCGTGATCCGCCCGTCTCGGCCTCCCAAAGTGCTGGGATTACAGGCTTGAGCCACCGCGCCCGGCCAAGGTCTATGGTTCTAATGGCATCAATCCCAAACATGTAATTACTTGCTCCCAGAAAATCACAGAAATATGTTCAAAATGTACACATTTTGAACACAGAGCTGCAGGCGTTTAAAACACTGAAAAATGGTGAACACGTAGCTCTAGGTGCTTAAAACACTGAAAAAGAGGCAGCTGTAGAAATGAGATCGGAGCAAATGTTTTCTTCATGAACACATGGGCTCTGCTAAACCAAGGTTCAAAGTCAATCCAGCCCATCCTTCAACATCTGCAGATAATATTATGGACCAGAGGGACTTAAATTCATTATGTTACAAACAGAGGAAGCAACATGTCATCACTTCATCATCACATCCAATCAACTCACTGCTCATCTGCACCCAGGGTCCCCCTTCGTCTTCATCACTGTTTTCCTCCCTCATTCTGTACATAGCTCTCATTCTCATCTTCTCTGAAATTAGAATTAGCCATGCATGGTGGCACATGCCTGTCATCCTAGCTCCTTGGGAGGCTAATGTGACGACCACTTGAGCCCACGAATTTGAGGCTGCTGTTGATAGAACGGTTCCACTGCACTCCCGAATGGGCCCCAGAGTGACATCTTGCCTCATAAAAAAAAAAAGTTTGGAGTCAGAGACACATTGACTCACTAGTGTAGCTTCAAATGCATTACAAAATCAGACGCAAAGTATCTTCCGTAGTTTGTCTCCTTTTCCAGAATTTACCAGATACCCGTGCATATTAACGTGCTGAAGGGGGCCTGCCCCTCCACACCTGTGTCCATTCCTCACAAGGTGGAGATAAGAGACTGAGAAAAGAAATAAGACACAGGGACAAAGTATAGAGGAAGAAGAGAGAGTCCAGGGGAGCGGCGCTCAGCAAGTGAGGACCTGCACCAGAGTCGGCCTCTGAGTTCCCTCGGTATTTAGTGATCACTATCTCTATTATCTCGGTGAGGAGGATGTGGCAGGACTATAGGGTAATGGTGGGAACAGGGTCAGCAGGAAAACACGTGAGCAAAGGACTCTGGGTCATAAATAAGTTTAAGGAAAGGTGCTGTGCCTGGATGTGCACGTAGGCCAGATTTATGTTTGACTTTACACAAACATCTCAGCGCAGTGAAGAGCAGTATTGCCACCAGCATGTCTCACCTCCAGCCATAGGGCAGTTTTCTCCTATCTCAGTATAGAATGTACAGTTGGGTTTTACACCGAGATATTCCGTTCCCAGGGATGAGCAGGAGACAGATGCCTTCCTCTTATTTCAACTGCAAAGAGGCCTTCCTCTTTCACTAATCCTCCTCAGCACAGACCATTTACAGGTGTTGGGCGGGGGGACTGTAAGGTCTTTCCCTTCCCACGAGGCCATATCTCAGGCTGTCTCAGTGGGGGAAACCTGGACAATACCCAGGCTTTCTTGGGCAGAAGTCCCCGTGGCTTTCCTTGGTGCATTGTGTCCCTGGTTAATCAAGAATGGAGAATGGTGATGCCTTTCACAAACCACACTGACTGCAAGAACTTTTTAAACAAACCACATCTTGCACAGCCCGAGACCAGTTAAACCTTGATTCAATACACACATGTTTCTGTGAACACAGGGTTGGGGCTAAGGTTACAGATTAACAGCATCTCAAAGCATGAGAACTTTTCTTAGTACAGATCAAAATGGAGTTTCTTATGTCTTCCTTTTCTACACAGACACAGTAACAGTCTGGTCTCTCTTTTTTTCCCCCACAA
>NW_012115710.1:1206191-1216383 GCF_000951035.1 Colobus angolensis palliatus | reverse complement strand
ATACCTGAGCAAATGAAATGCTTCTTTCAATGTCTAAGGTTCTGATGGCATGGATCCTAAACATGTAATTATTTTCCCAGAAAAATCAGAGTAATAGCTTCAAAATAAACAAAATTGTAAAAACATAGCTATAGGTGTTTAAAACACTGAAAGAGAGGCAGCGGTACAAAGGAGATCTGAGCAAATGTTTTCTTCATGAACACATGGGCTCTGCTGGAACAAGGTTCCAAGTCAATCCTGCCCATCCTTCAACATCTGCAAAGAACATTATATAGATCAGAGGAACTTGAGGGGAACATTTACTTAGCAGTTCATAGTTCACCATTTAATCAGATGACATAAAGAAAGAAAATGGAATAATAGGCTACTTCAGCTAAATTTTGATGTCAGCATAAAGAAAAAGTTCCGGCCGGGCGCGGTGGCTCAAGCCTGTAATCCCAGCACTTTGGGAGGCCGAGAGGGGCGGATCACGAGGTCAGGAGATCGAGACCATCCTGGCTAACATGGTGAAACCCCGTCTCTACTAAAAATACGAAGAAAAACTAGCCGGGCGAGGTGGGGGGCGCCTGTAGTCCCAGCTACTCGGGAGGCTGAGGCAGGAGAATGGCGTGAACCCGGGAGGTGGAAGTTGCAGTGAGCTGAGATCCAGACACTGCACTCCAGCCTGGGCGACAGAGCAAGACTCCGTCTCAAAAAAAAAAAAAAAAGAAACACATTGGGCTGGTGGTTCATGGCTGTAATGTCAGCACCTTGGGAGACCAATATGGCTGTATCGCTTGAGCCCTGGAATTTGAGACCAGTTTCGGCAACATGATGAAAGCCCATCTCTACCAGGAACACAAAAATTTGCCCAGTGCAGTGGCACATGGCTGTGTTCCTTGGTACTTTGGAGGCTGAGGTGGGAGGATCCCTTGAACCCAGGAGATTGAAGCTGCAGTGAGCTCTGATCCTGTCACTGCTCTCATGCCTGGGCAACAGAATGAGACCCATCTTTAATAGAAATGAAGAAAAAGGAAACACGTGTCCTGGGTCTGGGGGCACGGGGCCTCTAAGGCCAATTAACATGAATGTCAGGAGGTCCTGATGACGTGGGTCCAAGGTGTTTAGGCTGCAGTTTGGTTTCACACATTTTACGACACACAAGACGGCAGTCAGTACATACGTACATTGGTCTGGTCTGGAAAAGTGGAATAACTGGAATTGGGGTTTCTGGGTCACAGGTAGATAATAATCACATTCTTTGAGTCTTTGGGCAGCCTTTCACTAGATACACAATTTATATGTGAGGGGGGAGGAGGAATAGTCACTTATGCCTTAGACTGGCTCAGTGACCCTGCATTTTTACATACACTACAGGGCAGTGGAAGCAATCAGAGAGGCATTTGTCTCAGCTGTGCAGAGGGATGGCCTCTGTCCCACACCTGGAAAGATAAGCTATTAGTTTATATTGCCAGGGTGAAATTCAACAGAACTATTTTAGGGTGGAGATCTTGAGGCTTCCAGTTTGGGAGAGGCATATGTAGCTTTTAAAAATAATATTTGTAGCTATCTTGTTTAGGAAAAAAATGGAAGGTAGGTTTGTCTGATGCAGTTCCCAGATTGACTTTTCTCTTTGGCTTAATTTTGATTTTCCTTTCACAAGCTTATGACAGCCATAATGCTTTGACACACTGATACTGTTTTATACAGATTTTTCCATAATAGTCAAGTCCAAGGGTCTGTCATGAACTGGGTTAGAGAAGATGAGAAAATTTTCAGAAGAGTCCATCTCAAAAAAACAAAACAGAATGTAAAATACAGAATTAAGTAATTTGACTTTTTTAAAATGAAAAGTCTCACATATTTATTAGTGAACCCATCCAACCAAGGTGTTCGTAACAGACCCAGAGAGAAAAAAATCATTCTCAGTAAAACACGTCCAACTCTCTAGATAGTGGTGACATTTTCAGCTTGATATGGTAACGTGATTGGATCCTCAGACAGCATAAATACGTGTGCCATCTCACGTGCAATTCCTTATAGACCCAGCTTGGCTCTTCTCCAGTGTCTTCTTTGACAGCTATACCTACAAAACTGATGTGGATGGTCTGTCTGCCACTCTGTGCATCACTTTCTCTCTTTTTTTTTTGAGATGGAGTCTTGCTCTGTCACCCAGGCTAGAGTGCAGTGGCGCGATCTCGACTCACTGCAAGCTCCGCCTCCCAGGTTCATGCCATTCTCCTACCTCAGCCTCCCGAGTAGCTGGGACTACAGGAGCCCACCACCATGCCTGGCTAATTTTTTGTATTTTTAGTAGAGACGGGGTTTCACCGTGTTAGCCAGGATGGTCTCGATCTCCTGACCTCGTGATCCACCCGTCTCGGCCTCCCAAAGTGCTGGGATTACAGGCGTGAGCCACTGCGCCCGGCCTGTGCATCACTTTCAACACTGTCTTTTCCCAAATTAAAAAGACTTATCCATTTACAAACCGGTGATTTCTTTCAGGCATCGTCCCTATAATCTTTCATAAAGCCTCAATGATTTCATTGTCCCTCTACTCAAACTTTACCAAATTCATTTTTTGATACACTGTCTGTCTCTGTCACCCACGCTGGAGTACAGTGGCATGATCATGGCTCCCTGCAGCCTCGACCTCCCAGGCTCAAGCCATCCTCCCACTGCAGTCTCCACAGAAGCTGAACCAGCAGGCATGTGCCACCATGCCCAGCTAATTTATGTATTTTTTGTAGAGAAGGGGGTTTCACCATTCTGTCCAGGCTGGTCTTGAGTACCAGGGGCTCACGTGACCCACCTGTCTCGGCCTCTAAAAGTGCTGGGATTACAGGCCTGAGCCACTGCATCTGGTCTCATTGTCAATTTGGTATTTCTTGTTTCAGCTTTAGCAGAATTTACATTGCTTTGAATGAGTCTCTTTTCAAACTCATGTGTTACCCATGTGAGTTCCTCAAACTACAGCCTGTTCAGACATGTTATAACAGATTTGTACCAGTTTATTTTGGTGCAAAAAATGTGACATCATGCACAATTTTCTCATAATATGTATTTCTCCATGAGCTTCCTGAAGACCCCTTGTACTAGCAAACTGATAAAAAGGATTGTAGATATTCAAGTGCCACTTATTTCTGAGATGCAAGGATGGTTCAACATATTCAGGCAAATCAATGTGATATACCACTTGAACGGAATGAAAGATGAAAATCACATCATCTCAGTAGACGGAGAGAAAGCATTTCACAAAATTCAACATCCAGTCATCATGGAAATCCTAAACAAAATAGATACAGAAGAACATTTACTTACCTCAACAATAGAAAGACCATGCATGAAACAACCACAGTGGAAATAACCAATCAGGGAACATGGAATGCTTTTCCTGTAGGATCTCACATGATGCAAGAATGCTCTCACCCCTTCTATTCAATCAATACTGGCTGTCCTAGCCAGAGCAATGAAATAGCAAAAGAAATCAAACTCATCCAAATCAGAAAGAAAGAAGTCAAATTATAATAGCTTGTAGATGACATGATCTTCTGTGTAGAAAATCACAAGAGTCAACCAAAATGCAATGGGAACTAATAAACATATGCAGTGGATTTGCGGAACAGAGTAACAGCAGCAAAAACTAGTTGAATCTCCATACATTAACAATAAACAATTTAAAAAAAAAACTAAAAAGCACTTTCAATTGCTAAAGAACTTAAAGTAAGAAATACTTAGGAATAAACATAAAAAGGTGAGAAATTTCTACCTTGAAATCTACAAACATTGATCAAAATGATTAAAAACATGTATAAATAGAGATACAAGCCATATTGAATGGAACAATATTGCTAAATGATTATATAACCAAATGTGATTTAGATTCAACACGATACTTTCTACAAATTTTTGTTAAAGAAACAAAAAACAGGCCAGGCACAGTGGCTCACACCTGTAATCTCAGCACTTTGGTAGGTGGAGGCGGGCAGATCATAAAGTCAGATGATCGACACCATCCTAGCTAACATGGTGAAACCCCATCTCTACTAAAAATACAAAAAACTACCCAGGCATGGTGGCGGGAGCCTGTAGTCCCAGCTACTTGGGAAACTGAGGCAGGAGAATCACATGAACCTCGGAGGTGGAGGTTGCAGAGAGCCGAGATCACATCACTGTACTCCAACATGGGCAACAGAGCAAGACTCCATCTTAAAAGAATAAATAAAAGAACATTTAGGATGGGAAAAGTGGCTCCCGTCTGTTGGCCAGGCTGGTCTCAAATTCATGACCTCAAGTGACCTACCTGTCTTGGTCTCTCAAAGTGCTGGGATTACAGGTGTGAGCCACCGTGCCTGGCCCAATTCTCTTAACGTAAACAGTTTAATGTCAAGTAATGCTTGAACTCAATGTTAAGTCAACTCAAACTCAGGTCAAGGCTGATTTGACTCTAAAGTCAATTAATGCTTGATGGTTTGCTGTACTCATTGCATTTGAAACAATTGTCTCCAAAAGGAATTTTCTGATGTTCTGCAAGGAGTGACCTCAGACTGAAGACCTTGCCACATTGACGACATTTGTAAGATTTCTGTCCAGTATGGATTCTCTGATGCCTAATGAGGTGTGAAGGTGAATTAAAGGCTTTGCCACACTCATCACACTTGTGAGGTTTCTCTCCAGTATGAATCCTCCTATGTCTGTCAAGGTGTGATTTGCGAATGTAAACTTTGTCACATTCTTCACATTTGTAAAGTTTCTCTCCAGTATGCAGTTTTTGATGACATGCAAGGTATGCTTTTGTACTAAAAACCTTCCCACATTCATTACATGTGTAAGGTCTCTCTCCAGTATGAACTCTCTGATGTTCTGCAAGGCGTGAATCACTCCGGAAAGCCTTGTCACAAACCTTACATTTGTATGGTTTCTCTCCAGTATGAATCCTCCTATGTCTTTCAAGATGTGATTTGCGACTGAAAAGTTTGTCACAGTCTTCACATCTGTAAGGTTTCTCTCCAGTATGAACTCTACGATGTCCTGCAAGAGTTGCTCGTTGCTTAAAAACCTTACCACATTCATTACACTTATAAGGTTTCTCTGCAGTATGAACTGCCTTATGAATTACAAGGACTGAATTTCGAGCAAAGGTCTTGCCACACTCATTACACTTGTAAGGTTTCTCTCCGGTATGCAGTCTATGATGGTATACAAGGTGTGATGTCTGACTGAAGGTCTTGCCACACTCACTACACTTGTAAGGTTTCTCTCCAGTATGACTTCTATGATGACATGCAAGGGTTGCTTTTTGATCAAAAACCTTGCCACATTCATTACATGTGTAATGTTTGTCTCCCCTATGAATTCTAGTATGTTGTGCCAGGTGTGAATCATGCTTAAAAGTCTTGTCACAAACCTTACATTTGTATGGTTTCTCTCCAGTATGAATTCTCCTATGTATTTCAAGATGTGATTTGCAACTGAAAACTTTCTCACATTCTTCACATTTGTAAGGTTTCTCTCCAGTATGAATTCTCCTATGTCTTCGCAGATGCAAATGAAAGCTTGATCCCAGCTGATCTTTAACAGGCTTGGTTCCAGCAAGCCTTTGATCACATTGGTCTGTACTACCTGTCAACTTTTTTATTTCTGTCATGGGTGCTTCATGATCATTTGTTTCATCTTCTCGCCACTGAAACACAAAGTCATGAATGTCTTTCTCAATTTCCCGGGAGCACCATGCTCCAATGTGATAACTTGCTTGTCTTTGCAATGTCCCTGTGTGGAGCACCTCTGTATTGCCTTGCCCTGTTGACGACAATGTATTCATCATGCATTTGGAAGAGATATCTACAAAATATAAACACCAATAGGTTTCCAATTAAGTACAGATGGTATATAATACTGAAATGTGTAAATATCACACACACAAAAATACTTACTTAAACTTCCCAAATATGAGCTTCAAAGTTTAGGAACACAAAACGAGTAGATTCTTTAATAAATAAAGACCGATTACATGTATTTCAAATCATTTTTACAGAAGCTTATTTCCAATATCATGACAAAACACTGAGAGGGCACAAACATGTGTAAGCCTAAAGTAAGGAGTATTTTTCCACTGTGACCCTAAAGTGTATCACATTGTGCAAAAAACATATCACTATCACATCAATGAAGAGAAAAATATATATTCTTCATATATACAGAATATTTAGTATATACAAATACATGCTAAAAAACCGGACAATATACTATATTGGTAAATAATCCACAACAAGGTCTTGTAAGGATAATCGAAATCAATGGAAATTCTGTATTATGAAACAATCATAGCACTGAGAAGATTACAACAATCAGCCAGGTGTGGTGGCCCGCCCTGTCATCCCAGCTACTCAGGAGGTTGAGACACAAGAATCAATTTAAACCAAGATGCAAAGGTTGCAGTGAGCCCACATTGCACCACAGCACTCCAGCCTGGGTGACAAAGTGAGACTCCATCTCAGAAAATAAAAAAAGGCAGGGGGTGGTGGCTCGCACCTGTAATCCCAGTACTCTGGGAGGCCGAGGCAGGCGGATCACCTCAGGGTGGGAGTTCGACCAGCCTGGCCAACGTGGCTACTAAAAATACAAAATGTAACCGGGCATGGTCACTGGCGGCTGTAATCCCAGCTAGTTGAAAGGATGGGCAGGAAAGTCACTTGAACTTGGGAGGCAAAGACTGTGGTGAGCTGAGATTGCACCACTGCACTCCACCTTGAGAGACAGAGTGGGATTCTGTCTCAAAAAAAAAAAAAAAAGAAAGAAAATTTTAATACCATATCTTTCTGAATAACTGTTACAAAATTACCTATATCCATGTGGAACAGGCACGCTGTGACTTTTTTAAAAACATTTTTGTATTTTTATTTTTTTGATATGGAGTCTTACTCTGTCACCCAGGCTGGAGTGCAGTGGCATAATCTTGGTTCACTGCAACCTCCGCCTCCTGGGTTCAAGCAAGTCTCTTGCCTCAGCCTCCCGAGCACCTGGGATTACAGGCACGCGCCACTATGCCCAGCTAATTTTTGTACTTTTAACAGAGATGGGGTTTCACCATGTTGGCCAGGCTAGTCTCGAACTCCTGACCTCAGGTGACCCACACATCTTGGCCTCCCTAAATCCTAGGGATTATAGGCATAAGCCACTGTGCCCAGTGGCACTTTGTGACATTAACAAAGGGAATGTGTCAGTTATATTGCATACCACACACTGAAAACTCATAAAAATCAATAAAATATTGCAACCCATGATAAAACAAGAAAGAAAATGATAAGTAGATTTATACTGCCTACAGAATTCTAAACAATTCCCTCTTAAGAAAAAAGCCAAAACTTGTAGTTACCACCAGTACACAACATAAGACCTGAAATACGTGTTAAGATCACTACCTTCTGAAGTATGAAGTGAAGAAAATATACAGCATTATAAGGAATAAGAACTGACGAACAGCCGGCCACGGTGGCAGATACCTGTAATCCCAGCACTTTGATAGGCTGAGTTGGGTGGATCATGAGATCATAAGTTCAAGACCAGCCTGGAACAAATGGTGAAACCCCATCTCTACTAAAAATACAAAAAAAATTAGCTGGGTGTGGTGGCAGGTGCCTGTAATCCCAGCTGTTTGGGAGTCTGAGGCAGGAATCATTTGAACCCGCGAGGTTGAGGTTGCAGTGGGCCAAGATCGTGCCACTGCACTCTAGCCTGGGCAACAAGATGGGATTCCATCTCAAAAAAATAAAGTAAGATAAATAACTACTTCTCAAATAAGCTTCGGTAGATTTGGTATTCTCTAATAGGATATTCCTGCAGATGCAGACCTTGAGAGAATTGAGTCATGGGTGTTGACTACTCGTGAATAGGACCAGTGCATTTATAAAGAGACATTAAAGAGCTCGTTGCCTGTTCCTCTTTCCACCACATTAGGACATGGCAGGAAGATGGCTGGGCTAAACCACGAGGAAGGCTCTCACCAAGAACCAATTTTGCTGGCACCTTGCTCTTGGATTTCCCACTTTCCAAATTCATGAGAAATAAATGTCTTTGTCTTAAGCCTCCCAGTTTAAGCTACTTCCTTTTTCGTTGTTTTTCAGATCGAGTTTCTCTATCACCCAGGCTGGAGTGTAGTGGCACGATTCTCCTACCTCAAGTGATTTTCCCTCCTCAGCCCAGAGTCTCGCTCTGTCGCTCGGGCTGGAGTGCAGTGGCATGATCTCGGCTCACTGCAACCTCCACCTCATGGGTTGAGATGATTCTCCTGCCTCAGTCTCCCAAGTAGCTGGGATTATAGGTGCATGTCATCATGCACAGCTGATTTTTGTAGTTTTAGTAGAGATGGGGTTTCACCATATTGGCCAGGCTTGTCTCGAACTACTGACCTCAAGTGATCAACCCGTCTCAGCCTCCCAGAGTGCTGGGATTTTAGGTGTGAGTCAGGGTGCCTGGCCCATTTTTGTCATTTAGTACATTCGAGGTTTCACCATGTTGGCCAGACTGTTCTCAAACTCCTGACCTCAAGCAATCTCCCCACCTTGGTCTTCGAAAGTGCTAGGATTAGAGGCGTGAGCCACCGTGGTCAGCCACTCTAAGCTATTTCTAACAGGACAGTGAAATGACAGAGACAAGAACAGGAGCATCTCATCAACATCACCGAAGGCTGACAAATCTTATGAAACAAAGTAAGTTTAGGGTCTGTACTATAAATCTTGCAATACTTGAAGCCATCTAATAGCACTAACATGTTTTAAAAACCTTGAGACAGATAGGGCATGGTAATCCCAGCATTTTGGGAGGGTGAGGTGCGAGATTCATGAGGTCAGGAGATCAAGACCATCCCAGCTAACAAGGTGAAACCCCATCTCTGCTAAAAAAAAAAATACAAAAAATTAGCCTGGCATGTTGGCACTCGCCTATAGTCCCAGCTACTTGGGAGGCTGAGGCAGGAGAATCGCTTGAACCTGGGAAGTGGAGGTGGCAGTGACCCAAGATCACAGCACTGCACTTTAGCCTGGGTGACAGACTGAGACTGTGTCTCAACAACAAAAAAAAATAAATGACAGAAGGCTAAAGAGTAACTCCAACCCACAAACATATATAAAGCTCTCCAGTAAAGGTAAATAAAAAAACAGGTAGGCCGGGCGTGGTGGTTCACACCTATAATCCCAGCACTTTGGGAGGACAAGTCAGGCAGATGACCTGGGGTCAAGAGTTTGAGAGCAGCCTGGCCAACAAGGAGAAACCCTGTCTCTACTGAAAACACAAAATTAGCTGGGTGCGGTGGCGCGTGCCTGTAGTCCCAGCTACTCGGGACGCTGAGGCAGGAGAATCGGTTGACCCTAGGAGGTGGAGGTTGTGATGAGCCGAGATTGCAGCATTGCACTCCAGCCTAGATGACAAGAGCAAACCTCTGTCTCATAAATACATAAATAAATTAATTAATAAAAGGACAGATACAGAAACTTGCGTACGTGTACCTTTTCTTCATAAGTAAACTCTTTTTCATATTATTTAAAATGAAAAGCCACTGTGCATATATGTTAACAGAAATGCAACATACACAAAAGTAACTCTGACATAAATTTTAAAAGTTCTGCTGGGCCGGGCGCGGTGGCTCAAGCCTGTAATCCCAGCACTTTGGGAGGCCGAGACGGGCGGATCACGAGGTCAGGAGATTGAGACCATCCTGGGAGGCGGAGCTTGCAGTGAGCCAAGATCACGCCACTGCACTCCAGCCTGGGGACAGAGCGAGACTCCATCTCAAAAAAAAAAAAAAAAGTTATGCTTGGCCGGGCGCGGTGGCTCACGCCTGTAATCCCAGCACTTTGGAAGGCTGAGGCGGGTGGATCACGAGGTCAGGAGATAGAGACCATCCTGGCTAACACCGTGAAACTCCGTCTCTACCAAAAATACAAAAAATTAGCTGGGGACAGAGCGAGACTCTATCTCAAAAAAAAAAAAAAGTTATGCTTGGCCGGCGCGGTGGCTCACGCCTGTAATCCCAGCACTTTGGAAGGCTGAGGCGGGTGGATCACGAGGTCAGGAGATCGAGACCATCCTGGCTAACACCGTGAAACTCCGTCTCTACCAAAAATACAAAAAATTAGCCGGGCATGGTGGTGGGTGCCTGTAGTTCCAGCTACTCTGGAGGCTGAGGCAGGAGAATGGCATGAACCCAGGAGGTGGA
>NW_012115710.1:1199678-1206141 GCF_000951035.1 Colobus angolensis palliatus | reverse complement strand
AAAAGTTCTGCTGGAGAAGAAGTAGTTTTTGCAGGTTATGGAATTTTTTTTTTTTTTGGACACAGAGTCTCGCTCTGTCTCCCAGGCTGGAGTGCAATGGTGTGATCTCGACTCACTGCAACCTCCACCTCCTGGGTTCAAGCGAGTCTCCTGCCTGAGCCTCCTGAGTAGCTGGGATTACAGCTGCCCACCACTGCACCTGGGTAATTTTTGTAAATTTAGTAGAGACGAAGTTTCACCATGCTACCCAGGCTGGTTCTGAACTCCTGACCTCAGGTCATCTGCCCAGCTCGGCATCCCAGTGCTGGAATTACGGTGTCAGCCACTGCACGTGGCCAGGTTATGGAAATGTTAAGTTTCATTATTGTGCTATAATCTAAGATGTTTAACATACCTGCAACAATAACCTCTCCCCATATATCAATACAACACACTTCACTTCTGCATACTGAAAGGAATGGACACTAACGTGGTTGTTATATTCACCCTGGAATCATGCTTCAACCACTGACATGTTTACTAAGAACGAAAAGACAAAACTATTTAAAATATTAACAGTGCTTGGGCATGGCGGCTCACGCCTGTAATCCCAGAGTTTTGGGAATCTGCGGCAGGTGAATCACTTGAGATCAGGGGTTTGAGACCAGCCTGACCAACATGGTGAAATCCCTTCTCTACTAAAAACACAAAAATTAGCTGGGCATGGTGGTGAGCAACTGCAGTCCCAGCTTCCAAGAAAGCTGGCGCACAAAAATCCTTTGAGCCCGAAAGGTGGAGGCTGCAGTTAGCCAAAATCGTTCCACTGCACTGTAGCCTGGGCAAAAGAGTGACGCTGTCATAAAGAAAGAAAGAAAAGAAAAGAAAAGAAATAAATAAGGAAAGAGCAGAGGAATATGTGGGGGCAAAGAAAGATGTACCTTCAGAGATCTCAGGAAACTTTCCTTTTCCCACAGAATTCTCCCACTTGCAGAGTTTCCCCACACACTATTGGAAGGTGGAGCTTCCACTCTGCCCATCTGAGCTCTTACCTGCCTTTACACCTGTAATACATTCCCACCCAGCTGGATTTTTTTTGCTATTTTCACTTCACTCTCCACGGTCCAGGGCTCTTTCCCTTGCTCCAACATGGAGACAGCAGGTCAGAAAGAGACTCCTGCTTATAAAAGGAAAGGACCATGACGTGCTGGAGCTTTTCTAGAGTCCCAGCCCTAAATTTCTGTAGGAAACAAGACATTACAGATGGATGTAGGAAAATATTTCACTAATTGCTCTGCTGACTGCCTCCTTCTGAATGCCGAGGGAGCATTCAATATGTAATATGTGGACATCGAGCTCTCTTCCAAGAACTACTGAATTGAAAGCACAGGAGAAGCAAACAGGGAACTGGATATCTTTAAAGCCAGCCGTAAGGTTTTGTTTTTGTTTTTTGAGACAGTGTTGCTCTGTCATCCGGGCTGGAGTGCAGCGGTGTGCTCTTGGCTCACTGCAACCTTGGCCTCCTGGGTTCAGGTGACTCTCTTTCCTTAGCCTTCCCAGGAGCTGGAATTACAGGTGTGCACCACAATGTCTGGCTAATTTTTGTATTTTTGGTAGAGATTGGGTTTCTCCAAGTTGGCCAGGCTGGTCTCAAACTCCTGACATGAAGTGATCCACACGCCTCAGCCTCCCAACGTGATGGGATGACAGGTGTGAGCCACCACGCCTGGCTTGCCATAAGGTTTTATCCCTACTTTAGTTCTGGAACCCACATTGAGCTATCATGAAGAATGCAGAACATTTAAACAAAGGGGACAATGAAAGTCCAGATGCTACATCATGAAGCTTTTCATGTCAAAATCAATACGGCTTCCATTTTAGTCAAGCAAGGATGTGGCTCCCAAGAGAACCCAGAGAAAATACAAAGATTCACAAGGGCACATCCCCAGGAGGGAAGTAATCCTCACCCAGGGAGACCAGGTTCCTGTAATTCTCCAGCATCACGTCCCTGTACAGAGTCCTCTGAGCAGGGTCCAGGCATTTCCACTCCTCCTGAGAGAATTCTATGGCCACATCCCTGAATGTCAACAGACCCTGAAATGAAAACACATTTTAAGGAAATGGCTATGGGAGGAGTTCTTATCTTTACAGAAAATGAGAAGAGGAGAGAGGGGAAAGCGTGGATTTAATTGTAGTGAATGTTCTGACAAATCCAAGTGAGGGATTTTTCACCACACGATGTCTTCCCAGTGGTGTTTGATTATAATTTTTGAGGAGGCCATAACATTCTCTCAGTGTGAATTTCTTTTGTAAAAAATACAAGAAATGAATAAAAAATCAAAGCAAAGCTCCTTTTATACAAATGTTTGAAACTTTTATGGACACACCAAGTGACACTCAGTATCTAGATGAGACACAGCACGAGTGATGTCTTCAAAGATGTCAATGTCCACAGTTAAAGATCAGCTGGGTGCAGTGACATATGCCTGTAATCCCAGCTATGTGGGAGGCTGAGGCAGGAGAACTGCTTGATCCTGGGAGGCAGAGGTTGCCGTGATCCCAGATTGCATCACTCTACTCTACTCCAGCCTGGGCAACAGAAACTCCATCTCAAAAAAAAAAAAAAACGAAAAAAGAAAATTAGCCGGCATGGTGGGAGGCACCTGTGGTCCCAACTACTTGGAAGGCTGAGGTGAGAGGATGGCTTGACCCTGACGGTGGAGGTTTTCAGGGAGCTACGATCATATCAGGGCACTCCAGCCTGGGCAACAAAGCGAGACCCTGTCTCTAAATAAAATAAAATACATGAAGACAAAATTAGTCAAAGCACAAAAATCCATTTTGTAAATGCTTACAAAATAATAAAACCTACACAGACTCAAAAAAAATTAGATGTTAATACAAAGGATTGTCATTTGTCCCAAATTTTCAAAATATAAAAGATTTTCAAAATATATACATGCTTGTACATATGCATAAATGTGTGTGTATATGTGTGGGGATGTGTGTATATATACATATACACATACACAGGTTTTAAAAATATAAAATGTAGCAAGTTTTGCCAGGTGCGGTGGCTCATGCCTGTAATCCCAACACTTTGGGAGGCCGAGGCGGGTGGATCACAAGGTCAGGAATTTGAGACCAGCCTGGCCAACATGGTGAAACCCCATCTCTACTAAAAATACAAAAATTAGCTGGGTGTGGTGGCGTGCACATGGAGTCCCAGCTACTGAGGAAGCGGAGGCAGGAGAATTACTTGAACCTGGGAGGCAGAGGTTGCAGTGAGCTGAGATAGTGCCACCGCACTCCAGCCTGGTGACAAAGCCAGACTCCGTCCCAAAAAAAAAAAAAAAATAGCAAGTTTTGTTTAACTGGAAAGGAATCTCATCTTGCTAGAAAAGGATACTTTGGCAGCTGGTGGTGGGTGGAATCTCATCAGCTCTAGGAAACAGGAAATGCCTCATCCTAGACGAAGCAATTACCCTTTTAACTGCCTGGCCTGGAGGATGGAGAATGGCTTGAACCTGTGAGTCGGAGGGTACAGTAAGCCAAGATCATGCCACTGTACTCAACCCTGGGTGACAGAGCAAGACTCCGTTTCAGGGGAAAAAAAAAAATGATACTAGGTGGAATAAGAACATGGCTTTATCCTCTAGGATAGAAAACAAAGTACTGCTGCCACATTTGAGAAAAACTGTAACCATTTTTACCACAAACACCTGTTTCACAAGCCTCTCCACAGTGACACCACTGTCTTCATGAGCTTAATGTGCTAAGAATGGTTTAATGAATCTCTTGCTATTATTTAGGTTGATTTCATATTCTTTTTTTTTTTTGAGACGGAGTCTCGCTCTGTCGCCCAGGCTGGAGTGCAGTGGCGCCATCTTGGCTCACTGCAAGCTCCGCCTCCTGGGTTCACGCCATTCTCCTGCCTCAGCCTCCCGAGTAGCTGGGACTACAGGCACCCGCCACCTCGCCTGGCTAGTTTTTTGTATTCTTTTGTTTCACCGTGTTAGCCAGGATGGTCTCGATCTCCTGACCTCGTGATCCGCCCGTCTCGGCCTCCCAAAGTGCTGGGATTACAGGCTTGATCCACGGCGCCCGGCCTGATTTCATATTCTTAAAATAATGATAGGATCATTCTTGTATCATTCATATCTATGTATGAACTTTACATTCTAATTAGTAAAATTTTTTGAGTCAGAAACACAGTAACTCACTCAATTATCTAAAAATGTACTATAATGTCAGGCAGAAAAGATTTCTCATTATTGGTCTCCTTTTCTAGAATTTACCACGTACTTTGTGCCCATTAATAGGTGACTTCCATTGGCAGCTGCTCTAATCCTGATCCACAGAGAACTGACAGAGCATCCAGATGTGGCTCCTGAACAATCCCTGCTGCCCAACAGCACTGACACCACGGGACCCTCACCCCGTCTCCATCCATGTCTGGTGTGAGCCCTTCCCAGGCCCATGCCCAGTGCCACCTCTTCCCAAGTTCATGTCACTGGGTCACAAGAGATAAAATCTAAGCGAGATGAGAGGGACTGAGGGAAGGCACGGGTGAGGGTGAGCAAACCTGTCAGGCAGGACACTTCAGACTCAGAGAAGATTCTCAACTCCAAGCCCCAGTGTTTCTGAAAGGAAGGAGACAGAACAATCCACCGAGAATATCATCTCACCTGAGGAGGAGCCATCCCTGACTCCTCTGCTTTCCTCTTCCTTTTCTGGATTTCTTCCTCACATACCAAGAGTCTTTAGAAGTCAATCCTGAATGTTAAAAATATGTTGTTTATTGCTCAGAATCAACACACCCCGTCCCTGTAACACAACCACACATACAAAGGAGACCCCACCCTGGGAAATATGGTCTCCGATGCTGCCCACTGCCCCAAGGATGATAAACTCCTACAGGAAAACTCCCGCTCACCTCCCGCAGGAGCACACACACACGCTGCAGCAGCAGGGAGCTGGGCTGGAATGAGCTCCCCTTCAGGGCACAGACCCAGCCTTCAGCAAACCCCATGCAGAGGCTGGGTGCGGTGACTCACACCTGTCATCCCAGCACCCTGGGAGACCAAGATGGGTAGATCCCTGGAGCTCAGGAGTTTGTGACTAGCCTGGGAAACATGGTGAAACCCCATCTCTACCAAAAATACAAAAACTTAGCCAGGTATGGTGGTGCACATCTGTGTGTCTGTGGTTCCAGCTACTTAGGAGGCTGAGGTGAGAGGATCATTTGTGCTCAGGAGTTCAACACCAGCCTGACCAACATGGTGAAATCCTGTCTCTACTAAAAATACAAAAATTGGGCCAGGTGCGATGGTTCATGCCTGTAATGCTAGCGGTCTGGAAGGCCAAGGTGGGTGGATTACTTGAGGTCAGGAGTTCTAGACCAGCCTGGCCAACATGGTGAAACCCTGTCTCTTATTAAAAATACAAAAAGTAGCTGGGCTTGGTGGGCATCTGTAATCCCAGCTACTCGGGATGCTGAGGTTGGAGGATCACTTGAACCTGGGAGGTGGAGGTTGCAATGGGTTGCGATCAGGCCACTACACTCCAGCCTGGGTGACAGAGTAAGACTAAAATAAAAATAAAAATAAAATAAAATAAAATACTACAAATACAAAAATTAGCTAGGTGTGGTGGTGGGTGGCACCTGTATCTCAGTTACTTGGGAGGTTGAGGCACAAGAATCACTTGAACCCAGGAGACAGAGGTCACAGTGAGCCAAGGTCACAAGACTGCACTCACAGCCTGGAGGACAGAGGGAGACTGTTTGAGGAGAAAAAAGAAAAAAAGAAAAGAAAAGAAAAAAAAAATATTTCTGATGTGATAAAGAGATAATAAAACCTGAGTAACATGATAGAGACTGATGGGCAGAGGGAACTTCAGATGGGGGTGGGAAGGCATGGGAGACAGCTCTGAGCCTAGACCTGAAGGAGCAGAAAGGCAGAGGGCTGTGATCATTTAGGGACATAGAGTAAGAGCAGGGAAAATGACCTGAGACAGGAAGGGTTTTGATGTTTGGGAAAAGAGAAAAGCAAATGTGACTGGGGCAGAGGGAGTCAGGAGATGGGGGCAAGCTCCCAGGAGGAGGTTGGACACTGGCAGGGGTCCTGGACATAGGGCTGTGGAGCCACAGTGAGGAGTTGGGCTTTTGTCCTGAGGAACTCGGGAAGCCGGTGGAGGGTTCCCTGCCAGGGACTGACACGACCTGCTTTAGATTTTGCTATGATATCCTCAGAGTGGGGACAGATTCACCGAGTTACCCTGAGAAGGTCTGAGGTGAGTGAAAAGGTGCCTGAATTCTTACATGGAGGCCTGGAAGGGCTAAAGGAAAGGGTTGGTCTTATCACTTCTCTCTTTGAAAAAGCATCTTTCGGCGGAGCGCGGTGGCTCACGCCTGTAATCCCAGCACTTTGGGAGGCCGAGGCGGGCGGATCACAAGGTCAGGAGATCGAGACCATCCTGGCTAAGA
>NW_012115710.1:1198280-1199523 GCF_000951035.1 Colobus angolensis palliatus | reverse complement strand
AAAAAAAAAAAAAAAAGAAAATTACAGTAACATTTATAAAATGCAGTACTGTAAACACACAGCTACTGACCTTGAAAACAGGGCGGCCAGGCGGGGTGGTTCAGGCCTGTAATCACACCACTTTGGGAGTCCAAGGTGGACAGATCACCTGAGGTCAGGAGTTCAAGACCAGCCTGAGCAATACGGAGAAACCCCCGTCTCTACTAAAAATACAAAAATTATCTAGGCATGGTGGCGCATGGCTGTAATCCCAGCTACTCAGGAAGGCTGAGGCAGGAGAATCGCTTGAAACTGGGAGGCAGAGGTTGCAGGGAGCCAAGATCGCGCCATTGCACTCCAGCCTGGGCAACAAGAGCAAAACTGTGTCCCAAACAAACAAACAAAAACCAAAAAGAAAATAGGGAAAGAGGGTCAGCTGTAGAACTAAGGTATAAGCAAATTTTTTCAATCAAGAAAACATGGGTGACCAGATGTGGTGGCTCAAGCCTGTAATCCCAGCACTTTGGGAGGTTGAGGCAGGTGGATTGCCTGAGGTCAGGAATTCGAGACCAACCTGGCCAACATGGTGAAACCCTGTCTCTATTAAAAATACAAAAATTAGCCAGGCTCCATCTCCACAGCTTACTTAACCTCTTGTTGCTCCTTCTTCCCAATCTTTACACCATCCTCAATCTCCACAGATTTCCGCCTCTTCTCCCATCTCTGCGCCTCCTCTGCTTTCCCTGTTAAATTCTCTCTTCCCTGTTATAACCCCCGGACCTAATCTGGCACCCCAGATCCCCAGGTGTCCTCCCTGCTGTGGTTCTCCCTCCGTTCTCCTTGCCACCAGCACCACTCTGCTCTGTCTGCCCCGGCTCCAAATGCCTCCTCCTCTGCCTCACGCTGATGAGCCTCCCTCTTTGCTGCCCCTCTCCCTACCTTGCTGTCCTTCATCTCTCTGTACATCTAGCTTCTCTACATTTCTCCAGTTGCTTTCCTCCTGCTTTCATTTTTTTTTTTTCCCACTTTTGCTGTCTCTTGGCAAACCCCTCACCCATCTTCTATGTTGCCATCTTTTATGGGCCTTTCTCATTCTTTTCTCTGTCTCAGGTTTTTTACTGCTCTCTCTGTCTCCTGATCTCTTTGGCCCACACAATCACAGGAGGGTTTGGACAACTGCATGTCAGAAGAGCCCCTTTTCCAGGGGTTGGCTCTGGGCAGGGAGAACACCTTGTGTTGCAGGACAGGCCCCGGGCACCTCCAC
>NW_012115710.1:1195987-1197676 GCF_000951035.1 Colobus angolensis palliatus | reverse complement strand
AGAGAGAGCAAATGATGTGTTTTCTACATAAACCCATGGGCTTGGCCACACGCATTACCTCACGCCTGCAATCCCAGCACTTTGGGAGGGTGAGGTAGGCAGATCATGAGATCAAGATATTGAGACAATTTTGGTCAACATGGTGAAACCCCCTCTCTACTACAAGTACAAAAGTTAGCTGGGCTTTTTGGTATGCCCCTGTTGTCCCAGCTACTTGGGAGGCTGAGGCAAAGGAATGGCTTGAACTCTGGAGTCAGAGGTTGCAGGGGGCTGAGATGGCACCACTGCACTCCAGCCTGTCCACCAAGTGAGACTGTCTCAACAAAAAAAACCATGGGCTTATCCATTCATGCACTTCTGCACATACTTCAAATAACATCCACATACACTTCAAATTACATCCACACACACTTAAATTAACTTCAGTTCAGACACTGTAAGCAAAAACCTGGAGAGGACACAACCAAAGCTACTCACCAGGCTGAGGTGGGAGGATTGCTTGAGCCTGGAAAGCAGAGGTTGAAGTGAACCAAGATCGCACAACTGCACTCTGGCCTAGGGGACATAGTGAGACCCCATCACCTCCACCTCCCAAAAAGTTGGAAGCTCATTGAATTAAGACACAACTTCGAGAAATCATGAAAGCAATGCATGAAGAAAATGAGAAGGTCAACCAACATACAGAAATTATGAAGAACTACACAGAGACTCTCGGGCTAAAAATACAGTAACTAAATGGAAAAACTCAATACCTGGGATCAAAATCAGAATTCATTACGTAAATTAAAAACTAGTGAAGAGGGGTCGGGCAAGGTGGCTCACACCTGTAATCCCAGGACTTTGGGAGGCCGAGGTGGGCAGATCTCTTGAGGTCAAGAGTTCAGAGAACAGTCTGGCCGATATCGTGAAACCCTGTCTCTACTAAAAATACAAAGATGAGCTGGGTGTGGTTGCTGGCTCCTGTAGTCCCGGGTACTCTGGAGGCTGAATCAAGAGAAGCGCTTGAACGTGAAAGGCAGAGGCTGCAGTGAGCCAGATTGCCCCACTGTACTCCAGTCTAGGTGACACAGTGAGACTGTCTCAAAAAAAAATAAAGAAAATTCCAGGGTGGGGTGCGGTGGCTCAAGCCTGTAATCCCAGCACTTTGGGAGGCCGAGACGGGCGGATCATGACGTCAGGAGATCAAGACCATCCTGGTTAACACGGTGAAACCCCGTCTCTACTAAAAAATACAAAAAACTAGCCGGGCGTGGTGGCCGGCGCCTGTAGTCCCAGCTACTCAGGAGGCTGAGGCAGGAGAATGGCGTGAACCCGGGAGGTGGAGCTTGCAGTGAGCTGAGATCCGGCCACTGCACTCCAGCCTGGGCGACAGAGCAAGACTCTGTCTCAAAAAAAAAAAGAAAATTCCAGGACTATCTTTTATGTACCTGAGCAAAAGAAACGTCTCTCTCCATGTCTAAGGTTCTGATGGCATGAATCCTAAACATGTAATTATTTTCCCAGAAATATGACAGTAATACATTCAAAATAAACACAAGTGTGAGCACGTAGCTATAGGCGTTTAAAACACTGAAAGAGGCCGGGTGCGGTGGCTCACGCCCGTAATCCCAGCACTTTGGGAGGCCGAGGCGGGCGGATCATGAGGTCAGGAGATCGAGACCATCCTGTTCCACATGGTGAAACCCGGTT
>NW_012115710.1:1182104-1195688 GCF_000951035.1 Colobus angolensis palliatus | reverse complement strand
GGTGGATCACCTGAGGTAGGGAGTTCAAGACTAGCCTGACCAATATGGAGAAACCCTGCCGCTACTAAAAATACAAAATTAGTTGGGCGTGGTGGCACATGCCTATAATCCCAGCTACTAGGGAGGCTGAGGCAAGAGAATCACTTGAACTGGGGAGGCGGAGGTTGCAGTGAGCCGAGACCGTGCCATTGCACTCCAGCCTGGGTAACAAGAGTGAAACTCCATCTCAAAAACAAACAAACAAACAAACAAAAAACCCCAAAACAACAACAAAAAACACTGAAAGAGAGGCAATGGTAGAAATAAGCTGTAAGCAAATGTTTTCTTCATGAACACATGGGCTCTGCTGGAAAAGGTTCCAAAACAATCCAGCCCATCGTTCAACATCTGCAAGGAATATTACAGACCAGAGGAACTTGAGGGAAATGTTTACTTAGAAGCTCACAGCTCACCATTTTATCAGACGACATAAGGAAAGAAAATGGAATAATAGGCTAATTGAACTACATTTTGATGTTAGCTTAAAGATAAAAGGTCCTGGGGCTGAGAGCGGTGGCTCACACCTTAAATCCCAGCACTTTGGGAGGCTGAGGTGGGTGGATCACCTGAGGTTGGGAGTTTGAGACCAGCCTGACAAACATGGAGAAACCCCATCTTCACTAGAAATACAAAATTAGCTGGGCATAGTGGCACATGCTTGTAATCCCAGCAACTCGGGAACCTGCGGCAGGAGAATCACTTGAACCTGGGAAGTAGAGGGTGTGGTGAGCCGAGATCGCGCCACTGCACTCCAGCCTGGGCAATAAGAGCAAAACTCCATCTCAAAACAAACAAACAAAAAAATAGGTCCTAGATAGCTTTATAAAGTACACACTGAAACAACCTAAAATCGTCCAGGCGTGGTGGCTCACACCTGTAATCCCAGCATTTGCTGAGGCTGAGGCGGGCAGATCACCTGAGGTCAGGAGTTCAAGACCAGCCTGGCCAACATGGTGAAACCCCATCTCCACTAGAAATACAAAAATCAGCCAGGTGTGGTGACAGGTGCCTCTAATACCAGCTACTCGGGGGCTGAGGCAGGAGAATACCTTGAACCCAAAAGGCGGAGGTTGCAGTGAGCGGAGATTGTACCTTCACACTCCAGCCTGGGGGCAGAAGGGAGACTTCATCTCAAAAAAAAACGGTAAGAAAGAAAAAAAGAAACAATCTAAAATCATTTATCAGGTACTAGTAAATATTTCCAATATATGATACAGACTAGAAAGCATGCAGTCCTCTATGTAAACTGAACACAACAAATTTCATAGAGAAACTATTTTAAAATGGTTAAAAATATATACATCTAAAAATATATACATCTAATAAAATCTGGGGTGAAAGAAGAAAATTTTGAACACCTCTCATAGTTGGAAATCAATGATGTGAGCTCATAAGATTCTACCAAAGTTTATTTGAAAAGTAGTTATTTTATCTTTTTCAGATGCAGTCTTGCTCTGTCGCCCAGGCTGGAATGCAGCAGCATGATCTTGGCTCACTGCAACCTCCCCCTCCCTGTTCAAGGGATTTTCCTGCCTCAGCCTCCTGAGTAGCTGGGATTACAGGCCCCGGACATCACACCTGGCTAATTTCTGTATGTTATTCGACAGGAGGTTTCACCATGTTGGCTAGGCTGGTCTCGAACTCCTGACCTCAGTTGATCTGCCCAACTTGGCCTCCCAAAGTGCTGGGATGACAGGTATGAGCCGTTGCACATGGCCTTTTTAATTTTTATTTATTTTTCAAATTAAGAAACAAGGCAGGCACGGTGGCTCATGCCTGTCGTCCCAGCACTTTGGGAGGGCGATACATCGATACAGCTGGATCGCTTGAGCCCTGGAGTTGGAGACCAGCCTGAGCAACAAGGCAAAAGCCCGTCTCTACCAAGTACACAAAAATTAACACGGTGTGGTGGCGCGTGACTGTGGTCCCAGCTACTCTGGAGGCTGCGGTGACAGGATCCCTTGAACCCAGGATGTGGATGATGCAGTGAGCTTTTATCCTGTCGCCGCTCTCCCGCCTGGGCAACAGAGTGAGACCCACCTCCAATAAAAAAAGAAGAAAAAGGAAACACCTGGGTCCTGGATCTGGGGGCAGCGAATCTAAGACCAATGAACGCGAATTTACCAAAACTAGACAAAAACGAAAAACACCATCTTCCCACCGGAGTAACAAAGGATCAAAGGCCGCTCTCCCTACCGCCCTCCTGCTTCCAGCAAGTCTCAGACAGAAAGGAAAGAGCCCAGGAGTGGCCACACCCGCCATCTGCATAGGGCACCCGTCTGCTCTGGCCTCGGGCCAATTCACCGCAGCATTTCGTTGGCCAAGGGCCAAATCCTTTATCCAGATAAGGGGTAGCCCATACGGACCTCAAAAGAAAATACTTTGACCCCACAAAACTTTGTAAAGGGGGCCCTGGAGACCCTGGCTCGGGCCCACTCCCCGCTGTGGAGTGTTTTCTTGATTGCATATATTCGTTTTCCGGGAGTTGGAACTGGGGAGCAACAGGGCCGGCACGAGAAGGGAGGTGGGGGGCGATGGCGCCTTCGGACAGGGGTGGCGTCTGCAGGATCTTAAGACCAGGCAGAGGACGGGGCCTCCCGGGAACTGGGGTTGAGGCGCTGCGCTCCTGAAGCCGACGACAGCGACGCTGGGAGGCGCCCAGGACGGGAATCCAACTCGCGGGTGACGACTTGAAACAGCGCGAGGCGGCAGGACGGGTCAGGAAGGGTTTTGAGAGGAAAATTCCGCGATAGGAGGTGTCTACACCACCCCACTGCAGAAAGACCGAGTACAGGACCTGCCTCAGGGCCACTTTAAACTCAGAAGGAAAGGACTCACGGACTCTCACCCGGACGTCTCAAGTTTGCTCTAGGTTGGGAAAGAGGGGTCGCAATTTCCAGGTCTGTGGGGACCCAACGTCTCCGGTATAGCAGCACCAGAGGCCTGGGAAGCACACATAAAACAGAACGAAACTCACGCGCTGCGGCGTGACCTCCAGTCCACGCCATCCGCTTCCGGGTCTGTGTCAATGAGCGCAGGACAGAGGCCAGGCCTGGGCGGCCCCCCGAGGAGGTGGGCGGGGCCTGAGCGAGGCCGGGGCGGGGTAGGGAAACCAGGGGCCTGGCTGGAGAAGAGGCCTAGGCTGGGAGGGGTCCGTGGGGCGAGAAGCGGACGGGGCCTGAGCTTCTCTGCTTCTCGCTCTCCGCGCCTTTTTTCTGGGTTTTGGAGGCGAAACCCTCAAGTGAGGCCGGAGCAGCTCAGCAGTCGTGGAAATAGTACCTCCCTGAGAAGTCAACGTGAGGCGGTCATTGGATCCAGGAAAGTTCCTTGCTATTGAAATTAATTTTAGCAATTTACGTCCAAAGCCTGGAAGCTGTCTAGGGCAGGAATGCAAACTAGAATGCGAAATACAAAGGCTTGCCTGAGCGAAACGTGCAATTTCATGCTGACGGCCCACAAAACAGAAGAGAAATCCTCTCCCTTTCAGTTCTCCATTCACTGGGGTGGGAGGGTCCACCCTGCGCTTAGCTCCTGAGACTTCCCTAGGGCCACCGCCTGAGTTGCAGAGCGGAGGGCTCAGGCCAGCGAGGAGTGAGGTCACCACCTGCTGCTTAAACACAGCAGGGATGCGGGCGAGGTGCCAAGAGGCTGAGGTCCCAGCTACTCAGGAAGCAGGGGCGGGAAGACCGCTGAGCCCGGAGGTCCGGGCCAGCCTGGGCGACAAAGTAAGACCCTCTACCCCAGAGCTCCTGCCTCCGCCTCAATAAGAAAAAAAAGTGATTTCAAAAAAAAAAGCACTGACATTGTAACAGTGCATATAAAATGTCCACTTGTTTCTTACATGTGTTATTTCATGTTGCACTTGGAATGAGTTATTCTTGTCGTGGAAAAGAGTCAAACTCTGTAAAATATTTTAAGAGATGTATCCTTAGCTACAATGAATGACCATGGCCCGTGACACAACCCTCAGGAGGTCTTCAGAACATGTGTCCAAGGTGATGGGGAAAAGCTTGTTCTTAGACATTTTAGGGAGGCATTAGACATCAATCAAATACATTCAAGAAATACATTGCTTGGTTCAGAAAGGCGGGACAACTCAAATCGGCGAGACAACTCAGCGGGACAACTCAAATCGGCCAGACAACTCAAATCGAGGGCTTCCAGGCTTTAGTTAAATTGAAACATTTTCTGATTGACAATTGGTTGAGCGTTCAGGTTAAGATAAAAGACTGTGGAGAACAGGGATCTTTTGAAGTCTTCTGCTGGCTGCCCTCAGATAATAGATGGCAAATGTTTTCTGTTCAGACATTTAAAAGGTGCTAGATTCTTACTTATTCTCTTTAGGATTGGGAAGGCCTAGAAGAAAAAGATCTAGCTATGTTAACAGAGATTCTTTACAGATGCACATGAACCCCTCACAAAGAACAGCTTTGCAGGACCATTTCAAAATATGGCAAGAAACATGTTTTGGGATAAAATATTTTGACTTTCTTTGTTACATGTTACACCAAAGTCAGACTGGAAAGTAAGCCAGGATATATAGGATTAAATAAAACCTATCTGATAAGTATTTATGCTTTGTAGGGCATGACTCCCCAGACCCCTTAGATAGGAACTTGGGCAAGTTAAAAAAAATCAGAGCTTAGTCCTCATTCTCAAATCCTTTTTTTTTTTTCACATTTATTCCCTGCAATATAATAACTGTACAATAAACATCGTTGAAAACACATCAATAATTTCTAAATGTATTGTAATATTAAATTCACTTTACGTGTCTTCTCTAATTAGAAAATGTATATTTTATTTTCAAGTTGGAATTTTTTTTTTTTTTTCCTGGGGACAGGACCTAGTTATATCATCCGGCTGGAATGCAGTGGCAGGAATGCTGCTTACTGCATCGACCTCTAGGGCTCAAGCAATCCTCCCGCTGCACCTCCCAACTAGCTGGGGCCACAGGCCCTCACCACCAGGCCCGGCTAACTTTTTAATATTTTGTAAAGGCAAGGTCTGACTATGATGCTCAGGCTAGCCTTGAACTCCTGGACCCAAACAATCCTCCCACCTTAGCTTCCCAAAGTGCTGGGATTACCTGGAGCCACCACACCCATCCAATTGTAAACTATTTTGGCTGTTTTCTTTGTTGTTCTTTCCTGAGTGTTCTATCAGGTGTGAATAACAAAGACTGTAAAATAGTCTTCAAACATTGGGTTTTCTTTTTTCTTTTTTTTGAGAGGAAGTCTGGCTCTTGTCCACAGGCTGGAGTGCAATGGCGTGATCCTGGCTCACTGCAACCTCCGCCTCACCATGTTAGTCAGGCAGGTCTCGAACTCCTGACCTCAGGTGATCCACTGGCCTCGGCTTCCCAAAGTGCCGGGATTACAGGCATGAGCCACCGCACCCAGCCTCTATGTACCTTTTAAAAAAATCATTCTAGCTATCTTGTTTAGGAATAAAATGGGAGGCAGGTTTGTCTGTCGCAGTTCCCAGCTTGACTTTTCTCTTTGGCTTAATTTTTATTTTCCCTTCACAAGCTTGTGACAGACATAATGCTTTGACACACTGATATTGCTTTATATAGATTTTCCATAACAGTAAACACAAATTAAGGTACTCCATGGAATTATATCATTTGACTTTTTTTTTAAATGAAAAGTCTCACATATTTATTACTGAACCCAGCCAACCAACACCTTCATAACAGAAAAAACGTATTCCCAATAAAATGTGTCCAGTTCTCCAGATAATGGTGACATTTTCAGCTTGATATGGTAACGATTGTGACAGACAGCATAAATATGTGTGCCATCTCGTGCAATTTCTAATAGACACAGCTTGGTTCTTGTCCAATGTCTCCTTTTGGAGTTGTACCTGATTTTCTTACCAGTTTTCATCTGAAACCACTGGGAAATGAAGCAGTTTTGCTTTTCTTTCTTGGCCAGGAATCGCTTAATCCTGGAAGTGTTGTGAGAAGATCTGGTGAGAAGCGGAGTTAAGTACACACCAGGCGCTTGACTTTTTGGTGTGTGTGTGACAAAGTTCCGCTCCTGCCCTGGCTAGAGTGCAATGGCGCCACCTTGGTTCACTGCAACCTCTGACCCTGGGTTCATGGGGATTCTCTGGCCTCAGCCTCCCATGGAGCTGGGATTAGAAGCAGCCGCCACCAGCCGGCCGCAGTGGCTCAAGACTGTAATCCCAGCACTTTGGGAGGCCGAGATGGGTGGATCATGAGGTCAGAAGTTCGAGACCATCCTGGCTAACACGGTGAAACCCCGTCTCTACTAAAAAATACAAAAAACTAGCCGGGCCAGGTGGCAGGCGCCTGTAGTCCCAGCTACTTGGGAAGCTGAGCCAGGAGAATGGCACGAACCTGGGGGGTGGAGCTTGCAGTGAGCTGAGATCTGGCCACTGCACTCCAGCCTGGGCGACAGAACAAGACTCTGTGAGACCCTCTCATATTGTTGTATATTGTTTTATACTCGGTACCTGTTTTAAGAAAAAAACAAGGAAGTAAAACCAAAGACAGGCAGCCCAGCGCCAGGCCCAAAACCAGGCCTGGGCCTGCCTGGCCTAAACCCAATAGTTAAAAATCAACTCATAACTTAGAAACCCATGTTATTCATAGACTCCTGACATTGTATAGAAGAACACTGTGAAACTCCCTGCTCTGTTCTGTTTCTCTCTGACTACCGGTGCATGCGGCCCCTATCACGTACCCCCTGCTTGCCAAATCAATCACAACACTTCCTTTTTTTTTTGCTCTCTCACCCAGGCTGGAGTGCAGTGGTGTGATCTTGGCTCACTGCAAGCTCTGCCTCCCAGGTTCATGCCATTCTCCTGCCTCAACTCCCCAAGTAGCTGGGACTACAAGTGCACACTGCCACACCCAGCTAATTTTTTGTAGTTTTAGTAGAGACAGGGTTTCACCGTGTTAGCCAGGATGGTCTTGATCTCCTGACCTTGTGATCCGCTCACCTCATCCTCCCAAAGTGCTGGGATTACAGACGTGAGCCACCACGCCCGGCCAATCACGACACTTTCATGTGAAATCTTTAGTGTTGTGAGCCCTTAAAAAGGACAGAAATTGTGTACTCGGGGAGCTCGGATTTTGAGGCAGTAGCTTGCCGATGCGCCCAGCTGAATAAAGTCCTTCCTTCTACATCTTGGTGTGTGAGAGGTTTTGTCTGCGGCTTGTCCTGCTACAATGCCAGCCAATTTTTATATTTTTAGTAGAGACAGGATTTCACCGTGTTAACCAGACTGTTCTCGAACTCCTATTGTTTCTGCTGTTAGCTGTCAGTCCTCTTCATTGCGGCATGAACAAGATTATTTTTTTCTGTGAAACTGATGTGGATGATCTGCCTGTTGCTCCTTACATCACCTTCAACACTGTCTTGTCCCAATTCAAAATGAGTTATCCGTTTACCAACTGTTTTCTTGGGCATTGTCCCCATAACCTGTTCATAAAGCATCAATGATATTATTTCTCTACCCAAACTTTCCCATAAGTATTCTTTTTTTTGAGATAATATCTCGCTCTGTTGTTGCCCAGGCTGGTCTTGAATACCTGGGCTTACGTGACCCACCTATCTCAGCCTCTGAAAGTTCTGGGATTACAGGCCTGAGCCACTGCATCTGTTCTCATCGTAAATTTGATGTTTCTTCTTATTTCAAGTTTAGCAGAATTGATATTGCTTTGATAGAGTCTCTTTTCAAATTCGTGTCTTATCCTGAGTGCCTCAAACTACAGCCTGTTCAGACAAGCTATAACAGATTTGTACCAGTTTATTTTGGTCCAAAAAGTGTGAAATTCATGCACAAATTTCTCATAACACATATTTTTCCATGAGCTTCTTGAAGACCCCCTTGTACTAGAAAACTGTATTCAAAAGGATATATAAAAGGATTGTAGATATGCAAGTGCCACTTACTTCTGGGATGCAAGGATGGTTCAACATATTCAAGCAAATCAATGTGATATACCACTTGAAGAGAATGAAAGATGAAAACCACATCACCTCAGTCGATGGAGAAAAAGCATTTCACAAAATTCAACATCCAGTCATCATAGAAATCCTAAACAAAATAGAGAAGGCAATCTACCTCAACAATGGAAATAACCAAGCATGGAAAATGGAATGCTTTTCCCATAGCATCTCACATAATTCAAGAATGCTCTCACCCCTTCTATTCGATAAATACTGCCTGCCCCACCCTGGCTAACACAGCCGTCTCTTATAAAAAAACAAAAAATTAGCCCAGTGTGGTGGCAGGCGCCTGTAGTCCCAGCTACTTGGAGGCTGAGGCAGAAGAATGGCGTGAACCTGGGAGGTGGAGCTTGCAGCGAGCCAAGATCGTGCCTCTGCACTCCAGCCTGGGCGACAGCGAGACTCCGTCTCAAACAAACAAAAAAACACACACACACACACACCAAAAAAAAAACTGTCTCTCTTAGCCAGAGCAATTAAATAGCAAAAGAAATAAAGCTCATCAAAATCAGAAAGAAATAAATTTATATTTGTTTGTAGATGACATGATATTCTGTGTAGAAAATTACAATGAGTCAACCAAAATATTACTGGAACTACTAAATAAATTCAGTGGATTTGCACAATACAATATCAGCACCAAAAATTACTTGAATTTCCATACATTAACAATAAGCAATTTTAAAAGAAAATTTAAACCTTCCATTTGCTAGAGAACTTAAATACAAATAAACGTACAAAGCCAAGAAGTTTGTACCTTGAAATCTACAAATGTTGATCAAAATGATTAAAAACAGAGATACAACCCATATTGATAGTTTGGAAAAATTAACATTGTTAAATAATTATATAACCCAATGTGATTTAGATTCAACACAATACCCATAAAAATGCCTATCAGTTGACATTCCATCACAAAAGTGAAAATGTTCTGTTCCTGCCTTAACTGATAACATTACCTTGTGAAATTCCTTCTCCTGGCTCACCCTGGCTCAAAAGTCCTCCACTGAGCACCTTGTGACCCCCACCCCTGCCAGCCAGAGAATAACCCCCTTTGATTATAATTTTCCACTACCTACCCAAATCTTATAAAATGGTTCCAGCCCTATCTCCCTTCACTGACTCTTTTCAGACTCAGCCCGCCTGCACCCAGGTGATTAAAATGCTTTATTGCTCACAAAAAAACAAACAAACAAAACAAAAACAAACAAACAAAAAACCCTATCAGTTTTTGTTAAACAAAAAACAGGCTGGAAAAGTGGCTCACGTCTGTTGGCCACGCTAGTCTCAAACTCCTGACCTCAAGAGATCTACCCACCTTGGCCTCCCAAAGTCCTGGCATTACAGGTGACAGCCACCACACTCAGCCTAATCCTCTTAACATAAACATTTTAACGTCAACTAATGCTTGAACTCAATGTTAAGTCAGCTCAAACTCAAGTCAATGCTGAATTGACTCTAATTAATGCTTGATGGTTTACTATACTCATTGCATTTGGAACTATTATCTCAAAAATAAATTTTCTGATATTTTGCAACGAGTGATCTCAGACTGAAGACCTTCCCACACTGATGACATTTGTAAGATTTCTGTCCATTATGGATTCTCTGATGTCTAATGAGGTGTGAACGTGAAGTAAAGGCTTTGCCACAATCATCACACTTGTGAGGTTTCTCTCTTGTATGAATTCTCCTATGTTTTGCATAAGATGAAGCTTGACTGAAGACCTTGCCTCAATCATGACATTTTTAAGGTTTCTCTCCAGTATGCGTTCGCTGATGAACTGCAGTGTATGAATGATGTCTGAAGAATTTGCCACATTTACTACACTTGTAAGGTCTCTCTTCATTATGGATTCTCCAATGATTTACAATGGTTGTAGTATTACTGAAGACTTTGTGACAATCATTACTTTAGTAAAGTTTCCCTATGCCATGGATTGCCTGATGGTGAATAAGTGTTGACTGCACACTAAAGGCTTTGCCACACTCATTACACTTGTACGGTTTCTCTCCAGTATGAATTCTAGTATGTTGTGCCAGGTGTGAATAACACCTGAAAGCCTTGTCACAAACCTTACATTTGTATGGTTTCTCTCCAGTATGGACTCTCTGATGTTGTGCAAGGTATGAATCACTCCCAAAAGCCTTGTCACAAACCCTGCATTTGTATGGTTTCTCTCCAGTATGAACTCTCCTATGTATTTCAAGGCGTGATTTGAAATTGAAAACTTTGCCACATTCTTCACATTTGTAAGGCTTCTCTCCAGTGTGAAGTCTATGATGACATGCAAGTTGTGACTGTGTCCTAAAAACCTTGCCACATTCATTACACTTGTAAGGTTTCTCTCCAGTATGAAGTCTATGATGATATGCAAGACTTGATTTGTGATTAAAACTTTTGCCACATTCATTACACTTGTAACGTTTCTCTCCAGTATGAATGACCTTATGCATTACAAGAGATGAATTCTGAACGAAGGTCTTGCCACACTCATTACACTTGTAAGGTTTCTCTCCAGTGTGAATTACAATATGTTGTGCCAGGTGTGAATCACGTCTGAAAGCCTTGTCACAAACCTTACATTTGTATGGTTTCTCTCCAGTGTGAATTCTCCTATGTCTTTCAAGATGTGATTTGCGACTGAAAACTTTGTCACATTCTTTACATTTGTAAGGTTTCTCTCCAGTATGAAGTCTATGATGACGTGCAAGGTTTGATTGTTGATTAAAAACCTTGCCACATTCATTACACTTGTAAGGTTTCTCTCCAGCATGAATTGTCTTGTGAACTAAGAGGGCTGAATTGTCACCGAACATCTTGCCACAGTCATTACACTTGTAAGATTTCTCTCCAATGTGAATTACAGTATGTTGTGACAGGTGTGAATAATGTCTGAAAGCCTTGTCACAAATCTTACATTTGTATGGTTTCTCACCAGTGTGAATTCTCCTATGTCTTTCAAGGTGTGATTTGCGACTGAAAACTTTGTCACATTCTTTACATTTGTAAGGTTTCTCTCCAGTATGAAGCCTATGATGACGTGCAAGGTTTGATTGTTGATTAAAAACCTTGCCACATTCATTACACTTGTAAGGTTTCTCTCCAGTATGAATTGTCTTGTGAACTAAGAGGGCTGAATTGTCACCAAACCTCCTAGCACACTCATTACACTTGTAAGGTTTTTCTCCAGTATGAAGTCTATAATGACATGCGAAGTGTGCTTTTTTATTAAAAAACTTACCACATTTATTACACTTGTAAGATTTCTCTCCAGTGTGACATCTACAATGGCGTGCAAGGTATCGCCTCTGATTAAAGATCTTGCCACATACATCACATTTATATTGTTTCTCTTCTAAATGGATTATCTGATGTTTTTTAAAGAGTGAGCTACAATTAAAGGATTTGCCATTCTCATGACATTGGAAAGATTTTACTTTCATGTGTACATCCTGGTTTTGTGTGAGTAATGAAGAATGGGAGAAATTATTCCCATAGTTATTAGAAACATGGGTTTGGGGCCTACAAGAAATTCTTTGGGCTGTTGGAACTGAGGAGGCATTGTTGATAGACTTCTCCACTTGATTATCAATTTTCCCTTTGGGCTGAGATATGCGCAGTTCAGGCAGATGTGAATGAGAGCTTGATCCAAGCTGATCTTTAATAGGCTTGTTTCCAGCATGCCTTTGATCATATTTGTCTGTACTACCTGTCAACATTTTTATTTCTGTCGTGCATGCTTCACGGACATTTGTTTCATCTTCTTGCCACTGAAACACAAAGTCATGAATATCTTTCTCAATTTCCTGGAAGCAACTTTCTCCAATGTGATGACTTGCTTGTCTTTGCAGTGTCCCTGTGTGGATCACTTCTGTGTTGCCTTGCCCTGTTGACGAGAACTTCTTCATCCTGCATTTGGAAGAGATAGCTACAAAATATAAACACCAATAGGTTTCCAATTAAGTACAGATGGTAAATAATACTGAAATGTGTAAATATGACACCAAAAACAACACTTATTTTAAACTTCCCAAACATGAGCTTCAAAGTTTAGAAACACAAAAGGAGGAATATTCTTTAATAAATGAAGGGTGATACATGTCCTTCAAATCATTTCTATGGAAGTCTATTTCCAGTATCATGACAAAACACTGATAGGGCACAAACATGTATAAGCCTAAAGTAAGGAATGTTTGTCCACTGTGACCCTAAAATGTGTCATAGTTTGCAAAAAATTTATCACTGTCACAACAAAAAGAAGAAAAATATATATTCTTCATATTTACAGCATATTTACTGTATAGAAATAAATGCTAAAGGACCGGACAATGTATTATATTGGTAAATAATCCACAACAAACTCTTGTAATGATAATCAAAATCAATGGAAATTCTGTATTATCAAACAATCATAGCACGGAGAAGATAACAAAAGATTACAAAAATTAGCCAGGTGCTGTCGCCCGTGTCTGTAGTCCCAGCTACTCAGGAGGCTGAGGTACAAGAATCACTTTAAGCCAAGAGGCAAAGGTTGCAGTGAGCCAACATCGCACCACTGCACCCCAGCCTGGGTGACAAAGTGAGACTTCGAGTCAAAAAAAAAAAAAAACAGAAAGGGCATGGGGGCTCACGCCAGTAATCCCACTATTTTGGGAGGCCAAGGCAGGTGGATCTCCTCAGATTAGGAGTACAACCAGCCTGGCCATCATGGTAAAACCCCATCTTTACTAAAAATACAAAAAGTAGCCAGGCGTGCTCATGGGCACCTGTAATCCCAGCTACTTGGGAGGCTGAGGCAGGAGAATTGCTTGAATCTGTGAGGCGAAGACTGTGGTGAGCTGAGATCATGGGCAACAAAGTGAGACTCCATCTCAAAAAAAAAGAAAATATTAATACCATATTTGTCTGAATAACTGTTACAAAATTACCTATATCCATGTGGAACAGGTACTTTGTGACTTCTTAAAACATTTTTTATATTGTTATTGTTTTGAGATGGAGTCTCGCTCTGTCACCCAATTGGAGTGAGTGCAATGGCATAATCTGGGCTCACTGCAACCTCAACCTCCAGGGTTCAAGCGATTCTCCTGCCTTAGCCTCCTGAGTAGCTGGGATTACAAGCATGCCCCACCATGCCCAGCTAATTTTTATATATTTAGTAGAGATGGGGTTTCACCATGTAGGCCAGACTGGTCTCGAACTCCTGACCTCAGGTGACCCACATGTCTTGGCCTCCTAAATCCTGGGATTACAGGCACGACCCACTGCACCTGGAGGCACTTTTCACATTAATGAGTGGAATGCATCAGTTATATTGCAAACCACATACTGAAAACTGACATGTAAAGTCATAAAAATCAATAATGAAATATTGTAACCCATGATAAAACAAGCAAGAAACTAATAAGTAGATTTATACAGCCTGCAGAATTTTAAACAATTCCCTCTTAAGAAAAAAGCCGGCCGGGCACGGTGGCTCACGCCTGTAATCCCAGCACTTTGGGAGGCCGAGGCAGGCGGATCACAAGGTCAGGAGATCGAGACCATCCTGGCTAA
>NW_012115710.1:1176854-1181394 GCF_000951035.1 Colobus angolensis palliatus | reverse complement strand
TGGTGAAACCCCATCTCTACTAAAAATACAAAAAAATTAGCTGTGCTTGGTGGCAGGTGCCTTTAATCCCAGCTACTTGGGAGGCTGAAGCAGGAATCATTTGTACCTGGGAGGCTGGGGTTGCAGTGAGCCGAGATCATGCTACTGCCCTCCAGCCTGGGCGAGAGAATGAGACTCCATCTCAAAAAAATAAAATAAAATAAATAACTACTCTCCTCAAAGAAGCTTTGGTAGATTTGGCATTCTCTAATAGGAAGTTCTCGCAGACGGGGACTTGGAGAGAACTGAGCCATGAGTGTTGACTACCGGTGAATACTAAAAGTGCATTTATAAAGAGACATTAAAGAGCTCGTTGCCTGTTCCTCTTTCTACCATAATAGCACGCGGCAGGAAGATGGCCAAGTTAAACCATGAAAAAGGCTCTCACCAGCAAATAATTTTGCTGGCACCTTGCTCTTGGATTTCTTGCTTCCCAAATTCATGAGAAATAAATTTCTCTATCTCAAGCCTCCCAGTTAAAGCTATTTCCTTTTTTGTTTGGTTTTGATACTGAGTCATGCTCTATCACCCAGGCTGGAGTGTAGTGGCACGATTATCCTACCTCAAGTGATTCTCCCTCCTCAGCCCAGAGTCTCACTCTGTCACCCAGGCTGGAGTATGGTGGTGTGATCTTGGCTCACTGCAACCTCCACTTCCTGGGTTCAAGTGATTCTCCCGCCTCAGCCTCCCAGGTAGCTGGGATTACAGGTGCACACACCATGAACAGCTAACTTTCGTATTTTTAGTAGAGATGGAATTTCACCATGTTGGCCAGGCTTGTCTCGAACTCCTGACCTCAAGTGATTGGCCTGTCTCAGCCTCCCGAAGTGCTGGAATTACGGGTGTGAGCAACTGCACCTGGCCTATTTCACCATGCTGTCCAGAGTGGTCTCAAGCTCCAGACCTCAAGCAATCTGCCCACCTTGAGTTCTGAAAGTGCTAGGATTAGAGGAGTGAGCCACCCCAGCTGGCCAGTCTAAGCTATTTCTAACAAGACAGTGAAATGACAGAGACAGGAAAAAGAGCATCTCATCATCAACATCACCGAAGCCTGACAAATCTAATGAAACAAAGGAAGTTTAGAGTCTGTACTATAAAACTTGCAATGCTTGAAACCATCTAATAGCAATAACAGGTTTTATTTTATTTATTTTTTATTTTTTAAAGACGGCGTCTTGCTCTGTCGCCCAGGCTGGAGTGCAGTGGCGTCATCTCAGCTCACTGCAAGCTCCAACGCCTCCTGGGATCATGCCATTCTCCTGCCTCGGCCTCCGGATTAGCTGGGACTACAGGCGCCCACCACCACGCCCGGCTAATTTTTGGTATTTTTAGTAGAGACGGGGTTTCACTGTGGTAGCCAGGATGGTGTCGATCTCTTGACCTGCTGATGCGCCCCACTCGGCCTCCCAAAGTGCTGGGATTACAAGCGTGAGCCACCGGGCCCAGCAAGTAATACCATGTTTTAAAAACACTGAGGAAGGCTGGGCACGGTGGCTCATGCCAGTAATCCCAGCATTTTGGGAGGCTGAGGCAGGAGGATCATGTGGTCAGGAGAATGAGACAATCCTGGCTAACAAGCTGAAACCCCATCTCTACTAAAAAACACAAAAAATTAGCTCAGTGTGTTGGCAGTCACCTGTAGTCCCAGCTACTTGGGAGGCTGAGGCAGGAGAATCGCTTGAAACTGGGAGTTGGAGGTTGCAGTAAGTCGAGATCACACCACTGCACTTTAGCCTGGGTGACAGACTGAGACTGTCTCAAAAAAAAAAAAAAAAAAAAAAAAAAAAGAAAGAAGGCTAAACAGTAACTGCAACCACAAGCACATACAAAGTTTTCCAGTAAAGGTAAATAAAAAAACAGATAGGCCGGGCATGGTGGTTCATGCCTGTAATCCCAGCACTTTGGAAGGATGAGCCAGGCAGATCACCTGAGGTCGGGAGTTCAAGACCACCCTAACCTACAAGGAGAAACCCTGTCTCTACTAAAAATACAAAATTAGCTGGGCATGGCGACTCATGCCTGTAATCCCAGGTAGTCGGGAGGCTGAGAGAGGAGAATTGCTTGAACCCGGAGACAGAGGTTATAGTGAGCCGAGATCGCAGCATTGAATTTCAGCCTAAGTGACGACAGCAAAACTATGTCTCATAAATACATAAATTAACAAAAGGGCGGATACAGAAACTGGCATATGTGTACCTTTTCTTCATAACTAAACTTTTTTTTCATATTATTTAAAATTAAAAGTCATGAAAAAACACTGTAAATATGTGTTAATAAAAATGCAACATACACAGAAATAATTCTGACAAATAAAAAAGTTCTCTTGGAGAAGAAGTAGTTTTTGCAGATTATGGATTTTTTTTTATTTTTTTGAGGCGGAGGCTCAGGCTGGAGTGCAATGGTGCGATCCTGGTTCACTGCAACCTCTACCTCCCGGGTTCAAGTGACTCTCCTGGATCAGCCTCCTGAGTAGTTGGAATTACAGCTGCCCACCACTGTGCCTGGCTACATTTTGTCATTATAGTACAGATGAAGTTTCACCATGTTAACCAGGCTGGTTACAAACTTACCTCAGGTGATCCACCCCCTTCGGCCTCTCAAAGTGCTGGGATTAGAGGCATGAGCCACTGCACCCGACCAGGTTACAGAAATTTTAAATTTCATTATCATACTATAAGTTTAAGATGTTTAACATACCTTCAACAATAACCTTGGCCCAAATATCTATACAACACACTTCACTTCTGCATACTGAAAGGAATGGACACTAACGTGGTTGTTATATTCACCCTGGAATCATGCTTCAACCACCTACATGTTTACTAAGAACTAAAAGACAAAACTACTTAAAATAATAACAATGGTTGGGCATGGCGGCTCACGCCTGTAATCCCAGTCCTTCGGGAAGCCGACACAGGTGAATTACTTGAGATCAGGGGTTTGAGACCAGTCTGGCCAACATGGTGAAACCCCGTCTCTACCAAAAACACAAAGTTAGCTGGGCATGGTGGTGAGCACCTCCAGTCCCACTACCCAGAAAGCTGGGGCACAAGAATCCTGTGAGCCCGAAAGGTGGAGGCTGTGGTTAGCCAAGATTACACCACTGCACTGTAGACTGAGCGACAGAGTGAGACTCTGTCATAAGAAAAGAAAGAGCGGAGAGATAAGCAGGGGCAAAGAAAGACGTCCTTTCAAAGATCTCAGGATTTAAACTTATCTTTTTCCACAGAATTCTCCCACTTGCAGAGAGTCTCCCCACACACTATTGGAAGGTGGAGCTTCCACTCTGCCCATCTGAGCTCTTACCTGCCTTTACACCTGTAATACATTCCCACCCAGCTGGATTTTTTTTTCTATTTTCACTTCACTCTCTACAGTCCAGGGCTCTTTCCCTTGCTCCAACATGGAGACAGCAGGTCAGAAAGAGACTCCTGTTTATAAAAAGAAAGGACCATGATGTGCTGGAGCTTTTCTTAGAGTCCCAGCCCTACGTTTCTGTAGGAAGGAAGACATTACTGATGAATCTAGGAAAATATTTCACTAATTGCTCCACTGACTGCCTCCTTCTGAATGCTGAGGGAGCATTGTAATATGTAATATGTGGACATGGAGCTCTCTTTCAAGAACTACTGAATTGAAAGCACAGGAGAAGCAAACAGGAAACTGGAGATGTTTAAAGTCGGCCAAAAGGTTTTGTTTTTGTTTTTTGAGACAGAGTCTTGCTCTGTCACCCAGGCTGGAGTGCAGTGGTGTGTTGTCAGCTCACTAGAACCTTCGCCTCCTAGGTGTGAGTTATTCTCTTTCCTCAGCCTTCTAGGAGCTGGGATTACAGGTGTGCACCAACACGTCTGGCTAATTTTTGTATTTTTAGTAGAGACTGAGTTTCTCCATATTTGCCAGGCTGCTCTTGAACTCCTGATCTAAAGTGATCCACACGCCTCAGTCTCCCAAAATGCCGGGATGACAGACATGAGCCACCACACCCAGCCTGCCGTAAAGTTTTATGCCTACTTTAATCCTGAAGCCCCCACTGAGATATCATGAAGAATGCAGAACGTCTAAACAAAGGGGCAGTGAAAGTCCAGATGCTACATCATGAAGCTTTTCATTTCAAAATCAATACGGCTTCCATTTTAGTCAAGCAAGGATGTGGCTCCCAAGAGAAAATGCAAAGATTCACAAGGGCACATCCCCAGGAGGGAAGTTGTCCTCACCCAGGGAGACCAGGTTCCTATAATTCTCCAGCATCACGTCCCTGTATAAAGTCCTCTGAGCAGGGTCCAGGCATTTCCACTCCTCCTGAGAGAATTCTATGGCCACATCCCTGAATGTCAATAGACCCTGAAATGAAAACATATTTTAACCAAATGGTTCTGGGAGGAGTTCTTACCTTTACAGAAAATGAGAAGAGGAGAGAGGGGAAAGTGTGGATTTAATTGTAGTGAATGTTCTGACAAATCCAAGTAAGGGATTTTTCACCACATGATGTCTTTTTTTTTTT
>NW_012115710.1:1167984-1176183 GCF_000951035.1 Colobus angolensis palliatus | reverse complement strand
TAAAAAATTAGCCAGGTGTGATGGCAGGCACCTGTGGTTCCAATTACTTGGAAGGCTGAGGTGGGAGGATGGCTTGACCCTGAGGGTGGAGGCTGTAGTGAGCTATGATCACGCCAGGGCAGTCCAGCCTGGGCAACAAAGTGAGACCCCATGTCAAAATAAAATACATGAAAACAAAATTACTCAAAGTACAAAAGCCATTTTGTAAATGTTCACAAAATAACTGAGGGAAGAGAGAGACCCTCTCACATTGTTTTATACTCAGTACCTGTTTTAAGAAAAAAAACAAGGAAGTGAAACCAGACAGGCGGCCCGGCAGCAGGCCCAAAACCAGGCCTGGGCCTGCCTGGCCTAAACCTAGTAGTTAAAAATCAACTACCTTGTCTAGAAGAACACTGTGAAACTCCCTGCCCTGTTCTGTTTCACTCTGACCACCGGTGCATGAAACTCCTGTCACTATCCCCTAGATTGCTCAATCACGGCCCTTTCATGTGAAATCTTTAGTGTTGTGAACTCTTAAAAGGGACAGAAATTGTGCACTCGGGGAGCTCAGATTTTAAGACGGTAGCTTGCCGATGCTCCCAGCTGAATAAAGCCCTTCCTTCTACAACTCGGGGTCTGAGGGGTTTTGTCTGTGGCTCGTCCCGCTACATAACAAAACCTACACAGACTCACAAAAAACTAAATGTTAATACAAAGGGTTGTCATTTGTCCCAGATTTTCAAACCATAAAAGATTTTCAAAATATATACATACGTGTCTGTATATATGTATGAGTATGTATATATGTGTGGAGGTATCTATATACACACACATATATACACACATATACACATATATACATGTAGACATACACACATATGCATGTATACATATACATGTAGACATACATGTATACATATATACACATATATAGGTTTTAAATATACAAAAAGTAGCAAGTTTTGTTTAACTGAAGAGGAATCTCATCTTGCTGGAAAAGGATATTTTGGCAGTTGGGGGCGGGGGGAATCTTGTCAGATCTAAGAAAACAGGAAACGCCCCTTCCTAGAGGAAGCAATCACCCTTTCAACTGCCTGGCCTGAAGGATGGAGAATCGTTTGAACCCAGGAGGCAGAGGTTGCAGTAAGCCAAGATCATGCCACTGCACTCCAGCCTGGGTGACAAAGCAAGACTCTGTTTCAGAAACAAATAACAAAAATAATAACAGGTGGAATGAGAATATGGCTTTACCCTGTAGAATTAAAAAAAAGTAAGTACTGGTCCCATATTTGAGAAAAAGTATAACCATTTTTACCAAAAGCCTGCTTCACAAGTCTCTCCATAGTAACACCACTGTCTCCATAAGCGTAATGTGCTAAGAATAGTTTAATGAACCCCCTGCTATTATTTATATTGATTCCATATTCTTAACATGATGATGGAATCATTCATGTATCATTCATTTCCATTTTGTTTATTTATTTATTGAAGACAGAGTTTTGCTCTTGTTGCCTGGGCTGGAGTGCAATGGTGCAATCTCAGGTCACTGCAACCTCTGCCTCTCGATTTCAAGTGATTCTTCTGCCTCAGCCTCCTGAGTAGCTGTGATTGCACGCACATGCCACCATGTCTGGCTAATTTTGTATTTTTACTAGAGACAGGGCTTCTCCATGTTGGTCAGGCTCACTCAATTACCTAAAAATGTAGTTTAAAATCAGGCAGAAAACATTTCCCTTTTTTGGTCTTCTTTTCTAGAATTTACCATGTTCTCTCTGCACATTAATATGTGACTTCCATTGGCAGCTACTCTAATCCTGGTCCACAGACAGCTGACAGTGCATCCAGATGTGGCCCCTGAACAATCCCTGCTGCCCAACAGCACTGACACCATGGGACGCTCACCCCGTCTCCATCCATGTCTGGTGTGAGCCCTTCTCAGGCCCATGCCCAGTGCCACCTCTTCCCAAGTTCATGTCACTGGGTCATGAGAGATGGAATCTAAGCGAGATGAGAGGGACTGAGGGAAGGCACGGGTGAGTGCGAGCAAACCTGTCAGGCAGGAAGCTTCAGACTCAGAGAAGATTCCCAACTCCAAGGCCCAGCGTTTCTGAAAGGAAGGAGACAGAACAATCCACCGAGAATATCATCTCACCTGAGGAGGAGCCATCCCTGACTCCTTTACTTTCCTCTTCCTCTTCCAGGTTTCTTCCTCACGTGCCAAGAGTCTTTAGAAATCAATCCTGGATGTTAAATATGCTGTTTATTGCTCAGAATCAACATATCCCCTCCCTGTAACACAACGACACATACAAAGGAGACCTCAGTCTGAGGAAGTGCGGTCCCCCCTGCTGCCCACCACACCAGGGACGATATATCCCTATAGGAAACTCCCGCTCCCCTCCTGAGAAGCCCCCACACACGCTGCAGCAGTGGGGAGCTGGGCTGGAATGAGCTCCCCTTCAGAGCACAGACCCAGCCCTGACCAAACCCCATGCAGAGGCTGGATGTGGTGGCTCATGCCTGTCATCCCAGCACTCTGGGAGACCAAGGTGGGTACACTGCTTGAGCTCAGAAGTTTGAGACCAGCCTGGGCAACATGGTGAAACCCCATCGCTACCAAAAATACAAATACTTAGCCGGGTATGGTGGTGCACGTCTGTGTTTCTGTCATCCCAGCTACTTAGGAAGCTGAGGTGGAAGCATCACTTGAACTCAGAAGTTTGAGACCAGCCTGGCAAACATGGTGAAATCCTGTGTCTACTAAAAATACAAAATTTGGGCCGGGTGCAATGGCTCAAGCCTGTAATACTAGCACTCTGGAAGGCCGAGGTGGGTGGATCACTTGAGGTCAGGAGTTCGAAACCATCCTGGCCAATGTGGTGAAACCTCATCTCTACTAAAAATACAAAAGTAGCTGGGCTTGGTGGGCATCTGTAATCCCAGCTACTCAGAAGGCTGAGGTTGGAGGATCACTTGAACCTGGGATGTGAAGGTTGCAGTGAGCTGAGATTACACCACTGCACTCCAGCTTGAGTAACAGAATAAGACTCTAAAATAAAATACAAATACAAAAATTAGCAGGGTGTGGAGGCACACACCCGTAATCTCAGCTACTTGGGAGGTTGAGGCACAAGAATCACTTGAACCCAGGAGACAGAGGTTGCAGTGAGCCAAGATCACGATACTGCATTCACAGCCTGGAGGACAGAGTGAGACCTTTTTTTTTTTTTTTAAATCCTAGTTTCTGATCTGATTGACACAGATAATAAACCTGAGTAATGTGATAGAGACTGACAGGCAGAGGGAACTTCAGATGGCAGTGGGAGGGCATGGGAGACATCTCTGAGCCTAGACCTGAAGGAGGAGAAAGGGACAGGACAGCATCATGAACGAGCTGCCAAGGGACATACGGTAAGAGCAGGACAATGACCTGAGACAGGAAGGGTTTTGGAGTTTGGGAAAAGAGAAAAGCAAATGTGACTGGGGCAGAGGGAGTCAGGAGATGAGGGCAAGCTCCCAGGCAGAGGCTGGACACTGGCAGGGGCCCTGGACACAGGGCTGTGGAGCCACAGTGAGGAGCTGGACTTTTGTCCCGGGGAACACGGGAAGCCGGTGGAGGGTTCCCTGCCAGGAACTGAATGACCTGCTTTGGATGTAGCTGTGCTATCCTCACAGTAAAAACATTTTCACAGAGTTACCCTGAGAAGGTCTGAGATGAGTACCAAGGTGTGCCTGAATTCTTACATGGTGGGGCTGGAAGGGCTAATGGGGAGGGTTGGTCCTTATCACCCCATCCTTGAGAATTAGAGAAGTGTCTTTCACATACCTGGGTTAGAGAAACTTCTTTTGCAAGGTTCTGATGCCATTAATTCCTAACATTTAATTTTTCCTTACAAGAAAAGTACAGTAACATTTACAAAATGCAGCAGTGTAAACACACAACCACTGACCTTGAAAACAGGGATGCTGAGGTGGGCGGATCACCTGAGGTCAGGAGTGGGAGACCAGCTTGGCCTACATGTAGGAACCCCGTCTCTACTAAAAATACAAAAATTATCCAGGCGTGGTGGCGCACGGCTGTAATCCCAGCTACTCAGCAAGGCTGAGGCAGGAGAATCGCTTGAACCCAGGAGGTTGAGGTTGCGGTGAGCCAAGATCCCGCCATTGCACTTCAGCCTGGGCAACAAGAACAAAACTGCATCCCAAAAAAAGAAAAGGAAAGGAAAGAAAACAGGGAAAGAGGGTCCGCTGTTGAACTAAGACATAAGCAAATTCTTTCAATCAAGAATACATGGGTGGTCAGGTGTGATGGCTCACGCCTGTTTTCCCAGCACTTTGGGAGGTCAAGGTGGGTGGATCACCTGAAGTCAGGAGTTTAAGATCAGCCTGGCCAACATGCTGAAACACTGTCTCTACTAAAAATACAAAAATTAGCTGGGTTCCATCCACAACTTATTTAACCTCTTGTTGCTCCTTCTCCCCAATCTTTAGATCGTCCTCAATCTCCACCTATTTCCGCCTCTTCTCCCATCTCTGCACCTCCTGAGCTCTCCCTGTTAAATTCTCTCTTCCCCGTTATACCCCCCAGCCAGTCCCCCTCAGTCCAGTAACTCTTCTGCCAGGTTGAGCAGGGCCCCTTCCTCCTTGTCTGGGGCCTCCTGCTCTGAGTCACCTTGTTTTCCTTTTAGCTGAGGGCATCTGTTCTTCCAATGTCCTATTTCTTTACAATAGGCACACTGGTTATGCTGCAAGCTCTGACAGCCAGGCTGAGTCTCTTTCCCGGGGACCCCCTTCCCTTGCCTCTTTGTGGGGACCCCTCTGATTGCTGCAGCTAACAGGTCGGCGTTTCGCCGGGCCCAACGTTCATTCTCTTTGCGGTTTTCCTTACGGCTTACGGCGTCCCTGTTTACAAACACCTGGTTAGCTATTTCTAATAACTGTGACGTATTCATCCCTGCAAACCTGGCCTGTTTCTGCAGTTTTCTTCTAATGTTTTCTGCGTTTTGACTAAAGTCATGTTAATCATGCGCTGATTTTCAGGGCTATCGGGATGGAAGGGAGGAGACATACAATAGGCCTCACACAGCCTCTCATAGAATTGTGCTGGCGTTTCTTCTTTTCCCTGGATGACCTCAGAGGCCTTGTTAACGTTTGTGGCCTTCCGGGCTCCCTCTTTAATCCTTCCAGGAGAGCTGCCTGTGTGGGTTCAGCCTTTGCACGTCCTCTCTTTCATTTGGGTCCCACCGGGGGTCGGTTCCTGGGAACTGGGTCCTTACATACTCTTGGGGGTTTTGGTAATCAGCCGGTGCCTGTTCCTGCAGCCACTTAGTCGCTGCTTGGAGCTCTCTCCACCTTTCATCTGTGTTAGAGAGGAATGTGAGCAGCTGGTGGCATCAGCCTGAGTGGGGTTATGGGTCTGGATAATAGTTTGGAGCAAATCAATTAGAGCTTGTGACTTTTCCGTATAGGATGGGGTAGTGTTTTTCCAGTTGAGAAGGTGGACAGAGGTGAAGGGCTGGTACACAAAACACGCCTCTCCACCATGTGCCCATCCTCATCTATCCCAGTACACCGCTGCTCTCTCAGGGGCATTTGCATCCCAGTTTTGGTAAAGCTGCCAAGGGAGGGGTTTCTCCTGAGGCTTCACCTCCTCTCTTGTCTACTCTGGGTGGCCTAGGGATATGTTTGTCTTCTGGAGATGCAAGTACTGTGGGCTCAGGAGTGGGGAGCGTCTCTCCCTGGTAAGGGGAAAGCACCCCTGGGATCACTGGTGCCATCTCCTGCAATGGGTCTTCTGGTGTTGGGTCAAACAGAACTTCAGGGGTTGATTTCCCTCGGCAGGTGGAGCGGGATCCTTCCATGACTATCTGTCCCTTTGCTGCTAGCACTGCTGTGCCTGTCCTCTTAGCCACTGTGGGGGGTCTAGCACCAGCTGTAACCAAGTGTCTATGTATGGGAACTGGTCTGCGGGTCCTGACTTACCAGTTACCTTGTGCCATACCTTAGAAACAAGGGACCTGTCTAGGCTTCCTTCTGATGGCCAACTTACTTCTACTGCTGGTCAATCTATTTCACACAAAGTTCTAAGTTTTCCTGGTGTCATAGTAACTCCATAGTCTCCATTAAATCCCTTCTTAAAATTTTTCAACACAGTCCCCAGTGGAGTGGGCTTACGTTGTGTCTGACCCATGTTTCCTCGAGACCAAACACACTAACGCCACACGCACACCACAGAACAAAGGACGGGTAAAAAGGGCACACACGCACCTTTTCAGTTTACACCAAACCAGAATCAAAACCAAAATCAGTGTATCCAGAAATCCAAGCCAGGTCAAAACCAAATCCAAAGTATCAAGCAATTCAAGTCAAGTCAAAAACCAAGGTGCTGGAACAGGCACACCGTGGGTGATCAGGCCACACTGCCACTCCAACAGAGGGGACAAGTTCCAAAGACCAGCGTTACCGAGTTTCAGATTTCCAGACTTAAAGTGCCAGTTCCTTCCCAGTGTTCAGCCCCCGGGTTGATCCTCTGTGGGGGCCTGCTGTGCACCGCTCCGACAGGCTTTCCACCGGGGCAACTGCCTACCCCGGAGCGCTCTCAGATCCGCATGGCTCCAGCTGGCCAGAGTCCCCCACACGGATGTTCCACAGGGCAGGCCTGAGCGGCCTAAGGGGCTGCCTCGTTAATCACCTCGCTTCCCAGTCAGGAAACCAAGAAATGTAGCAGGAGGAGCAGCAGACAAAACTCCTCAGATACCGGATGAAAGAAGGAAGAGATTTTTATTTGACCGGGAGCGTCAGCAGACTTACGTCTTAAGAGCCAAGCTCCCCAAAGAAAGAGTTCCTGGCCCTTTTAAGGGCTCACAGCTCTAAGTGGTTCCGCGTGAAAGGGTCGTGTTAGATTGAGAGCACATGTGGTTAGAGTTGGGGGTTAATCTTTTAACCTCAGGTCTGGTCATCAGTGGCACCGGCTGGTCTTGCCACTGACTTCATTCCTGGTTTTCAACTTTTACTTCCTCCTCCTCTTCAGAAACAGGAGACAGTAAGAGAAATAGCTTCTCTCCTCACCTCGGCCTCCCGAAGTGCTGGGATTACACGCATGAGTCACCATGCCGGGCCCAAGAAATACTCTTTGCCTTTTAAATGTTGAGAAAATACAATTGAAAACTAAAAAAATCTTCCCCAGATGAAAAATCATCTTCACTATGAAAACAGAAAGAAAGAAAAACCATTTTATTAATAAAGAGCCTTAGACCTGAATGTGATGGGAAATAGAGACAAACAGCTGAGACGTTGAAAACAGAGAAAGAAACTTCACTGTTCTATACAACCCTTTAGGTACATGTTTTCTTTTTTCTTTTTCTGGAGACAAGAGTCTCACTGTTACCCAGGCTGGAGTGCAGTGGCGCGATCTCGGCTTACTGCAACCTCCGCCTCCTGGGTTCAAGCAATTCTCCTGTCTCAGCCTCCCGAGTAGCTGGGATTACAGGCACCTGCTACCATGCTGGGCTAATTTTTGTATTTTCAGTAGAGATGGAGTTTCACCTTCTTGGTCAGGCTGGTCTCAAACTCCTGACCTTGTGATCCTTGTGATCCACCCGCCTCAGCCTCCCAAAGTGCTGGGATTACAGGCGTGAGCCACTGCACCCTGATGTCCCTTTTAAAAAGTACTATGGGCTGGGCGTGGTGGCTCACACCTGTAATCCCAGCATTTGGGAGGCTGAGGTGGGCGGATCACCTGAGGTCAGGATCATCTGAGTTCGAGACCAGCCTGACCAACATGGAGAAACCCCGTCTCTACTGAAAACACAAATTTAGCTGAACGTGGTGGCTCATGCCTGTAATCCCAGCTACTCGGGAGGCTGAGACAGTAGAATCGTTTGAACTCGGGAAGCAGAAATTGCGGTGAGCTGAGACTCTGCCATTGCACTCCACCCTGGATGAGAGCGAGATTCCATCTCAAAAACAAACAAACAAAAAACGACTATGTAGGTCAGGTGCGGTGGCTCCTCTATGGAATCCCAACTGTAACCCCAGTAATTTGGGAGGTCAAGGCAGAAGGATTCTTTGAGCCCAGAATTTTGAGACCAGCCTGGGAAACATAGTGAAACCCCTTTACTACAAAAAAAAAAAAAAATACAAAAGCTAGCCAGGCTTGATGGCTGATACCTGTGGTCCCAGCTACTCGGGTGGCTGAGGTAGGAGGATCGCTTAAGC
>NW_012115710.1:1165266-1167779 GCF_000951035.1 Colobus angolensis palliatus | reverse complement strand
TCTCAAAAAAATAAAAAATAAAAAATAAAAAAAAGACAGAACCTTGGGGCTGAATAGGGATTCCAAGTGGAAGCTGACCTCTGATGCCAAGATTTATATAATGCACATGCCTTAGAGATAGGAATTTTAAAATTCTCAATCTCATCTATATAATTTAAACAAATTTTAAGCTATTAGATTATATACATAGAAGTCAATATGTCACAACTAATCATATCCAATGAAGTCCCCTGCCCCTTTTTTTCTTTTGAGACAGCGTCTTGCTCTGTTGACCAGGCTGGAGTGCAGTGGCATGATCTCGGCTCACTGCCGCCTGGACCTCCTGGGCTGAAGTGATCCTCCTGCCTCAGCCTCCAGAGTAGCTGGGATTACAGGTGTGCACCATCACGCCCGGTTAATTTTTTTTTTCTTTTGGCAGAGATGGGGGTTCTCACTATGTTGGCCAGGCTGGCCTCGAACTCCTGCACTCAAGCAATCCCCTTGCTTCAGTCTTCTAAATTGCTGGGATTACAGGCGTGAGCCACTGTGCCCAGCTCCGTCATCATTACTGTGCTTCCCTCCCTAATTCTGTACATATCTCTCATTCTCCCCTTCTCTCTCTAGCGCTTGTTTTCTTTTTCCCTGGAATTCTGCTGCTCATTTTGTACCCCTCTCCTCTTCTGCTGTTTATCTCCTTCTTCATTCCATTCCTTCTCTTCCACCTCTTCTGCTCCATCCTCGCAACTTATTTAACCTCTTGTTGCTCCTTCTCCCCAATCTTTCGATCATCCTCAATCTCCATGTATTTCTGCCTCTTCTCCCATCTCTGCACCTCTTCTGCTTTCCCTGTTAAATTGTATCTTCCCTGTTAAACCCCCCTGTCCCCACTCTCCAGCACCCCAGATCCCCAGGTGTCCTCCCTGCTGTGGTTCTCCCTCTGTTCTCCTCACCACCAGCACCACTCTGCTCTGTCTGCCCGGGCTCCAAATCCCTCCTCCTCTCCCTCACTCTGATGAGCCTCCCTCTTTGCTGCCACTCCCCCTACCTTGCTGTCCTTCATCTCTTTGTACATCTAGCTTTTCTCTACATTTCTCCAGTTGCTTTTCTCCTCCTGTTTTTCTTTTCTTTTTTTTTTTTTCATTTTTGCTGCCTCTCAGCAAATCCCTCACCCATCCTCTGCGTTGCCATCTGTTACAGTCTTTCCCATTCTTCTTTTCTCTGTCTCAGGTTTTCTACTCCTCTCTCTCAGTCTCCTGATCCCTTTGGCCCACACAATCACAGGGGGCTTTGGAGTAAGACGCCTGCATCCCGAAGGAGCGCATTTTCCAGGGGCTGGAGCTGGGCAGGCAAAAATACCCGGTGTCATAGTACAGGCCCCCGCGTACCACCCCAAGGCGGGCTCAGGAGAAACGGTGATTACGGAGGGAAGACCTGGGGAGCATTAGGGCCCAGCACGAGGAGGGAGGTGGGGGGTGACGGCGCCTTAATACCAAGCTGGGAGGCGCCCAGGGCGGGAATCCGCCTCGCGGTAAGGAGTTTAAAAAGTACGGGTCGGGAGGAGTCAGAAAAAGGTTTTGAGCAGGAAAACTACACGATGGGAAGTGTATACATATTGCCCTATAGTAGAAAGATTCGGGACGGGGCGAGCCTAAGGTGACTTTAAACCCAAAAGGAAGCGACCCCCGGACTCTCACAGGGACGTCTGGGTGAAGAAACACAGGCGAGAATTCCCAGGTCTATGAGGTCCCCACGTGCCCGGTACAGAAGCGCCGGGGGACCTGGGAAGCGCAGACCTAACACAACACAGAGCAAAACTCACCACCGCGGTGGCACCGCCACTCCACGCGATCCGCTTCCGGGTTTGCGAGGATCTGCGCACGCAGGACGGAAGATAGGCCTGGGTGGGACCCTCGAGGAGGCGGGCGGGGCCTGGATGAGGTAGGGGCGGGGCGTGAGACCCAGAAACCTTGCCCTTCAAAACCGACAGAGGGCGGGGCCGGGGCGGGACCTGTGAGTCTCTCAGCCTTGTTCCCATCGCCTCTGTTTTCGGGTTTTGGAGACAAGAGCAGCCAGGAAGACTGAAGCATGATTCAAAAGCCCTGGAATTGTCTGCAACGGGGATGCAAACTAGAATGTGAAATGCAAAGCCCTGCCTGGAAGGAACGTAGGATTTCATGCTGATGGCCCAAAGAATAGAATAGAAATCCTCTCCCTTTCTATTCTCCATTCACTGGGGAAAGAGTCCACCCTGTGCTCAGAGACTTCCCTAGGGCCACCACCTGGGATGCAGGACTGAGTGCTCAGGCCAGGGAGGAGTGACGTCACCACCTGCAGCTTCAACACAGCAGGGATGTGGGTGTGGGGGCAAAAGCCTGAATTCCCAGTTACTCAGGAAGCAGTGGCGGGAGGATCGCTGAGTCTGGGGGTCCAAGCCAGCCTGGGCGACAAAGTAACACCTCCTCCCGCAGCGCTCCCTTCCTTGTCTCTCTTTTTTTTTTTTTTTTTTAACTTTTTGTTAAGAACTAAGACACAAA
>NW_012115710.1:1146598-1157301 GCF_000951035.1 Colobus angolensis palliatus | reverse complement strand
CAAACCTCAGAAGTGAAGGAGGCCTGCCCCTCCACACCTGTGGGTATTTCTCGCAAGGTGGAGATGAGAGACTGAGAAAAGAAATAAGACATGGAGACAAAGTATAGAGGAAGAAAAGTGGGCCCAGGGTACCACGCTCAGCATACGGAGGACCCGCCCCGGCACTGCTCTCTGAGTTCCCTCAGTATTTATTGATCACTATCTCTACTATCTCGGAAAGGGGGATGTGGCAGGACTATAGGGTAATGGTGGGGAGAGGGTCAGCAAGAAAACGTGTGAGCAAAGACTCTGTGTCATAAATAAGTTTAAGGAAAGGTGCTGTGCCTGGATGTGCACGTAGGCCAGATTTATGTTTGACTTCACACAAACATCTCTGTGCAGTAAAGAGCAGTATTGCCGCCAGCATGTCTCACCTCCAGCCATAAGGAGGTTTTCTCCTATCTCAGTAAATAGAACGTATGATCGGGTTTTACATGGAGACATTCCATTCCCAGGTACGAGCAGGAGACAGATGCTTTCCTCCTATGTCAACTGCAAAGAGGCCTTTATCTTACACTAATTCTCCTCAGTACAGACTGTTTATGGGTGTCAGGCTGGGGGACTGTAAGGTCTTTCCCTTCCCACAAGGCCATATCTCAGGCTGTCTCAGTCGGGGGGGAAACATGGACAATACCCAGGCTTTCTTGGGCAGAGGTCCCTGTGGCCTTCCGCAGTGCATTGTATCCCTGGATAACCGAGAATGGAGAATGGCAATTACTTTTACCAAGAATACTGCCTGCAAACACATATTTAACAAAACACATCCTGCACAGCCTTAAATCCATTAAACCTTGAGTCAATATAGCACATGTTTCTGTGAGCACAGGGTTGGGGCTAAGGTTACAGGTTAATAGTATCTCAAAGCAGAAGAATTTTTCTTAGTACAGATTAAAATGGAGTTTGTTATGTCTTCCTTTTTCTTTTCTTTTCTTTTTTTTTTTTTTTTGAGATGGAGTCTCGCTCTGTCACCCAGGCTGGAGTGCAGTGGCGCGATCTGCTCACTGCAAGCTCCGCCACCTCCCGGGTTCACGCCATTCTCCTGCCTCAGCTTCCCAAGAAGCTGGGACTACAGGCGCCCACCATTACACCCGGCTAATTCTGGTTTTTTTTTGTATTTTTAGTAAAGGCAGGGTTTCACCGTGTTTGCCAGGATGGTCTCGATCTCCTGACCTCGTGAGCCACCTGCCTCGGCCTCCCAAAGTGCTGGGATTATAGGCGTGAGCCACCGCGCCTGGCCATGTCTTCCTTTTTCTACATAGACATAGTAACAGTCTGATCTCTCTTTCTTTTCCCTACACAGAAGACAGAGAAAATGTATTTACAAATTTTCTAAATAAAAGTCCTAAGGAAAGAGACAAAAAAAAAGTTTTTTTAATTTTCAAAGCAAATTATACCTCTCATTTATTTTCTTCTTTGTTTGAGACAGGGTCTAGCTCTGTCACCCAGGCTGGAGTGTGCTGGAGAGATTAGAGCTCACTGCAGCTGTGAAATCCCTGGCTCACGTGATCCTCCCACCTCAGCGCCCCAAGCAGCTGGGACCACAGGCATGCACTACCACACCTGACGCATTTTTTGATTTTTAATAGAGACGACGTCTCACTATGTTGCCCAGGCTGATCTCGAACTCCTGGGTTCAAGTGATCCTCCCGCCTCGGCCTCTCAAATTGCTGGGATTACAGGTGTGAGCCACAGCTCTGGGCCCTGACTTTATTTCCACGAAATATGAAATTATCCTCCACCTCCTGGGTGTAATAGGCAGTTTTCCATGTCACCTTTCAGTTTCCATTATCCACTTAAACAACCCAGGACCTTGCTTAGTTTAATAAGCCGTTCTGTCAGTCCTTGCTGCAACCAGCGCCCCACTCCACCCCTTTACCGAGGTCCTTTCACCTCTCCCCCGCCCTGCCCCATACTGAGGGGAGCTCGCCCCACCTGCAGGACACGCGACTCTACCTGCTCAAAAAGGCGCTGTGCATTAAAGCCATTGTCAATTTAAGAGGAAAAACGATTCAGCGTTCAGTACACGTGGTCTACTACATAAGTAGTTTTACCTTCCATTGTTTGAAATGTTAAAACGGGCAGGAAGCATCCATGTGATATTAGGGTAGCATCACAGCACAAGAGAATGAATCGACCAATCAGAACCCGGAGGATCCGGTCCTAGAGGGAGAGGATGACAGCTGGCGAAGTCCATGGCCCAGCTGAGGAGAAAGCCCGAACCCGCCTCCTCCAGGCCTGGCCCTTTTTAACCACCTACCTTCCAGAGCCCTCCCCCTTGACTAGCCTAGCCCGCTGTCGGGCCCAGCCCGGCACCCTGGCAACCTCCTCCTTCTTGCCCCGTCCCCAGCCTCTAACCAGGCCCCGCACCCACAGTGGCCTCCACTCTCTCACCCCGCCCCAGCATCTGTTCAGGCCCCGCCCCCTCAGCAACATTTTCCCCTCCTGCCCTGTCCCCGCGTGGTGTCCAGAACCCTCCCAGACAGGATCCACTACCAGCCCATGGTTGTGCTGCACGGAGAGCCCAGGACTGACTCAGGTGAGCGTTTGTTTCTGTTTCAAACCTGCCTTTCGTAGCACCCTAGCCCCCAGTCCAGCCACACCAGGAATTTGGGTGCGTCGGGATGTTTATTTCCCTCTTTGTTTGAGATGGAGTCTCGCTCTGTCGCCCAGGCTGGAGTGCAGTGGCGCGATCTCGGCTCACTGCATGCTCCGCCTACCGGGCTCACGCCATTCTCCTGCCTCAGCCTCGAATAGCTGGAACTACAGGCGACCGCAGCCACGACCGGCTAATTTTTTGCATTTTTAGTAGAGAGGCGGTTTCACCGTGTTAGCCAGGATGGTCTCCATCTCCTGACCTTGGGATCCACCTGCCCCAGCCTCCCAAAGTGCTAGGATTACAGGCGTGAGTCACCGCGCCTGACTTTTTTTTTTTAATAAAGTGTTTCACATATGACCAAACCCAGCCAACCAATGCACTCATAACGGATTCAGAGATTAAAAAATATATTCCCAATAAAACATGTCCAACTCTTCAGATAGGGATGACATTTTCAGCTTGATATGGTAACGTGACTGTGACCTTATTAGCAGTTTTTATGCGAATCCACTGGGGAATGGAACAATTTTGCTTTTGTTTCTTGGCCAGGACTCACTTAATTCTGAAAGTCTTGTGAGAAAACATGGCAAGAAGCGAAATCAAGCACACATTCTGATGACGGAGAGAGGAGAAGGGACTTGACTTTTTCTTTTTTTCAGACTAAGTTTCTTTCTTTGTTCCCAGGCTGGAATGCAATGGTGCGATCTTGGCTCACTGCAACTTCCGCCTCCCGGGTTCAAGTGATTCTCTTACCTCAGCCTCGCGAGTGGCTGGGTTTGGTCACAATATAAACTAGAACGGCAGGAACATGGCCAAAGGTGGGGGGCATGAGTGTTATTACCACATTCCTGCTTGACCTTTACTGCCAGCACCAACACAAATGGTCAGAGGTCCCTTATGTGAAAATCTTCATGATCTTGTGGGAAAACCCTGATTTTTGTAAAGGCTGCAAAATAGGTTCAAAAATAAATAAATAAATAAAAATTTAAAAGGGCCAGTTGCAGTGGCTCATGCCTGTAATTCCACCACTTTGGGAGGATGAGGCAGGTGGATCAGCTGAGGTTAGGGGTTCAAGACCAGCCTGACCAACATGGAGAAACCCCCTCTCTACTAAAAATACAAAAATTAGCCAGGCATAGTGGCGGTCACCTGTCATTCCAGCTACTCAGGAGGCTGAGGTAGGAGAATTGCTTGAACCCAAGAGGCAAAAATTGCAATGAGCCGAGATCACACCTCTGCACTCCAGCCTGGGTGACAAGAGCAAGACTCCATCTCCAAACAAAAAAATAAAATAAAATAAAATAAAAATAAATAAAAATACAAAAATTAGCGTGGTGTGGTGGCATGCATCACTATTCACAGATACCCAGGAGGCTGAGGCAGGAGAATTGAATGCAGGAGGAGGAGGTTCCAGTGAGCTGAGATCATGTCATTGCATTACAGCCCGGGGGATAAGAGCAAGACTCCATCTCAAAAAATAAAGATAAAAATAAAAAACAGGCTGGGTAAAGTGGCTCAAGTCTATTGGCCAGGCTGGTCTCAAACTGCTGACCTCAAGTGATCTACCTGCCTTGGTCTCCCAAAGTGCTGGGATAACAGGCATGAGCCACCACGCCTGGCCCATTCTTCTTAACATTAACACTTTTTATGTCAATTAATGCTTGAACTCAATGTTAAGTCAACTGAAACTCAAGTCAAAGTTGAATTGACTCTAATGTCAATTAAAGCTTTATGATTTTTTATATTCATTTTATTTGGAATAATTATCTCAAAAATGAATTTTCTGATGTTCTACATGGAATGACCACAGACTGAAGACCTTGCCACCCTTATGACATTGGTAAGATTTCTGTCCAGTATGGATTCTCTGATGTCTACATCACGGATTCGCTGATGAACTACAAGTTATGAACGATGTCTGAAAAATTTGCCACATTTATTACATTTGTAGATCTCACTTCATTATGGATTCTCTAATGATTTGCAATGACTGTAGCATTATTGAGGACTTTGTGAGAATCATTATATTTGTAAAGTTTCCCTACACCATGGATTGCTTGATGGTGAATAAGTGTTGACTGCGCAGTAAAGGCTTTGCCACATTCTTTACACTTGTAAGGTTTCTCACCAGTATGAACTCTCTGATGTTTTGCAAGGTTTGCTTTTTGATTAAAAACCTTGTCACATTCATTACACTTGTAAGGTTTCTCTCCAGTGTGAACTCTCTGATGTTGTGCAAGGCTTCCTTTTTGATTAAAAGCCTTGCCACATTCATTACACTTGTAAGGTTTCTCTCCGGTATGAACTCTCTGATGTTGTGCAAGGATTCCTTTTTGATTAAAAACCTTCCCACATTTATTACACTTGTACGGTTTCTCTCCAGTATGAACTCTCATATGGTTTGCAAGGCATGAGTCACTCCGGAAAGCCTTGTCACAAACCTTACATTTGTATGGTTTTTCTCCAGTATGAATTCTTCTATGTCTTTCAAGGTGTGATCTGCGACTGAAAACTTTGTCGCATTCTTCACATTTGTAAGGTTTCTCTCCAGTATGAAGTCTATGATGACGTGCAAGGTTTTCTCTTCTACTAAAAACCTTGCCACATTCATTACATGTGTAAGGTTTCTCTCCAGTATGAAGTGTATGATGGTATTGAAGGGATGACTTCCGACTGAAACTCCTGCCACATTTATTACACTTGTACGGTTTCTCTCCAGTATGAACCCTCTGATGCTCTGCAAGGTATGAATCACTCCGGAAAACCTTGTCACAAACCTTACATTTGTATGATCCCTTTCCAGTATGAATTCTCCTATGTCTTTCAAGGTGTGATCTGCGAATGTAAGCATTGCCACATTCTTCACATTTGTAAGGTTTCTCTCCAGTGTGAAGTATATGATGGCACTGAAGGGATGTATTCTGACTGAAGGTCTTGCCACACTCATTACCCTTGTAAGGTTTCTCTCTAGTGTGATTTGCCGTATGAATTATAAGGGCTGAATGTCGACCAAAGGTCTTGCCACACTCATTACACTTGTAAGGTTTCTCTCCAGTATGAAGTCTACGATGGCATACAAGGGATGACATCTGAGTGAAGGTCTTCCCACACTCATTACACTTGTAAGTTTTCTCACCAGTGTGACATCTACGATGACATGCAAGGTATTGCTTCTGATTAAAGATCTTGCCACAGACATCACATTTATATTGTTTCTCTCTTGAATGGATTATGTGATGTCTCCTTAAGAGTGAGCTATAATTAAAAGCTTTGCCACACCCATTATTTTGGCAAGGTTTTTCTCTCATGAGTGTTTCCTGTATTTGTGTGGATAATGAGGAATGGAGGAAATTCTTCCTATACTTATTAGAAATATGAGTTTTGAGCCTACCAGAAATTCTCTGGGATGTTGAAGCTGAGGAAGCACCACTGACAGACTTGTCTACTTGGTTACTAATTTTCCCTTGTGTCTGAAATATGCACAGTTCAGGCAGATGCGAATGAAAGCTTGATCCAAGCTCATCTTTAGTAGGCTTGTTTCCAGCATGCCTTTGAGTATGTTGGTCTGTACTACCAGTCAACACTTTATTTTCTGTCACAGGTGCTTCATGGCCATTTCTTTCAACTTCTTGCCACTGAAACTCAAAGTGATGAATATCTTTCTTGATTTCTGGGAAGCAAAAATCTCCAATGTGATAACTTTTACATCTTTCCAATGTCCCTGTGTAGAACCCTTCTCCTGTATTACTGTGCTCATGTGATGAGAGCTCCATCATGGATTTTAAAGAGCTATCTAAAAAATATAAAGACCAATAGTTTTCCAATTAAGTACAGATGGTAAATAATAGTTAATATTGAAATGTGTAAAAATTACACAAAAAGCAATACTTATTTTAAACTTCCCAAATGTGATCTTCAAAGTTTAAGAACACCTTGTCTCAACTGAACATAAAAAAATTAGCCAGGCGTGGTGGTTGTGCCTGTAATCCCAGCTACTCAGGAGGCTGAGGCAGCAGAATTGCTTGAACCCAGGAGGCAGAGGTTGCAGCGTGTGGAGATCACGACATTGCACTCCAGCCTGGGCAACAAGAGCAAAATTCTATTTAGAATAAAAAAAAAAAGAATTCAGTCAAGAGCCTCATACATATGAGGCAGTAAGCCTGAATTATTTCCTCGCTAGGAGGAATTTCTACAGCAGTGACTGCTACTTACAGAAGATGACCATTAGTTTATGTGATGAACACTGTCACAGTGCCAGTGAGAGACGCTTCTGTGATGGTTCTCAAAAACCAGAACGAAAGGCCAAGTATGGTGGCTCACGCCTGTAATCCCAACACTTCGAAGCTGAGGTGAGCGAATTGCTTGAGGCCAGCAATTCAAGACCAGCCTGATCAACATGGTGATACCCTATGTCTAATAAAAATATAAAAATCGGCCAGGTATGAAGGCAGATGCCTGTAATTCCAGTTAGGTTGAGAGGCTGAGGTACAAGAATTGCTTGAACTCAGGAGGCAGAGGTTGCAATAAGCTGAGATCAGACTCTGCACTCCAGCCTGTTCAACAGAGGGAGACTCTGTCTGAAAACAAACAAAGAAAAAGAAAACAAAACCAGAACCACAGCTGGAAACACTTGTCAGTCAGTGTCAGTGTCATGCTTTCTATCTCGTATCCTGGGCCACGCTGACAATTCTGCTCAGGGCTTCCAGGGACATCTCTTCCTAGAGCAGGATGATGTTCAACTGTATTAGTCAAAGTGTTCATGAATTTTCTGTTTTTATGTAAAACCACTCCACAGGACAGTCTCTAAGAAGCTACCCATGACAGAGAGGAGGGTCATCACTGCAGAAAACAATGACATATACATCAAAAGCATGTATGGGGCAAAATCACAAAAGAGCATATAAAACCAGAAAGAGCCAAGATAGACAAGAGCAGATTCCTCATGTCTGAAGGGACATTTTCCTCACCCACAAAGTCCAGGTTCCTGTAGTTCTCCAACATCACTTCCCTGTATAAAGCCCTCTGTGCAGGGTTCAGGCATTTCCACTCCATGAAAGAGAACTCTATAGCCACATCCCTGAAAGTCAAGCGTCCCTAAAATAAAAAACACATTTCAACACAACATTGTGAAGGAGTATGTTATTGCCCTCACGTGAAATGAGAAAAGAGAAAATAAGTATTGATTTGATCCAAGACTGTGTTCTGAAAAATTCACATTAAGGTATTTTTGAACAATTTTTCTGTCTAGTTGCATTTTATTGTACTTTTTCAGGATAGCTTTTAAAATCCCTTAAGTCACTGTGGAAGTCTCAGTTTTATGGACAATATAAAAAAATATATGGCCTGGCACGGTGGCCCATGCCTAAAATCCCAGCACTTTGGGAGACTGAGGCAGGTGGATCGCCTGAGCTGAGAAGTTCAAGACCACCCAGGACAACATGGCGAAACACTGTCTCTACTAAAAATACAAAAAAAAAAACAAAAAACAGGTGTGGTGGTGCAGGCCTCTAGTCCCAGCTACTCGGGAGGCTGATGCAGGAGAATAACTTGAGAACAAGAGGCGAAGTTTGCAGTGAGCCAAGATTGTGCCATTGCACTCCAGCTTGGGCTGCAGAGTAAGACTCCATCTCAAACAATATATACATCTATATATAATATAGATTTTTTAATATATCTATATATGTATTTCTATATAAATATATATTAAATATATTATTAAATAATTAAATATATATTATACATATTATATATATACACATATATAAAATAAGTCTAGGCATGGTGGCTCACACCTGCAATCCCATCAATTTGGGAGACCGAGGTGAGTGGACCACTTAAGGTCAGGAGTTTGAGACTCACCTCTGCAACATGGCAAAACTCCATATCTACTAAAAATAAAAAAATTGGCTGGGCATCGTAGGGAGGTGCCAGTAATCCCAGCTATCTAGGAAGCTGAAGCAGGAGAATCACTTGAACTCTGGAGACAGAGATTGCAGTAAGCCAAGATCACACCACTGCAGTCCTGCGTGGGCAACAGACTGAGACTCTTTCTCAAAAAAAAAAGTATATATATATATATATATAATGCAAATTATGTATTATCTACATAAACTGTGGGATTGGCTGCACACGGTAGGTCACACCTGTAATCCCAGCACTTTGGGAGGCTGAGGCAGGTGGATAACCTCAGGTCGGGAGTTTGATACCAGCCTGAAGAATATGGACAAATTCTGTCTCTAGTAAAAATACAAAGTTAGCTGGGTATGGTGGCGCATGCCTATAATCCCAGCTACTTGGGAGTCTGTGGCAGGAAAATCACTTGAACCTGGGAGGCGGAAGTTGCAGTGAGCTGATACCGTACCACTGCACACCAGCCTGGGCCACAAGAATGAAACTCCATCTCAAAAAAAAACACAAACAACAACAACAAAAAAGAAACGAAACAAAACTGTCAAGGACTCACATGTCTTCATTCAGAGAAAGCTCCAAGGATGATGTAAAAGAGCGAGCTATCTTGTTTTCTACCTTGGAAACATGAACATTTTCAGAACTTGCAGGATAAAATACCATAACAAAACATTCATCAGGCCGGGAGCAGGGCTCACACCTGAAATCCCAGAACTTTGGGAGGCCAAGGCAGAAGGATCACTTGAGGCCAAGAGTTCAAGACCAGCCTGGCCAACATGGTGAAACCTCATCTGTACTAATAACACAACAATTAGCCAGGAGTGTAGCACGCGTCTGTAACTGCAGCTACTTAGTTGGTTGAAGCATGAGACTCATTTGAACCTGAGAGTCAGAGGTTGCAACGTGCCTCTACACTCCAGGCGGGTGACAGAGTGAGGCCCTGTCTCAAAAAACATGCAAAAAAAAAAAGAAAAACCCCATTCATGAAATAATTTTTTCTAAAATCTCATAACGGTGTATGAATACATTTCTAAAGGTTTGTGCTGACTTGCCACAGAACCCTCAACAGTGATTCTCCACTGAGACATGGGGACGGGTGGAAAGCTGGACCAGAAAGGGGATGCGTAAGTGTATTTTTCTTTGGACTTTTACTACACAATACATATATACATCATGTGGTGTTTAAAATAAAAGAATCAGCCGGGCGCGGTGGCTCAAGCCTGTAATCCCAGCATTTTGGGAGGCCGAGACAGGCAGATCACGAGGTCAGGAGATCGAGACCATCCTGGCTAACACAGTGAAATCCTGTCTCTACTAAAAAAATACAAAAAAACTAGCTGGGCGAGGTGGCGGGCGCCTGTAGTCCCAGCTACTCGGGAGGCTGAGGCAGGAGAATGGCGTAAATCCGGGAGGTGGAGCTTGCAATGAGCTGAGATCCGGCCACTGCACTCCAGCCTGGGCGACAGAGCGAGACTCCGTCTCAATAAATAAATAAATAAAATAAAATAAAATAATCATTGAATAATAATGGGTAGAAAAAGAATGACTCCATCCTCTCTAACGACATAAGTTGTGCTGTTATGTCACAGCAAACTTATAATTATTTTTACCCAAAATGCTTGCTTCATCAGAGTCCCTGTTAAAAAAAAAGTCTCTGCGGGGTCAAAGTGCTGAGAATGATTTAAAGAATTCCCTGCAGTTAGATATTTATATTGATTAAATAATTTGAAGTCAATGATGGAATAAAGCTAACTCTATCACTGATATCTATATCCGCTTTCCATTCTATTCCAAGACATTGGAAGTACAGAGTCTTGCTGGGCTGTCTCACACCTGCAATCCCCGCAATTTGGGAGGCTCACGTGGGAGGAGCACTTGAGCCCAGGAGTTTGAGGCTGCTGTAAACTAGAATTGTGCCATTGCACTCCAGACTGGGCCCGAGTGACACCCTCTCTCTCAAAACAAAAGTTTGGAGTCAGAGACATATTGACTCACTAGTGTAGCTTCAAATGCATTACAAAATCAGACACAAAATATCTCCTCTAGTTTGCCTCCTTTTCCAGAATTTACTAGATACCAGTGAACATTAATGTATGACTTTTTTTTTTTTTTTTTTTGAGAGGAAGTTTCGCTCTGTCGCCCAGGCTGGAGTGCAGTGGCG
>NW_012115710.1:1143860-1145706 GCF_000951035.1 Colobus angolensis palliatus | reverse complement strand
TATTTTTAGTAGAGATGGGGTTTCACCGTGTTAGCCAGGATGGTCTCAATCTGCTGACCTCATGATCTGCCCTCCTAGGCCTCCCAAAGTGCTGGCATTACAGGCATGAGCCACCGCACTTGTCAATATATGACTTTCATATACAGTTTCTCTAATATGGTCCAGAAAGAGCTAAATGTGCATCCAGATGTGGGCCCTGAACAATCCTTGCTGCTCAACATCACTGACAGCACAGGATCAACAGCCCATCTCCATCCATGTCTGGTGTGAGCCCTTCCCAGGGCCACACCTAGTGGAGCCTCTTCCCAAGCTCATGTCACTAGTTTATAGGAGATAGAATTTAAGTGAAGATGAGAGGAACAGAGAAAAGGCAGGGGTGAGTGTGAGCAAACCTGTGAGGTAGAATGCTTCACACTCAGAGAAGATTGGCTACTACAATATCTGGCACTTTAGAAAGCAGAGAGAAGAATCCACCGAGGAATATCACTCACCTGAGGAAGAGCCATCCCTGGATTCTTTTCTTTGCTCTTCTTGGTGGCTTCCTCATGTAACATGAGTCTTTGCAAATCCTGTATGTGAACAAAAATAAGATATTTAATATTTAGAAACCATTCACTGTTAGGGTCCATGTGTTTCCTAAACAAAGGAATGAACACACAAGACAACACAGGACAAGACATACATGGCGGCCGCCCCAACTGACACACTCTGCTTTATTTTATACAGCCGTTTGTGGAATGTTGCCAAGTCACAGGACATGTGTTGCTTCTCTGACCTTTCCTTGACTCGCAAGATCAGTAAACACTGACCAGTTCCCAGAGCCCGCTGTTTGCAGCTGGCTCCTTTGTCCTTCCTGTTTGCAGAGAAGGAACGTCCTGCTTTCTTTACAAGAGCAGGGCTTATCGGGAACATCTCATTTGTGAGCACGCAGTCCTCTACATCTCCCCCTTCTTTATTTACAGGTTTGAATTTCTTTCAAAACCATCATCACATGTTGGGCTTGCTGGGATTGGGTGTTTGCCCTTTGGCACCGTTTCCAGCAGACTGTGAAAATGACAAAGGCAAAAACAACAATCAATACATTACTAGAAACAGAAGTCAGTAAAGTTTTTACAGGACTCATAGGGTTTAAAGATTTCAAGCTTTGTGCAATACCAGTCATCAAATCTGCGCTGGTCAGCAATGGTAACTGATTATGAAATGTTTCAGAAATATTGTGTGTTAGTTCTTGTATTTCCAGGGAAAGATTATTATGGCCAATTAAAAGCCTTTTTATCTCTGTCCAATTATGTACAGTGCCATTAAAGGAACAGGGGTAATACAAAATTGAGTAGTATTCCAGTCACATTTTAACAAGGCTCGAGTATTTAACACTGTCAGCTGATCCCCTATCCAAGAAACCATTTGTTCTAAGTTATCTACTCGTTCAGTCAAATGAGCATCGATGTCTCATTGTTGTTGCCACAACAAGTGAGATTATTTATGCCATTGTTGCATGAACTCTGCATTTTGGATACTCTGATGTAACGCCAGTCCAGCAACAGCGGCGGTGGAAGCAATGGCCACAAGTCCCACTACTGCTGTTATGATGATCCCAACTGCTCTCCGGCTGTGGTGGACAAGATCCTGCACTACTTTGTAAATTTGAGTAACCCCAGCAGATTCACTCCAGGTGCACGTCAAGTTCACAGGTAACCAGGTTTCTTTTCTAGCTCTTAAAATATATATATTGGGGTGAATCTCATTCCAATTATTATGCCACCAAGTAGTATTTATACAGCTTAAAAATGTACAACTGCCTGTACAGTTAACTACTCCTGTATTTTTATCCCATTTAAAGATTCCC
>NW_012115710.1:1143397-1143749 GCF_000951035.1 Colobus angolensis palliatus | reverse complement strand
TCCGCCTCCCGGGTTTACGCCATTCTCCTGCCTCAGCCTCCCGAGTAGCTGGGACTACAGGCGCCCGCAACCTCGCCCGGCTAGTTTTTTTTGTATTTTTTAGTAGAGACGGGGTTTCACCATGTTAGCCAGGATGGTAGTAAGGTTTTTTTTAACACAAGCAATGACATATCTAGATCTGTTTTGATGTAAAGATATATGGAAAGGATTAGAAAGATTAGTGGTATTTAAGGACATGTTTCTCATAAAAGTAGACATTGGTTTGCCAGCAGCTAGTAACTTCCATATATGACTTTGTATTTGTGAGGTGTTGGCCAAATGTGGCATAGGGAATGACAAGCCACCATCATGC
>NW_012115710.1:1132188-1142622 GCF_000951035.1 Colobus angolensis palliatus | reverse complement strand
AGTCCCAGCTACTGGGGAGGCTGAGGCAGGAGAATGGCGTAAACCCCGGAGGCGGAGCTTGCAGTGAGCTGAGATCCGGCCACTGCACTCCAGCCCGGGCAACAGAGCGAGACTCCGTCTCAAAAAAAAAAAAAAAGAAAAGAAAAAGAAAAAGGTGATGGCATCCAAGCAGTATCATTAGTAAATACTAAAACTTCTTTGTCTCCCCAGGCCACACCTTGATATAAGGGTGGAAGGGGAATATAAGCCCAATATGTGAATTCTCCAGCTGTTACCTGGCAATTCACTACAGCTAGCATAGCCAGAAATAAGGTCAGTGAGGTTTTGGGCTGTCCAGCTTGTTGAACAACCCCTTCAGCTTCTTTGGTAAGCTTTTTCAGCTGACCCCATGTCGGGGGTTCCACTCGACGAGTTCCGAAGGTGAAGGTTCTCTGAGCACTCAAATTCAACTCCTGAAATGCCGCCAGGAAGTCCTCCGGCCGGCTCCTCTTCGCCTTGGCACTGCTTCAACCGTTGGGATGGGAACCATTCATCTCTGGCACCTGTACGAACGAGAGCATAACCTCGACCACATTGTAAAACTTTTCGTTTTAAATATTGGCCTTGTAATGAAGGATAGTACACCCACAAATTGCTAGCTTTTGGCTTTTCTAATGGTTGTTGAAAATGTTTCACTGCTGCAGATTGCTATAATTGGCGCCAATAGTTAAGAAACTTTAAAGTAAAAAGAGCTTTCAGAATTTGATGTTTTGGGGAATCTCGTCCGTTTCCCCCGTTTGTTTTAAAAGTTGTAATTTTAAGGTAGCATTAGCTCTTTCAATAATTGCTTGACCTTGACTGTTAAATGGAATACCAGTGGAATGACGAATGTGGTATGAAGAGAGGAAGGGAGCCAATTTACGAGAGCAATAAGCAGGAGCATTGTCAGTTTTTAATTCAGCAGGAACTCCCATAACTGCAAAGCAAGTAAGCAAATGAGTAATAACGGAATCAGCTTTTTCAGAGGGTAATGGTGTAACCCATTGGAAGTGTGACCAAGTATCAACTGTATGATGAACATATTTCAAACGACCAAAAGAAGAAACATAAGTTACATCCATTTGCCAAATGTGATTTTGTTGAGTGCCTCGGGGATTCATACCTGGACTTAAAAAGGGTGCAATAATAGGAGCACAAGATGGACAGGCTCTGACAATAGCTCGGGCTTGACGGCGTGTTATAGAAAATCGTCGTTGTAATCCTAAACTATTAGTGTGATGTAACTGACATTGCCAACAAGTAAAGAATCAATTTGGCTATTGCCAAAAGTTAAAGGTCCCGGTAAAGCTGAATGTGAACGAATACGAGTGATAAAAAGGGGGGTTGTATGGGAAGTAAGAGTCAAGAACAATAAGGAAAATAGTTTTTGTAAAGGGGTTTTTGGGAGTAATGGTAAAGAAGTTTGAGAAATATACTTAGTCACATATACAGCATATTGGGAATCACTTACTATATTACAAGGGGTTTGAGGCCAATCTTGCAGTACCATAAGAATGGCAAAAAGTTCTCCCTGTTGTACAGATTCAAATGGATAGTGAGAAATTCTTGAATTATCTGATGCCCAGTATCCAGCTTTTCCATTGCTAGAAGTATCAGTAAAAAAGGTGGGACCTTTAACCGGAGTATAAGAAATAGGATTGTAGGGCAGGAAAGAATATTGTTGTAGAAAAACAAATAATCTATGACTGGGATAGTGCTGAGAAAAGGTACCAGTATACCTAGCGCAAGCCACTTGCCATCCTTCATGAGTTTCCAGTAAAGATTCAATGTATTGATTAGATAATCGGGTAATAATTTTTACAGGGCCAGTTCCAAGCAATTGATGAGCTCTATGTCACCCTTTAATAATCAATTCAGCCAATTTATCAATATAAGTGTAAATTTTTTTAATGGCTTTATTAGCCAAAAATAGCCACTCCAGAATGTTATTATCCTGATGTAAGATGGCTATTGGTGAATGAGGAGTATGAAAAAGACATAAAGAAAGAGAGTGGAAGATCGGGTATAATATAATCAAGGTGAGCTTCACTAATTCTGTTTTCCACAAAAGACAATTCCTCTTCTGCAGCAGGGGATAATTGCCGAGAACCGTTTAAATCCGAATCCCCTTCCAAGGTAGCAAACAAATGTTGTAATTTATAAGTAGGAATAAAGCCAATTAATATGCCCCAATAATTTTTGAAAATCATTAAGGGTCACAAGTTGATCTCTCCTAATTTGAACCTTTTGTGGGTGGATTTGTTTTTCAGCCAATAGACACCCCAAATATTGAATGGGGAACTGAGTTTGTACCTTCTCAGGAGACATCTGTAAATTATAATGAATTAACTGTTGTTGTAAAACCTTAAAAACTTGATTTTGGGCCGGGCGCGGTGGCTCAAGCCTGTAATCCCAGCACTTTGGGAGGCCGAGATGGGCGGATCACGAGGTCAGGAGATCCAGACCATCCTGGCTAACACAGTGAAACCCCGTCTCTACTAAAAAATACAAAAAAAACTAGCTGGGCGAGGTGGCGGGCGCCTGTAGTCCCAGCTACTTGGGAGGCTGAGGCAGGAGAATGGCGTAAACCCGGGAGACGGAGCTTGCAGTGAGCTGAGATTCGGCCACTGCACTCCAGCCTGGGCGACAGAGCGAAACTCCATCTCAAAAAAAAAAAAAAAAAAAACTTGATTTTGGAGGGTTACATCAGGGGTAGCCAATAAAATATCATCCATATAATGATAAATCAACACAGTTGGAAACTGATTTCTCACAGGATTTAAAGCCCTATGTATGAATTCTTGACATAAAGTAGGGCTATTAAGCACACCCTGGGGAAGAACCTTCCACTGATATCTTTGTGTGGGCTGCCCATTATTATATTCAGGAATAGTAAAGGCAAACTTCTCACAATCTTGAGGTTGCAATGGAATAGAGAAAAAACAATCTTTGAGATCTATGACCATTAATTTCCAACTTTGTGGGATAAGGGCGGGATTAGGAAGACCAGGCTGTAAACTCCCCATAGGTTGAATGCAAGCATTTACAGCTCTAAGATCAGTTAATAAACACCATTTTCCACTTTTCTTTTTAATAACAAAGACGGGGGAATTCCATGCAGAAGTACTTGGCTCTATATGCCCCTCAGCCAATTGTTCTTTGACTAACTCTTTTAAAGCCCCAAGTTTTTCTTTAGATAATGGCCACTGTTCCACCCAAACAGGAGTGGTAGTTTTCCACTTTCATTGCAAAGCTTGAGGCTGGTGAACAGTGGCTATGAGTTTAAAAGGTTGTAGCCCATTTTGAACATCATATTTTTGGCAGCTGAAGAAATATGAGGAATCCTTTAAAAAGCACCAAATTGTTGTAAAAGATCCCGTTCTCAAAGATTAGTATTGATAGGAACAATATAAAAAAACACTTGACCTTGCTGACCTTCAGGACTGACACAGGTTAAAGGTTCTACACTTTGATAAACCACAGAAGCAGCACCCAAGCCAGTGAGTGTAACTGAAACTTATCTTTTTTCCCATTGCATAGGCCACTGATCTAAACAAATGATAGACACATCCACCCCCATGTCAATTAACCCTTCAAAAACGATTCCATTAATGTGCAATGAACATAAGGGCTTTTGATCAGAAACTAAAGTTTCCCAAAAAAACACTTTTTCCTGTGCTACCGAACTCTCCCTGTTGAGATACCTCTCTAGATAGGAACGGAAAAAAAGGCAATAAAAGTAATTGTGCAATACTCTCCCCTGCCTCTAGGCGCATAAATTGTGAGACTTGTACCATAATAAGAATTTCATTAGTAAAATCAGGATCAATGATTCTGGCAATCACCATTATCCCCCGTATAGCACTGCTGCTTTGACCTAACAAAAGTCCTACATGTCCTTTTGGCAAAGGGCCACACACTCCAGTAGCTAATTTATATACTCCTCCATTAGGAGACAAGGTATAAGGCTGAGTAATAGCTAAGTCAGCAGCGGCGCTCTGCTTAGTTGCCGCATAAAGCTAGGAAACTGGGGTAAGTTGTGGTATCCTTAAGGAGGCCTCGAATTCATTCCTTGATGTTGTAGGCCATTGCTCACTGGGTATTGTGGTAGACTTGCATTGTAATTGTTGGGGCCCCAAGCCTGTGGGCCCCGGCTCCTGTTTCCCGGGAGAGGAGACAGTAAATTTCCACTTTTATCAGTTTTGGAACGACATTCATTTGTCCAATGTCGACCTTTGCCTCAACGTTTGCACACCTCTGAAGGCAGCTTTCTGCCTTGAGGGATAGAAATGTTCAATTTTTTACGACATCCTTTCTTGAAATGTCCAGGTTTACCAAATTGAAAGCAAACACCTTGTTTGTTATTTCCTTTTAAGGCTTTAGATAGCGCTCCAGCAAATAATTGAGCATTATAAATAGCCCCTCCAACACCAGCACAAGCTCTAATATATTCATCTAAATTGGCCCCACTGGCCTTTAATGGTCTCAACAATTTTTGACAGTCAGCACTAGCATTTTCAAAAGACAATGTTTGTAACAAAATTTTTGAAGCAGGGCCAACACCCACAGTTTTCAAGACAGCATCCTGAAGACGGGCTACAAAATCTGGATATGGTTCATTTACGCCCTGTAAAATCTTCACAAAGGAGAGGGAAGATTTTCCTGCTATCTCTACCTTATTCCAGGCCCTTAAAAACAAAGTCTTGATTTGAGTAAAGGTGACATCATCTAGGCCAGCCTGAGCATTAAGAGTAGCACATTGGCCCGTGCCTGTGAGTTGTTCCTCAGTGGGTCCTGGGGGATCACGCGTAGCATTTTTCCTAGCCTGCACATGTGCCTCGTCCATCCACCAGCTGCGCAATTGTAACCAATGAGAATGATCAAGAACAGCCTTCCCCAAAGTCTTCCAGTCTATAGGAATCATCAAATTTTCTGATGAAAAAGCATCAAGAAGACCAAGGACAAAAGGAGATTGAGGTCCATAGTTAGAAATGGCAGCTTTCATTTCTTTCAAAAATTTAAATTGTAAGGCAGTAAATTGGACATTATTGCCACCATTTGGAAACTGAGCATTAGGAGCAAAAGGAGCACAAATAATTGGAAACAGATCCAGCTCCTCAAATTCTCTTACCTTTTCCTTTTCTCCCTCCCCCAATGGCGGGAAAGGCACTGAGAAAACTTTGCCAGACAAAGGTAAGGAAGCTGGGGTGGGTGGAGGCACTGGAAAATCCCCTTCTAATGGGGCAGAAGGAAGAGAAACAGAGAAAGCTCGCAAAGGTGAATTAGAAGAATGTATCTGTAATATCTGTTGAAGCATTCCCATAATACGCTGCATGTCAGAATTCCCCTTAGAAGAAGGAAGAGTTGGCTCTTCCTCTTCTCCCCCTTTTGTTACCCCCCCATCCTCTGTTAACCTGGCATAAATGGGCTCCATTTCAGATTCATTTTTTCCCAAATCCTCAGATACCTTTCCTCTTGTGGCTACATCACCACGCTCTGAATCAGTCTCAAGTAACTCTAATGCCTGAGTGATAGAGTTACACAAGGTCCACAAATTTGGAGGCACAGTATCCCCTAACTGGTGAGCTCTACACAGAGCTTTTACTACCTGTAACCATTCTCTCCGATTCAGCTGCACTTTAGTCTGATACTGAAACCAGTAACAATGTGGTTCAACGTGGGCAAACAATCGCTTCAAAGTCTTTTCTTTCATTCTATTCCTATAGACAGCAACAGTCCTTGAAGCAGCCGCAAATATTCTGAGGCCAGAGAGGTGGAATTCCCCATAATTTTCCCGTGGGTCCCCCTGTTTACTTACATACCCGGGGTGCTCCCCCTCTGGTTCCTTGCTCTCTTGGAGCCACGGACCCTGCTCGCTGCACCAGTTGTTGGGGTCCACGTGTTTCCTAAACAAAGGAATGAACACACAAGACAACACAGGACAAGACATACATGGCGGCCGCCCTGAACGGCACACTCTGCTTTATTTTATACAGCCGTTTGTGGAATGTTGCCAAGTCACGGGACATGTGTTGCTTCTCTGACCTTTCCTTGACTCGCAAGATCAGTAAACATTGACCAGTTCCCAGAGCCCGCTGTTGCAGCTGGCTCCTTTGTCCTTCCTATTTGCAGAGAAGGAACGTCCTGCTTTGTTTGCAAGAGCAGGGCTTATCGGGAATATCTCATTTGTGAGCACACAGTCCTCCACAATTCACTCCTTTCCTGTGACGAAACACACACATGGGGGAGACCTCACCCGAGAGAAAGACGGTCCTCTGCTACCCACTGCACCAGAGATCATGCAGAGATAAGAAAGTTCCACAGGAAGACCTACAAGGGTAATTTTGACCTTTCAGATCTTGCTCCCCTCCTGGAAAAGTCCACACACACAGTGCAGCAGGAGACAGATCTTCAGGCCACAGATCTGGCCCTAACCAAACCCTATGCAGAGCACAGTCCCCTCACCTCCCTGTGGATCACAGGCTGATCTCAGCTCTCAACATGGAGGAAACTGCCTTGATGTTTAATGCTGGACACAGACGGGGACCACCAGCGCCATTGTAAGTATTATTGAGCGTGGGTCCTATCCTACGACAATAGCAATCTTTGATAGAACAAAATGCCAGTAATCCCAGCACTCTGAGAGGCTGATGCGGCTGGATCCCTTGAGCCCTGGGGTTGGAGACCAGCCTGAGCAACATGGCGAAAGCCCGTCTCTACCAAGAACACAAAAATTAGCGTGGTGTGGTGGCGTGCGGCTGTGGTCCCAGCTATTCTGGAGGCTGAGGTAGGAAGGAGACCACCACTTCTCCTGCAGCCCTCCTCCCTCCCCCTTGCCTGGTTTATAAGACAGGAGGAAATGAAGTAAGCAAAAAGTCAGAAAGAAACAGAAGTAAGATAAATAGCCAGATGACCTTGGTGCCACCACCCAGCCCCAGTGGTTAAAAACAATAATAATAATAATAATAATAATAATAATATCAACCCCTGACCTAAACTACTTATGTTACTTGTAAACTCTAGACATTGTGTGAAGAAGCACTGCAAAACTTTCTATTCTGTTAGCTGATGCATGTAACCCCCAGTCACGTTCCGAACACTTGCTAGATCTATCATGACCCTTTCATGTGGACCCCTTAGAATTATAAGCCCTTAAAAGGGCCAGGAATTTCTTTTTTGGGGAGGTTGGTCCTTGAGACGCGAGTCCACAAATGCTATGGGCCAAATAAAGCCACTTTCTTCTTCAACCCGTTGTCTGAGAGGTGTTGTCTGTAGCTCATCATGCCACATTTCTTGGTTCTCTGATTGGGAAGCGAGGTGATTAACAGAAGGTCGAGGCAGCCCCTTAGGCGGCTTAGGCCTGCCCTGTGGAGCATCCCTGTGGGGGACTCCAGCCAGCTTGAGCAACACGGATTCTGAGAGCACTCCCGGGTAGGCATGTGCCCCAGAAAGATACCTAGCCTGGCCATCCGAACTTGCAGCGCAACCAGTGTGCTTATTGTAAAGAAATAGGATATAAGAAGGATATTAGAAGGACAAGTGCCCTCAGCTAAAAGGAAAACAAGCTGGCTCAGAGCAGGAGGCCCCAGAAGGAGGGCTGTGCATTATAGCAGAAGAGTTACTGAACTGAGGAGGACCGGGCTCAAGTGCCCCCAAAGAGCCCATGGTCAAGATGACAGTTAGGGGCAAAGACATTGATTTTCTTATCAATACCGACGCTCAACATTCAGTAGTAACCACCCCGGTTGCCCCCTTATCCAAAAAGACTGTTGATATAATCGGAGCCGTGGGAGTTTCAGCAAAGCAAGCTTTCTGCTTGCCCTGGAATTGTATTGTAGGAAAACATAAAGTGATCCACCAGTTCTTGTACATGCCTGACTACTCCTTGCCCTTGCTAGGAAAGGACTTGCTTAGCAAGCTGAGAGCCACCATCTCTTCTACAGAGCACGGCTCTTTACAGCTAAGGTTACCCGGAACGGGAGTCATTATGGCCCTTATGGTCCCCCGGGAGGAGGAATGGAGACTTTTTTTAACTGAGCCAGGCCAAGAGATAAGACCAAAACTGGCTAAGCAGTGGCCAAGGGTGTAGACAGAAGACAACCCTCCAGGGTTGGCAGTTAACCAATCCCCCGTACTTATAAAAGTTCAGTGTAGGGCCAAGCCAGTCAGGCAAAAACAGTACCCAGTCTCCAGAGAAGCTCTTGAAAGTATCCAGGTCCATCTCAAGCACCTGAGAGCCTTTAGAATTATAGTCCCTTGTCAGTCTCCATGGAACCCTCCCCTCCTGCCTGTTCCCAAGCCAGGGACCAAGGACTACAGGCCGGGACAGGACTTGCGTTTAGTCAGTCAAGCTACAGTGACTTTACATCCAACAGGACCTAACCCCTACACGTTGTTAAGGTTGCTGCCGGCTGAGGACAGCTGGTTCTCCTGCTTAGACCTGAAAGATGCTTTCTTTAGCATCACACTAGCCCCTGAGAGCCAGAAACTCTTTGCCTTTCAGTAGGAAGATCTGGGGTCAGGTGTCACCACTCAGTACACTCGGACCCGGCTTCTGCAAGGGTTCAAGAACTCCCCCACCATCTTCGGGGAAGCACTGGCTCGGGACCTCCAGAAGTTTCCTGCCAGAGGCCTAGGCTGCGTTGCTGCTCCAGTACCTTGATGACATTCTGCTCGGACACCCCATGGCAGTCAGGTGCGCCAAGGGAACGGATGCCCTACTCCGGCCCCTGGAGGGCTGTAGGTATAAGGTGTCCAAGAAGCAAGTCCAGATCTGCGAACAGCAGGTACATAACCTAGGATTTACCATCCAACAGCGGGAGCGCAGCCTGGGATCAGAAAGAAAGCGAGTCTTTTGCAACCTACCAAAGCCTAAAACCAGAAAGCAGGTGAAAGAATTCTTAGGAGCTATGAGAGTCTGCAGACTGCAGATCCCAAACTTTGCAGTACTTGCCAAGCCTCTGTACAGAGTCACAAACGGGGAGGACCAGGAGCCTTCTGAATGGGGATCCCAACAACAGCAAGCCTTTCATGAGTTAAAAGAAAATCTTACTTCGGCCCCAGCCCTGGGGTTACCTGATCTGACAAAGCCTTTTACACCGTATGTGTTTGAGAGAGAAAAGATGGCAGGTAAAGTTTTGACCCAAACTGTGGGGCCCTGGCCGAGGCCAGTGGCCTACTTCTCTAAACAACTAGACGGGGTTTCTAAAGGTTAGCCCCCGCGTTTGAGGGCCTTGGCAGCAACTGCCCTGCTAGCACAAGAAGCACATAAACCAACTCTTAGGCAAAACCTGAACATAAAGGCCCCCCATGCTGTGGTGACTTTAATGACTACCAAAGGGCATCATTGGCTAACGAATGCTAGACTAACCAAGTACCAAAGCTTGCTCTGTGATAAATCCCCACATAACCATTGAAGTTTGTAACACCCTGAACCCGCCACCTTGCTCCCAGTATCAGAGAGCCCTGTCGAGCACAACTGTGTAGAGGTGTTGGACTCAGTTTACTCTAGCAGGCCTGACCTCCAGGACCAGCCTTGGGCATCAGTAGACTGGCAGCAATACGTGGACAGGAGCAGGTTCATCAACCCACAAGGAGAGCGATGTGCAGGATATGCGGTGGTAACCCTGGACACTGCCGTTGACGCCAGAGCGTTGTCCCACGGCACTTCAGCCCAGAAAGCCAAGCTCATTGCTTTAATTCAGGCCTTAGAACTCAGTGAAGGTAAGACTGAAAACATTTACACTGACTCTCAGTATGCCTTTTTAACCCTCCAAGTGCATGGAGCATTATATAAAGAAAAAGGCCTGTTGAACTCTGGAGAAAAAGACGTAAAATCTTGCAATTATTAGAAGCAGTATAGAAATCCCACAAGGCGGCAGTCTCCACCTCGGTTGCCTTAGGGAACTCCAGAACTGACTCAGAAGCTCGAAAAGCAACATCTCCCCCTACTGGGCATCAGTCACAGCCCCCCTGCTCCCTCAAGCACCTGACCTTGTACCTACTTATTCTAAAGAAGAAAAAGACTTTCTCTAGGCAGAGGGAGGACAGGTCATGGAAGAAGGAAGGATCCGGTTACCAAATAGAAGAGTAGCTGTGCCACAGCTGCTGGGAGCCGCAGCTGTACTGGGGGTGCATGAAACCCCCCATCTAGGTCAGGAGTCAGTTGAAAAGTTGTTAGGCTGGTACTTCCCCGTCTCGCATTTGTCAGCCGTTGCCAAAACCGTGGCGCAGCGGTGTGTGACCTGCCGACAGCACAACGCAAGGCAGGGTTCAGCCGTTCCACTGGCATGGAATGGAAAGCAGCCCCCTTTGAAGATCTCCAGGTGGACTTCCCAGAAATGCCAAAGTGTAGAAGTAACAAGTATTTACTCATTCCCCTGTGCACCTACTCTAGGTAGGTGGAGGCTTATCCCG
>NW_012115710.1:1120454-1131879 GCF_000951035.1 Colobus angolensis palliatus | reverse complement strand
AACGATTTCAGCCTAGGTAAATGAGAGATGCCCCGTTAGCTTATTGTCCCCCTTTCACTCTTTTTCCGCAGGTGATCGAGTGTGGATCAAGGACTGGAACGCAGACCCTTTGCGCCCAGAGTGGAAAAGACCCCAGACCGTCATCCTGACCACACCCACCGCCGTGAAGGTAGAAGGAATCCCAGCTTGGATCCACCACTGCTGTGTAAAACCTGCATCTGAAACCTGGGAGGCAAGACCAAGCCCACATAACCCCTGAAAGTGACCCTGAAGAAGATGACAAGCCCTGCTCCAGTCACATCCGGAAGCTGACTGGTCTACACATGGCCGAAGCATGAGAAAGCTCATCGTGGGACTCACTTTTCTTAAATTTTAGACTTGTACAGTAAAGGCTTCACCTGACCTTCCTCAAACTAAGGACTGTTTCCAGTGTATTCATCAGATCACTGAGTTAGGACAGCAAATTAAAACAATCTTTCTGTTCTATAGTTATTATGAATGTACAGGAATGTTAAAAGGAACTTATTTGTACAATGCCACTCAGTACAAGGTATGTAGCCCAGGAAATGACCAACCTAATATATGTTATCACCCATCTAAGCTCCCTGCAACCACCGTTTTATTTTATTTTTATTTTTTATTTTTTATTTTTTTTTGAGACGGAGTCTCAGAAACACCCAGGCTGGAGTGCAGTGGTGTGATCTCGGCTCACTACAACCTCCGCCTCGCCTCTCGGGTTCACCCATTCTCCTGCCTCAGCCTCCCGAGTAGCTGGGACTACAGGCGCCCGCCACCACACCCAGCTAATTTTTTGTATTTTTAATAGAGACAGGGTTTCACTGTGTTAGCCAGGATGGTCTTGATCTCCTGACCTCGTGATCCGCCCGCCTCAGCCTCCCAAAGTGCTGGGATTACAGGCGTGAGCCACCGTGCCCGGCTACCACCGTTTTTCAAATAACATTAAGAACTGGTCTTTTCCTAGGTGATTCAAGTAAAATAATAACTAGAACAGAAGAAAAAGAATCCCCAAACAAGAAACTTTAAGTTTGATGCTTGTGCAGCCATTAATAGTAACAAGCTCAGATTAAGATGTACATCTCTTAACTAAGAAAGGAACTACACAGTAGAAAATAAATATGTTTGTCATGAGGCAGAGGTCTGTGAAAATTGTGCCTATTGGCCATGTGTTATTTAGGCCACTTAGAAAAAGGACAAAAAAGACCCAGTTCACCTTCAAAAAAAAAAAGAAGCCAACCCCTCCTGTGCTACCGGTCACTGTAACCCACTAGAACTAATAATCCCTAATCTCCTACACTCCCGTTAGAAAAAAAGAGAACGTGTAACCCTGAGGATCAATAGGACAAGGTTAAACCCCCAAGTCGCCTTTTATAACGACTGTTTCAAGCCTTTTATAACGAGCTAAATCTGCCAGCACCAGAGCTGCCAAAAAAAAGGCAAGGAACTTGTCTCTGTACTTAGCAGAAAATGTAGCTCATTCCCTCAATGTTACTTCTTGTTATGTATGTGGAGGAACCACTGTCAGAGACCCATGGCTTTAGGAAGCCCGAGAGTTGGTGCACACTGATCCAGTTCCTGACACGATTCCAGTTCAGAAAGCCCAAGCTAGCAACTTCTAGGTCCTGAAAACCTCAATTATTAGACAGCACTATGTAGCTAAGGAAAGAAAAAACTTCACCATCCCCGTAAGAAAGCTCAATTGTCTAGGACGGAAGTTGTACAACAGCACAAGGACAGCCACTTGGTGAGGCCTAAACCGTACTGAAAAGGACCCATTAAGTACATTTTCTAAATTACAGACTGCCTGGGCTCATCCAGAATTTCACTGAGACTGGACGGCCCCCGCTGGACTGTAGTGGATACCTAGGCACAGAGACCATCTCCAGTAACAAAGAAGAAAAGGAAACGCCTGGGTCCCGGCTCGGGGAATCTAAGGCCAATTAACGTGAACTTTGCAAAACTAGACCAAAGGTAAAAACCCCATCTCCCCACCCGGAGTAACAAAGGAACAAAGGCTACTCTCCTGTAGCCCTTCCATTTCCACCACGTCTCAGATGGAAAGGGAAAGAGCCCAGGAGTGGCCACGGCCAAGCACCGGCCACCCCTCCATCTGCATAGCGCACCCATCTGCTCTGGCCTCGGGCCAATTCACCTCAGCATTTCATTGGCCAAGGGCCAGCTCCTTCATTCAGATAAGGGGTAGCCCATAGGGACCTCAAAAGAAATATTTTAATCCCCCAACACGTTGTAAAGGGTGCCCTGGAGATGCTCCCTCGGGCCCAGTCCCACCCTGTGGAGTGCTTTCCCGACCCCCAGCACTGGGGCTGCAGCGCTGCGCTCCAGGGGCCGAGGAGAGCGAGACTGGGGGGCGCTCTCCAGCAGGGCGAGAATCCAGTTCGCGGGTGAGGACTTGGAACAGCGCGAGGCGGGAAGACAGGAAGGATTTTACGAAAGGAAAGTTTCGCGACAGAAGGTGTCTGCAAGGCCGCACTGCAGAAAGACCAGGGACGGGACCAGCCTGGGGGCGTCTTTAAACTCAAAGGGAAGCGACTCACGGACTCTCACCGGGACGTCTCAATTTGCTCTGGATTGAGAAAGACGGTCTGGAATTTGCAGGTCTGTGGGGACCCCACGTCCCTCGTGTAGCAGCACCAGAGAACTGGGAAGCACACACATTGCAGTACAACTTTCAGTCCACGCTGTCCGCTTCCGGGCCTGTGCCAATCAAGGCAGGACAGGAGCCGGACCTGCGCAAGACCCCCGGAGAGATGGGCGGGGCCTAGGCGAGGCCAGGGCGGGGCGTGAAGTACAAGGGGCCTGGAGCGGGAGAGAAGAGTCTTGGGCTGTGAGGGGTCCCCGGGGGCGGGAAAGGGGCGGGGCCTGAGCTTCCCTCTATCTCGCTCTCCGCGCCTCTGTTTTCCGGGTTTTGCAGGTGAAACCCACCAGTGAGGCTGGAGCAGCTCAGCAGTCAGGGAACTAGTACCTCCCTGAGAAGTGGCCAGTGTGGCGGTAATTGGATCCCGGAAAGTTCCTTGTTATTGAAATTAATTTTAGCAATTTAATTCCAAAGCCTGGAAGCTGTCTAGGGCAGGAATGCAAACTAGAACGCGAAATGCAAAGCCTTGCCTGAGCGAAACGTACAATTTCATGCTGACGGCCCACAAAACAGAATAGAAATCCTCTCCCTTTCAATTCTCCATTCACTGGGGTGGGAGAGTCCACCCTGCGCTCAGCTCCTGAGACTTCCCTAGGGCCACCGCCTGAGGTGCCCAGCGGAGGGCTCAGGCCAGGGAAGAGTGAGGTCACCACCTGCTGCTTAAACACAGCAGAGATGTGAGTGCGGGAATGGGAGCTTGAGGTCCCAGCTACTCAGGAAGCAGCGGCGGAAGGATCGCTGAGCCTGGGGGTCTCAGGTATCGCTCCTCACAGGAAGGTATTAGCTCAGGAGGCCGGGGAGGAGGGTGGTGGCAGGAGCGGGGTGGGGTGGCGGGAAGCGGGGGGCAGTGGGAGCTGCCCGCAGACCCTGAGCCAAACGACGGATGAATAAAACCTACACTGACACACAGATAGTCTGCTTTGCCAGTTCTGCTGGGTGTCCGACCGTCTGCACAGCAAGAGAGGTTTGGCACAGCTGCCAACCGGAAGCAGCTCACACTCCAGGCATTTATTTGGTATGCAATTAACAACAGAGGCTTTGAGTCAACACATTTGTGGATAATTAATATGGTTAAGAGAGTAGTTCTAGGAATGATCAAATCTCAAGTACTGCGGTCTAAAGTAAATGCCATTAGGGTGCAATATCCCTGGTCAACCTCCCCTAATGCTCTAAGGTAAGAACGGGCTGCCTGCAGCCTGTTCAATTATTACAAGCTATGTAATCTTTCGGCCTTCCTAAAGGTTTGTGACTATTCTCTATAACTTTCCCTAATATTTCCTGTCAGTCCTCGGAGCCCAAGCTAAGCCATCATATCCCCTGTGACCTGCACATATACATCCAGATGGCCTGAAGCAACTGAAGATCCACAAAAGAAGTGAAAATAACCACTTCCTGCGTTAACTGATGACATTCCACCATTGTGATTTGTTCCTTCCCCACCCTGATCAGTTGACTTTGTGACAATACACCCTCCCTGCCCTTGCGATATTGTAGTTTGTGATATTCCCCCGCCCTTGTGAATATACTTTGTACGATACACCCTCCCCACTGTTGAGAAGTTTCTTTGTAATATTCTCCCTGCCCTTGAGAATGTACTTTGTGAGATCCACCCCCTGCTGGCAAAAAATTGCTCCTAACTCCACCACCTATCCCAAACCTATAAGAACTAACGATAATCCCACCACCCTTTGCTGACTCCTTTCTCAGACTCAGCCTGGCCACACCCAGGTGAAACAAACAGCCTTGTTGCTCACACATAGCCTGTTTGGTGGCCTCTTCACATGGACGTGCGTGACATTTCCCTTTAATACTTCTGCCACCATCCTGAGTGAATCCCAACATCTCCCCCTTTTTTGTTTTTAAAATTAAGTTTTTATTGGAGAGCACAGATATGTGCAGCCACGGGTTTGTTAGGCAAGGTGGTGACTGCTCTTATTCCAGCTTTGCATCCTAGAATTAGCAAATGCCATAAAACAGCACTTTGTTAGGCCGAGGCGGTTGGATCGCCTGAGGTTGAGAGTTTGAGACTAGCCCGACCAACATGGAGAAACCCTGTCTCTACTAAAAATACAAAATTAGCCGGGCATGGTCTGAAATATATACAGTTCTGGAAGATATGAATAAAAGCTTAATCCAAGCTGGTCTTTAATAGGTTTGCTTCCAGAATGCCTTTGATCATATTGGTATGTACTACCAATAAACTTTTTGATTTTTGTCATGGGTGCTTCATGGCTATTTCTTTCATTTTCTTGCCACTGAAACTCAAACTCATAAATATCTTTCTCAATTTTATGGAAACAAAAATCTCCAGTGCGATGACTTTCATGTCTTTGCAATGTCCCTGTGTGGAACACTTCTGTATTGCCCTGCCCTGTTGACAAGATCTCCTTCATCATGCATTTGGAAGCGATATCTACAAAACATAAACACCAATAGGTTTCCAATTAAGTACAGATGGTCAATATGCTGAAATGTGTAAATATGACACAAAAAATACTTATTTTAAACTTCCCAAACATGATCTTCAAAGTTTAGGAACACAAAAGGAGTAAGATTCTATAATTAATAAAGGATGATTACATGTCCTTCAAATCATTTCTATGGAAGCCTATTTTCAATATCATAAGAAAACACTGACAGGGCACAAACGTGTAAGCCTAAAGTCAGGAGTGTTTTCCACTGTGACCCTAAAGCACATCACAGTTTGCAAAAAAGAAAAAATTACTGTCACATCAATGAAGCAAACAATATATACTCTTCATATTTACAGCATATTTACTCTATACAAATAAATGCTAAAGTACCACAAAATATACTATTTTGGCAAATAATAAACAACAACCTCATGTAAGGATAATCAAAATCAATGGAAATTCTGGATTGTCAAACAATCATAGCACTGACAAGATAAGAAAAGATTACAAAAATTAGCCAGGCATGGAGGCCCGCGACAGAAGTCCCAGCTACTCGGAAGGTGGAGGCACAAGAATCACTTCCACCTGGGAGGCAGAGGCTGCAGTTAGCTGAGGTCACACCACTGCACTTCAGTCCGGACGGCAAAATGAGACTCCGTCTCAAATAAATAAATAAATAAATAAAAAATAATAACCAAAGAAAACAAGAAAAAAGAAAAAAAAACAAGAAAAAGAAAATGTTCATACAATATTTTTCTGAATAAATGTCATAAAAGTATCTATATCCGCGCAGAGAACTCCTGACCTCTAGTGATCCACCCGCTTCTGCCTCCCAAAGTCCGAGGATTATGGACAAGAGCCACAGTGCCTGGTGACACTTTGTGACATTAATGAGTGGAGTGTGTCAGTTATATTGCATACCACATACTGAAAAACCATATGTAAAATCATAAAAATCAATTAATGAAATTTTGTAACTCATGATAAAACCTGCAAACAAATAGTAAGTACATTTATACAGCCTACAGAATTCTAAACAATTTCCTCTTAAGAAAAAACTTCTTCTTACCAGGAGCACACAACGTAAGAACTGAACAACTTCTACTTACCAGGAGCACACAACATAAGAACTGAAATACATGTCAAGACCACTACCACTGGCCGGGTATGGTGGCTCACACCTGTAATCCCAGCACTTTGGGAGGCCGAGGCAGGCAGATCACGAGGTCGGGAGTTCGGGACTACCCTGGCCAACATGGTGAAGCCCCATCTCTACTAAAAATACAAAAAAATTAGCTAGACATTGTGGCAGGCACCTGTAATTTCAGCTACTCAGGAAGGTAAGGCAGAAAAAACATTTGAACCCAGGAGGTGGAAGATGCAGTGAGCCAAGATCACACCATCGCACTCCAGCCTGGGTAACAGGGTGACCCACCAAACCTGGCTAATTTTTTGTATTTAGTAAATTTGAAGTTTTATCATGTTCGCCTGACTGCTGTCAAACTCCTGACCTCAACAGATCCACCCATCATGGTATCTCAGATTGCTGGGATTTGAGGCCTGAGCAACCATGGCCAGCCAGCCTAAGGTATTTCTTTTTTTTGTTTTTTGTTTTTTTTTTTGAGACGGAGTCTGGCCCTGTCGCCCGGGCTGGAGTGCAGTGGCCGGATCTCAGCTCACTGCAAGCTCCGCCTCCCGGGTTTACGCCATTCTCCTGCCTCAGCCTCCGGAGTAGCTGGGACTACAGGCGCCCGCCACCTCGCCCGGCTAGTTTTTTGTATTTTTAGTAGAGACGGGGTTTCACCGTGTTAGCCAGGATGGTCTCGATCTCCTGACCTCGTGATCCGCCCGTCTCAGCCTCCCAAAGTGCTGGGATTACAGGCTTGAGCCACCGCGCCCGGCTCAGCCTAAGGTATTTCTGACACGACAGTGAAATGACTGAAACAGGAAAAGGAGAATGTCATCATCATTACCGAAGGCTGACAACTCTTATCACACAAAGGAAGTTTAGAGTCTGTACTATAAGAACTGCAAAATGTGAAGCCATCTAATAGCATTAATGTGTTTTAAAACCCTGAAGGCAGCTGGGCATGGTGGCTCATTCCTGTAATCTCAGCACTTTGGGAGGCTGAGAGGGGTGGATCACCTGAGGTCAGAAGTTGGAGACCAGGCTAACCAACATGGAGAAACACCGTCTCTACTAAAAATGCAAAATTAGCCAGGCATGTAGGTGCATGCCTGTAATCCCAGCTACTTGGGAGCCTCAGGCAAGAGAATCGCTTGAACCTAGGGAGCGGAGGTTGTGGTGAGCCGAGATTGCACCATTGCACTCCAGACTGGGCAACAAGAGCAAAACACCGTCTCAAAACAAAAAAAAATCTGGAAGCAAATTAACATTACTTCTCAAATAAAGACACCAGGCCCACAGTGTTCATGTATATGACCTTAATTTGAATGTATGGTAGGTGAGGGACAAGACTTGATCCTCGGCCTGAATGATCCCATGACATCTTCTTAAGCACAATAGTCAGCCCAGGCAGAACAGAAAATGACCAGTCACAGAAAATACAAAGAGAGCAGAGAGAAGCACATCAAGGGGGATACAAGGGCTGAGCTGTGCTGCTGACAGTGGTGCTAAGTCATCCCTCATGGACCATGTGCTGAGTCATCATGCCCTGCACACATTGATTCAGGCAGCCTCCTATAATTTTTTCCAGTGGATGAATAAGGTCTTGACTTACTCAGAGTAGTGTTGGAAGGGGGGGGCTCATGGGGAAATTGGGGTGCTCAGCATTACAAATAAATAGGCTGGAAAGCAACAGTATTTTATCCAGATCACGGTATCAAGTGATGCAAGGCCTGGAAAGGGAGGGCAAGTGTGGAGGGCCCGAAGTAATGGGCATAGAGGAGTGAACTTTGTGTATGCACATCTGTGGCAATATAATTCCACCACGATAGACCAAATTTTGAGCTTGGAGGAAAGTAGAACTAATTTAGCAAATGATAAAATATTGACCTACGATTAAATATTCAAATTACAATATGTGCAAGTGACAAGAATGAAAGAGACCCAAGAAAGCACCAGTATGGTGGCCTGAGGTGAAAGCAGTTTTACATCTCTTAAATTAAATGCCTCTGATTTCTAGTTTCAAGAATATGCTCAACAATATAACCTGTGTAGATTCCAGAATTGCATACACACAAGAAAACGTGAGTAAACCCTATGAAGAGTATAGCAGTGTAGGAGACCATGGGAATGAACAATCATTCCCTTGCTGAGTACGTAGAGATGTGTTTGTGAAAACAGAGCCAGGCCAAGTGCAGTGGCTCATGCCTGTAATTTCAGCACTTCAGAGGCCAAAGAGGGCAGATGACGAGGTCAGGAGTTCGAGACCAGGCTGGCCAGCATGGTGAAACACTGTCTCTACTAAAAAAATACAATACATTGCCTGGGCATGGTGGCATGTGCCTGTAATCCCAGCTACTTGAGAGGCTAAGGCAGGAGAGTTGCTTGAACCTGGGAACTGGAGGTTACTGTGAGTCGAGATCACACCACGGCACTCCAGTCTGGGTGACAGAGCAAGACTCCATCTCAAAAAAAAAAAGAAAAAAGAAAAAGAGGCCAGGTGCGGTGACTCACACCTGTGATCCCAGCACTTTGGGAGGCCAAGGTGGGCAGATCACGAGGTCAGGAGTTCGAGACCAGCCTGGCTAAGATGGTGAAACCCCATCTCTACTAAACAAAATACAAAACAATTAGCTGGGTGAGGTGGCAGGTGCCTGTAGTCCCAGTTACTTGGGAGGCTGAGACAGGAGAATGGCATGAACCCAGGAGGCGGAGCTTGCAGTGAGCCGAGATCGCACCACTGCATTCCAGCCTGGGAGAGAGAGGGAGACTCTGTCTCAAAAAAAAAAAAAAAAAGAAAAGAAAAGAAAAAGAAAAGAAACACAGCGAGATGGAGATTGTTGCCTACATATGTCATTGGTCACATTAGTGAAGAAAAACAATAATGTGCTAACTAAAATATTTGCCATATGAAAATCTGAGGGTAAATCTTGTTTCTTATACAACAACAATGGTGTTTCTTTCCCTGGTTCCTGTATTATTTGAAATCATATCCCTGGGCTTTTAAACACAGTCTCTGGAATAAATGAGACATGAAAAGTGAAGATGACAGACGATCAAATGCCAGGCCCTCATATCCTCATGGAAACACCAACTCAACCAAATGTTTCATAAAAAAAATCTTTGTAGGCCGGGTATGGTGGCTCGTGCCTGTAATCCCAGTACTTTTGAAGGCCGAGGTGGGTAAATCACCTGAGGGCAGGAGTTCGAGACTAGTCTGGCTAATATGGTGAATCCCTGTCTCTACTAAAAATACAAAAATTAGCTGGGTGTGGTGGTGCATGCCTGTAATCCCAGCTACTTAGGAGACTGAGGAAGAAGAATCGCTTGAACCCAGGAGGCGGAGGTTGCAGTGAGCCAAGATCGCATCACTTCACTCCAGTCTGGATGACAAAACAAGACTCCATCTCAAAATATATATATTTAAATCTTTGGGAAATGTCTAGAAACCAGTAAGGAAACTGCCACATCCAACGAACACCAATACAAAATTGAACTGAATGAGGCGGCCAGGTTGTGGAAATTTGCTCATCTCTGCCCACCCTCCTCCCCTCATTATTCTCTTCTTGGGAAAAAAGAAAAGTAAAACTTGCATTCACTGTTCTGGCTTGTCTGGCATTGGCACGGAGAACTGGATTCTTTCTTTTTTGACTGGGATTATTGAAAGAAACACTGGTACAGTTTGTAAACCAGCTTGGAGGTTGCCAAAAATACTACCAGGTTCTGCAGCAGGTTAGAGAAGCACATATTCTGCACTGCCAGCAGGGTTGGGAGGGTGGAGGGAGAGAGAAATTATGGACACTGAAGCACAGCACAAACTGAAGCTTCTGAGAAGCAAGAATAAAACTTGAAAGAACTGTCTTAAAGACACTCAGGAAACTGAAGAGAAACAGAAGTAGTAAACTAAACAAAATCAAGAAACAAATACATGAACAAAACATGAACATCAACAAACTGTAATAAAAAATGAAAATTCTGGATCAGCAATATAAGAAATAAAGTGAAAGTTTTACTCGAATAATTTAAAAGCAGAGCTAATTAGGCAGAAGAAAGAATGAGCATACTTCAAGACAGGTTCTTGAAAATTGCTGTGTCTGAGGAGCAAAATGAACAGATAAGGAGATAGCCCAGTGGAGCCTCACAGACTTTTGCTTCACTGAGAGGCAGGAGAACATACACATCACAGCAGCTCCACAAGGAGAACACACATATTCAGAATGCTCATTTGAAGAAATGACAGTGACAACATCCCACTTTTAAAGAAAATAATGGATTTACCATGCCTTGAAGTTCAATAAACTCCAACTAGAATGAACCCCAACACGCCATTGAAGAGACACATTATGAACAAACTATTGAAAATCAAAAAAAAAACAACATTATTTTTAAATAAAAACATTCAACACGCAAAGAATACAAGAAACCTACCTCAACATAATTAAGGCCATTTAGGAGAAACCCACAGTTACCATCACATCGGGTGGTGAAAGACTGAGATCTTTTCCTCTAAGATCAGGAAAGAGACTAAGAAGCCTGCTTCCGCTATTTCTATTCAGCATACTACTGGAATCCTGACCAGAGAAATTAGACAAGAAAAAGAAATGAATGCCAAGCAGCAGAAAAGGAAAAGTACAATGCTCTGTGTTCACAGAAGATGTCACCTGATATGTGGAAAACACTAAAGATTCCATGGAAAAACTGTGGAAATTACATACTTGATCAGGGATTAGTATCTAGAATACATAAGGAATTACTACAATTTGACAACAACAATCAAAAAACACAATTAGAAAATGAGTCCAGGGGCTGCGCACAGTGGCTCACGCCTGTAATCCCAGCACTTTGGGAGGCCGAGGTGGGCAGATCACGAGGTCAAGAGATCAAGACCATCCTGGCCAACATGGTGAAACCCCATCTCTACTAAAAATACAAAAAAATTAACCAAGCGTTGTGGCGTGCACCTGTAGTCCCAGCTACTCAGGAGCCTGAGGCAGGAGAATTGCTGGAATCCAGGAGGAGGAGGTTGCAGTCAGAGATCGCGCCACTGCACTCTAGCCTGCCTGCCAATAGAGCAAGACTCCATCTCAAAGAAATAAAAATAAAAAATAAAGAAAATGCCGGGCGCGGTGGCTCAAGCCTGTAATCCCAGCACTTTGGGAGGCTGAGACGGGCGGATCATGAGGTCAGGAGATCGAGACCATCCTGGCTAAC
>NW_012115710.1:1112533-1120404 GCF_000951035.1 Colobus angolensis palliatus | reverse complement strand
CCTGTAGTCCCAGCTACAAGGGAGGCTGAGGCAGGAGAATGGTGTGGACCCGGGAGGCGGAGCTTGCTGTGAGCCAAGATCGTGCCTGGGCGTCCAGCCTGGGCGACAGAGTGAGACTCTGTCTCAAAAAAAATAAAAAAAATAAAAATAAAGAAAATGAATCCAGGAACTGAATACACACTTCTGCAGAAATCATAGACGAATGACCAATAAGCATAGAATGAATAAGCACCAAAAAAGTGAAAAACAGAGCATGTAGGGAAAAACTAATCAAAACTACAATGAAATATCATTTCAAGTACATTAAAATATTTACTATCCAAAAGAATAGATAATAAAAAGTGTTGGTAAAAATGTGGAGATGGAAAAACCTTTTGCACTGTTGCTGGGAATGTATAATGAAATAGCCTCTTTGAAAAAAATGTGTCACAGTTCCTCAAATAATTCATAATTGAATACCCCTATATAATTCATAATTGAATTCAAATATTTCGTAATTGAATAACTACATGCCCCAAAAGAACTGAAAATAGGATCTTCAAGAATATCTCTAGCAGTATTTTGTTGATGTTGTTGTTGAGACAGAGTCTCGCTCTGTCACACAGGCTAAAGGACAATAGCTCGATCTTGGCTCACTGCAACCTCTCCCTCCCAGCTCAAGTGATTCACCTACCTAAGACTCCTGAGTAGCTAGGATTACAGGTGCCCTCCACCATGCCCAGCTAGTTTTTTGTTGTTGTTGTTGTTGTTGTTGTTTTTGTATTTTGAGTAGAGATAGAGTTTCACCACATTGGCTAGGCTGGTCTGGACCCCCTGACCTCAGGTGATCTGCCTGCCTCAGCCTTTCAAAGTGCTGGGATAACAGGTGTCAGCCACTGCACCCGGCCTAGCAGTATTATTTATAATAGTAAAGAGAAGGAACTAACCCAGATGTCCATCGACAGAAAAATATATGAACAAAATGTGGTATATACATACAATGGAATATTATTCAGCCTTAAAAACAAACTCGAATGCGGCCAGGGGCTCATGCCCGTATTCCTAGCAGTTTGGGAATCTGAGGCGAGTGGATCACGTGAGGCCGGGTGTTCGAAAACAGCCTGGCCAACATAGTAAAACCTCCGTCTGTAATAGAATTAGCAAAAATTAGCCAGGCTTGGTGACACATGCCTGTAATCCCCGCTACTTGGGAGGCTGAGGCAACAGGATCACTTGAACCCAGAAGGCAGAGGTTGCAGTGAGCTGAGATCACACCACTACACTTCACCCTGGGTGATGAAGTAAGACTCAGTCTCAAAAAAAAAAAAACAAAGAAAAGGAGAAAGAAACAAGTAAATCAAGAGTCACTCCCTGATACAATACTCACCATGCAGTTATAAAAGAAAAATATGAAGACTATCACCAAGAATAGGGAACTGAAAATTAAATAAAATAAAAATGCATTTATAATATATAGAAATGGGCCAGGCATAGTGGCTCACGCCTGTAATTCCAGCACATTGGGAGGCGTGGCCAGGCATATCACCTGCAGTCAGGGGTTCAAGACCACTCTGGTCAACATGGAAAAACCCCGTTTTTACTAGCAATACAAAAGTAGGCAGGCATAATGGTGCATGCCTGTAATCCCAGCTACTCAGGCAGCTGAGGCAGGAGAATCGCTTAAACCAGGGAGGCAGAGTTTGCAGAGGTCCGAGATTGCACCACTGCACTCAAGCATGGGCAACAGAGGAAACTCCAATTCAAAAATTAAAAAAAAAAAAAAAAAACATAGAAAATAACAAGTTGAAAGCCACTGTGTCTTAAACAAATTACAGTAGAACTAAAATATGGAGACTTCATTTAACCTCACAAGCTCCCTCGATAAGATTGACGAAAACCACATCTATTACAGTGTTGATCCCACAACAAACCGAACATAGGTTTTCGTGTTAAAAATGAATGACACATATTAGCATAAAAAATGTGAAATGAACAAGAGTTCAGTCAAGAGCCTCATACATAGGAGGCTGTGAGCCCGAACGACATCCTTGCTAGGAATAATTTCAACACCACTGACTGCTGCTTAGAGAAGATGATCATTAGTTGATGGGATGAACATTGTCACAGTGCCAGTGAGAGATGCTTCTGTGATGCTCCTCAAAAACCAGAATGGGCCGGGCATGGTGGCTCATGCCTGTAAGCCCAGCACTTTAGGAGGCCAAGGAGGGTGGATCGCCTGAGGTCAAGAGTTCGAGACCAGCATGGGCAACAAGGTAAAACCGCGTCTCTACTAAAAATACAATAATTGGCTGGGTGTGGTGGTGCACGATTGTAATCCTAGCTACAAGGGAGGCTGAGGCAGGAGACTTACTTGAACACAGGAGGCGGGGGTTGTAATGAGCCGAGATTGTACCACTGCACTCCAGCCTGGGCAACAGAGGGAGACTCCATCGGGGGGGAAAAAAAAATCAGCATGACAGTCAGAAACACTTGTCAGTCAGTGTCATGCTTTCTCTTTCATATCCTGGGCCATGTTGACAATTCTGCTCAGGGCTTCCAGGGGCATCTCTGCCTAGAGCAGGACGATGTTCAATCATAATAGTCAAAGTGTTCTTCATGAATCTTCTGTTTTTATGTAAACCCACTCTATAGAAGAGTCCCTAAGAAGCTATCCATGACCGATAGCAGGGTCATCACTGAAGAAAATAATGACATGTACATCAAAAGCATGTATAAGGGCCGGGCATGGTGGCTCACACCTTTAATCCCAGCACTTTGGTAGGCTGAGGTGGGCAGATCACCTGAGGTCAGCAGTTCGAGACCAGTCTGACCAACACGGAGAAACCCCGTCTCTGCACTCTACCCTGGGCAACAAGAGAGAAATCATCTTAAAAAAAAAAAAAAAAAAAACATGTATGGAACAAAATCACTAAAGAGAATACAAAACCAGGAAGAGCCAAGATAGACAAAGGCAGATTCCTCATGTCTGCAGGGACATTTTCCTCACCCACAGACTAGAGGTTCCTGTAGTTCTCCAACATCATGGCCCTGTATTAAGCCCTCTGTGCAGGGTTCAGACATTTCCACTCCGCCAAAGAGAATTCTATAGCCACATCCCTGAAAGTCAAGCGTCACAAAAATGAAAAACACATTTCAGGGCTGGGCACAGTGGCTCACGCCTGCAATCCCAGCACTTTGGGAGGCTGAGGTGGGCAGATCACGAGGTCAAGAGATTGTGACCATCCTGGCCAGCATGGTGAAACCTCGTCTCTACTAAAAATACAAAAAAAAAAAAAAACCAGCCAGGCGTGGTGACAGGCCCCTGTAGTCCCAGCTACAAGGGAGGCTGAGGCAGGAGAATGGTGTGAACCCAGGAGGCGGAGCTTGCCGTGAGCCGAGATCATGCCACTGCACTCCAGCCTGGGCGACAGAGCAAGACTCTATCTCAAAAAAGAAAAAAGAAAAACACATTTCAACAAAACATTATGAAGGAGTGAGTTATCACCCTCACACGAAATGAGAAAAAAGAAATTAAGTATCGATTTGATCAAAGACTGTGTTCACAAACCCATGTGAAGGTATTTTTGAACATTTTTTCTCTATTGTTGCATTTTGTTGTACTTTTTCATGAAAGATTATCAGATTCTCAAAGTCACTGTGGAAGTCTTGGTTTTATGGACAATATAAAAAATATACAAATAGAAAGAAAACACTGGGCCGGGTGTGGTGGTCCATGCCTATTGTCCCATCACTTCGGGATCATGTGATTGTACTCCAGGCTGGGCGACAGAGCAAGACTCTGTCAAAAAAAAAAAAAAAAGATGTGAGCTGATAAGATACTACCAAAACTTATTTCAGAAGTAATTGTTTCTTCTTTTATTAAAAAATAGGCTTACGTGGTGGCTCTTACCTGTAATCCCATCACTTTGGGAGGCCGATGCGGCTGGGTCACTTGAGTCCAGGAGTTCAACACCAGCCTGGACCACATGGCAAAACCCGGTCTCTACAAAAAAACAAAGAGATCTGGCCAGGCGAGGTGGCCCATGCCTATAATCCTACCACTCTGGGAGGCCAAGGTGGGCAGATCGCTTGAGGTCAGGAGTTCAAGACCAGCCTGTCCAACATAGAGAAATCCATCTCTGCTAAAAATACAAAAATTAACCGGGCATGGTGGTACACGACTGTAGTCTCAGCTACTCAGGAGGCTGAGAATCACTTGACCCTGGGAGATGGAGGTTGCAGTCAGGCAAGATCATGCCACTTCACTCCAGACTAGGTGACAAAAAGAGTCTCAAAAAAAAAAAAAAAAACGCAAACATTAGCCAGGCCTGGTGGGGCACGCCTGTGGTCCCAGCTGCTCTCCAAAGGCAGAGGTGGGAAAATCACTTGAGCCCAGGAGGTTGCAGCTGCAATGAGCTGTGAACCTATCACTGCACTCCAGCCTGGGCAACAGTAAGAGTGTCTCAATACAATTAAAATGAAGGGCCGGGCGTCGTGGGTCAAGCCTGCAATCCCACCATTTTGGGAGGCTGAGATGGGTGGATCACGAGGTCAGGAGATCGAGACCATCCTGGCTAACACGGTGAAACCCCGTCTCTATTAAAAATACAAAAAAAAAAACTAGCCAGGCGAGGTGGCGGGCGCCTGTAAGTCCCAGCTACTCGGGAGGCTGAGGCAGGAGAATGGCGTAAACCCAGGAGGCGGAGCTTGCAGTGAGCTGAGATCCGGCCACTGCACTCCAGCCCCGGTGACAAAGCGAGACTCCGTCTCAGGGAAAAAAAAAAAAATTTTTTTAATTTACTGCAAAATTTTTTCTAAAGTCTCATAACAATGCAGCAACTTGCTCTGATGCACGGCACAGAACTGGCAGTAGCGGCTCCCCAGTGAAATTAGAAAAAGAATGGAGGATATAACAGGGAAAGAAGATGCTTTATGGCCAAGGGTCTAAGCTGCAGCTTTGCTTTCAGTTTTACCACAAAACATATATGTATCATGTGATGACATATTTAAGGCCGGGGGTGGTAGATCATGCCTGTAATCCCAGCATTTTGGGAGGCTGAGGCAGGCGGATCACCTGAGGTCAGGAGTTTGAGACCAGCTTGGCCAACATGGAGAAACCCCGTCTCTACTAAAAATAAAAAAATTAGCCATGTGTGGTGGTGCATTCCTGTAATCCCAGCTACTCGGGAGGCTGAGGCAGGAGAATCGCTTGATCCTAGGAGGCAAAGGTTGCAGTTAGCCGAGATCACATCACGGCACTCCAGCCTGGGCAATAGAGCAAGACTCCGTCTCAAGAAAAAATAAATTATGTGTGTGTGTGTGTATAATTGGTGGGGCTCGGCACTTTGGCTCATGTCTGTAAACCCAGCACTCCAGGAGGCTTAGGTGGGCAGATTATCTGAGATCAGAAGTTCAAGACAAACCTGGGCAACATGGTGAGACTCCGTCACTACTAAACACACAACATTAGCCGGGCGTGGTGGTGCGCGCCTCTAATTCCAGCTACTCCGGAGGCTGAGGCAGGAGAATCTGTGAGTTGGAGGTTGTCGTGAGCTAAGATCATGACACTGCACTCCAGCCTGGGTGACAGAGAAGGATTTCGTACATTTAAAATATAATAATATTCTAATAATATTATAATAACTATAAGTGGAATGAGAATATGGCCCATCCTCCAGGATAAAAAAGAAGTATTGCTCTCATACTTGAGAAAAATTATAACCATTTTTACCAAAGACACCTGTTTCACAAGCCTCTCCACAGTAACACCACTGTCTCCATGAGCTTAATGTGCTAAGAATGGTTTAATGAATCTCCTGCTATTATTTAGGTTGACTTCATATGCTTAAAATAATGACGGAATAAAACATCTTGTGTCATTTATTTCTGTGTATGAACTTTCCATTCTAATTAGTAAGATTTTTGGAGTCATAAACACAGTAACTCACTCAATTACCTAAAAATGTAGTATAAAATCAGGGAGAAAAGATTTCCCATTATTGGTCTTCTTTTCTAGAATTGACAATGTACTCTGTGCACATGAATACGTGACTTCCACTGGCAGCTGCTCTAATCCTGGTCCACAGAGAGCTGACAGTGCATCCAGATGTGGCCCCTGAACAATCCCTGCTGCCCAACAGCACTGACACCACGGGACCCTCACCCCGTCTCCATCCATGTCTGGGTGTGAGCCCTTCCCAGGACCATGCCCGGTGCAGCCTCTTCCCAAGTTCATGTCACTGGGTCACAGGAGATGGAATCTAAGCGAGATGAGAGGGACTGAGGGAGGGCACAGGTGAGTGTGAGCAAACCTGTCAGGCAGGACGCTTCAGACTCAGAGAAGATTCCCAACTCCAAGGCCCAGCGTTTCAAAAAGGAAGGAGACAGAACAATCCACCGAGAATATCATCTCACCTGAGGAGGAGCCATCCCTGACTCCTTTGCTTTCCTCTTCCTTTTCCAGGTATTTTCCTCAGGGTTTCTTCCTCACGTACCAAGAGTCTTTAGAAGTCAATCTTGAATGTTAGAAACATGTTGTTTATTGCTCAGAATCAACACACCCCCTCCCTGTAACACAATGATGAATACAAAGGAGACCTCACCCAGAGGAAATATGGTCCTCTCTGCTGCGCACTGCAGCTGGGACCACAGGAAAACTACATGAATTTTGAGCCCTTTCTTCAGAACCCACTTCCCTCCTGGAGAAGCCCACACACACGCTGCAGCAGTGGGGAGCTGAGTTGGAATGAGCTCCCCTTTAGGACACAGACCCAGCCCTGACCAAACCCCACACAGAGGCTGGATGTGGTGGTTCACGCCTGTTATCACAGCACTCAGAGGCCAAGGCAGGTGGATTGCTTGAGCTCAGGAGTTCGAAACCAGCCTGGGTAATACAGTAAAACCCCATCTGTAGTAAAACTACCAAAATTTTGCCAGGTGTGGTGGTGCACATCTGTGGGTCTTTGGGCCCAGCTACTTAGGAGTCTGATGTGAGAGGATCGCTTGAGTCCAGGGGCAGAGGTTGCAGTGAGCCAAGATTGTATCACTGCACTCCAGCCTGGTGACAAGAGCGAGATTTATCTTAAAAACAAAAAAGCCCAGCTGTGGTGGCTCATGCCTGTAATTTCAACACTTTGGGAGACCCAGGCGGGCAGATCACTTGAGGTCAGGAGTTGGAAACCAGCCTGGCCAACATGGCAAAACTCCATCTGTACTAAAAATACAAAAATAAGATGGGTGTGCTGGTGTGGGCCTGTAGAACCAGCTGCTCGGAAGGCTGAGGTAGGAGAATCACTTGAACCCTGGCAGGGGAGGCTGCAGTGAGCCGAGATAGTGCCATTGCATTCCAGCAATGGGTGACATTGTGACAGATGTGACAGAGTGAGACTCCGTCTCAAAAAAATAAAAATGAAAAATAATCTGGAGAAAGCAGGGAAGGATAGTCTGCTGGTTTACCATTTTGATCCCTGGCACAGACAGTTCCTCTATTTTTGCCCCCAGTCATATAGTGTACGCTTAATAGCTACTGAGTGAGTGAATGAATAAGAGTGATACCAGTATGTCCTCTCTGGGGTCTCATGTGTACCAGGGTCCTGTTTGACTTTGGAATGGTCTTCATCTTGACAGGGGAGATGAGCAGGAACAGCTGAGGGGGACAGCCCAGGGTCCCTCACCCAGACCAGTCTGCTTGCCCAACAGGTGGGAAGAACAAGTGTATGTTCACTCAGAAACACATCTGGCTGATCTAAGGGGTCGCTGCCTGACCCTGAGCGAACCCACATTGGCAATTAAAGACCCTAAATTAAAAACCTTCCTGGGTCTGGGTGCAGTGGCTCATGCCTAAAATTTCAACACTTTAAGAGGCTGAGGAAGGCGGATCACCTGAGGTCAGG
>NW_012115710.1:1100440-1111714 GCF_000951035.1 Colobus angolensis palliatus | reverse complement strand
CTCGATCTCCTGACCTCGCGATCCGCCCGTCTCGGCCTCCCAAAGTGCTAGGATTACAGGCTTGAGCCACCGCGCCCGGCCAATTTATTTTATTTTGAGACGGAGTCTCGCTGTGTTGCCCAGGTTGAAACGCAGTGGCGCGATCTCAGCTCACTGCAACCTGCGCCTCCCGGGTTCAAGGGATTCTCCTGCCTCAACCTCCTGAGTAGCTGGGAGTAAGATTACAGGCGCCCGCCACCACACCGAGCTAATTTCTGTATTTTAGTCGAGACGAGGTTTCACCGTGTTGGCTACTCTGACCTCGAACTCCTGACCTCAGGTGATCATCCCACCTCGGCCTCCCAATGGGAGGCCGGTGCGGCTGGATCGCTTGAGCCCTGGAGTTGAAGACCAACCAGGGCAACAAGGCGAAAGCCCGTCTATAATCAAGAATACAAAAATTAGCGCGGTGTGGTGGCGCGCGGCTGTGGTCCCAACTACTTTGGAGGCTAAGGTGGGAGAATCCCTCTAGCCCAGGATGTTGACGATGCAGTGAGCTGTGATCCTGTCACCGCTCTCCCGCCTGGGCAACAGAGACCCAGCTCCAGTAAAAAAGAAGAAAAAGGAAACACATGGGTCCTGGGTTGGGGGGCAGGGAATCTAAGGCCAATTAACGTGAACTTTCCAAAACTAGGCCAAAAGGAAAAACCCCATCTTTCCATCCGGATTAACAAAGAATCAAAGGCTGCTCTCCCTACCGCCCTGCCCCTTCAACCACGTCTCAGATGGAAAGGGAAAGAGCCCAGGAGTGGCCAAGGCCAAGCACCGGCCACCCCTCCATCTGCATAGCGCACCCATCTGCATAGGGCATAGGGCATAGATAAGGGGTAGCCCACAGAGACCTCAAAAGAAATATTTTAACCCCCCAAAACTTTGTAAACAGGGCCCTGGAGACGCTCGCTCGGGCCCACTCCTCCCTGTGGAGTGCTCTCTTGATTGAATAAATTCCTGCTATCGCCGCTTCGTTCTTTTGTGACTTTGTGCGGGTTTTGTGTGTGTGTGTGTGTTTTTAATTTTGTGTTCAACAGCGAAGAACCTGGAAACCTCAAGCTCCAAGTCCGCCTTCCGGTAACAACAGGGACAGAATGGGATAAGACGGTTGCCTCCAAGAAGAGCACGTTTTCCAAGGGTTGGAATCGGGGAGCAGCAGGGCCCTGCACGAAGCGGGAGGTGGGGGGCGACGGCGCCTTCAGACCACGGTGGGGTCTGCAGGACCCCAGGACCAGGCAGAGAACGCGGCTTCCCCGGACTGGGGCTGCCGCGGTGCGCTCCAGGCGCGGACAAGAGCGAGGCTGAGAGGCGCCCAGGGCGGGAGTTCAGCTCGCGGGTGAGGACTTGAAACAGCGCGAGGCGTGAGGACGGGTCAGGAAGGGTTTTGCGAAGGAAATTTTCGCCATAGGTGGTGTCTTCACGCCCCCACGGCAGAAAGACCGGGGATGGGACCAGCCTCGGGGCGACTTTAGACCCAGAAGGAAGGGACTCACGGACTCCCACTTGGACGTCTCAACTTGCTCTGGGTTGAGAAAGTCGCGCCGGAATCTCCAGGTCTAGTGGGAACCCCACCTCCCTGGTACAGCAGCACCACAGAACTGGGAAGCGCAACGCCGCGGTGCAACCTTCAGCCCACGCCATCCGCTTCCGGGTCTGTGCCAATCAGCGCAGGACAGAAGCCAGACCTGGGCGGAACCCCCAGGAGGTGGACGGGGTATGATTGAGCAGGGGCCGAGGGAGAGTGACCAGGGGCCTGGCGCGGGAGAGAAGAGTCCTGGGTTGTGAGGGGTCCGCGGGGGCGGGAAGGGGGCGGGGCCTGAGCTTTTCTCCTTCTCGCTCCGGGCGCATCAGTTTTCCTGGTTTTGGAGACGAAACCCGCCAGTAAGGCTGGAGCAGCTCAGCAGTCATGGAGATAGTGCCTCTCTGAGAAGTCGAAGTGGGGCCGTAATGGGATCCAGGAAAGTTCCTTGCTATTGAAATTAATTTTACCAATTTAATTTCAAAGACTTTAAGTTGTCTAGGGCAGGAAGGCAAGCTAGAATGCGAAATGCAAAGGCTTCCCTGAGCGAAACGTACAATTTCATGCCGATGGCCCACAGAACAGAATAGAAATGCTCCTCCTTTCTATTCTGCATTTACTGGGGTGGGAGACTCTACCCTGTGCTCAGCTCCAGCGACTTCCCTAGGGCCACCCCATGGGGTGCGGAGCGGACGGCCCAGGCCTAGGAAGAGTGAGGTCACCACCTGCTGCTTAAACACAGCAGGGATGCGGGCGAGGTGGCGGGAGTCTGGGGTCCCAGCTACTCCGGAAGCAGGAGCAAGAAGATCGCTGAGCGCAGAGGTCCAGCCTGGCCAAAGACCCTCTACCCCAGAGCTCCCTCCTTCGTCTCAATAAGAAAAAAGGTGATTAGGCCGGGCGCGGTGGCTCAAGCCTGTAATCCCAGCACTTTGGGAGGCCGAGACGGGCGGATCACGAGGTCAGGAGATCGAGACCATCCTGGCTAACACGGTGAAACCCCGTCTCTACTAAAAATAAAAAAAAAAAAAAACTAGCCGGGCGAGGTGGCGGCGCCTGTAGTCCCAGCTACTCCGGAGGCTGAGGCAGGAGAATGGCGTAAACCCGGGAGGCGGAGCTTGCAGTGAGCTGAGATCCGGCCACTGCACTCCAGTCCGGGCGACAGAGCGAGACTCCGTCTCAAAAAAAAAAAAAAAAAAAAGCACTGACTTTGAAACAGTGCATATAAATTGCCCAGTTGTTCCTTACATTTGTTATTTCACGCTGCACTTAAAATGAATTATTCTTGTGGTGGAAAAGAGTCAAACTCAGTAAAATATTTTGAGAGATTTATTCTGAGCTAAATATGAATGACAATCAGGAGATCCTGAGAACATGTGCCCAAGGTAATGGGGAACAGCTTGTTCTTAGACATTTTAGGGAGGCATTAGACATCAATCAAACACATTTAAGAAATACATTGCTTTGGCTCAGAGAAGTGGGACAACTCAAAGCGGGTCTTCCAGGCTATAGGTAAATTGAAACATTTTCTGATTGACAATTGGTTGAATTTGTCTAAGTACCTGGGATCAGTAGCAGAAATGTTCAGGTTAAGATAGAAGATTGTGGAGACAAAGGTTGTTTTGAAGTCTTCTATTGGCTGCCCTTAGAGATAATAGATGACAAATGTTTTCTATTTAGACCTGTAAAAGGTGCTAGCTTCTTACTTAATCTCTTCAGGATTGGGAGGGCCTAGAAGAAAAAGATCTAGCTATGTTAACAGAGATTCTTTACAGATGCACATGTACCCATCACAAAGGACAGCTTTGCAGGACCATTTCAAAATATGGCAAAGAAACATGTTTTGGGGTAAAATATTTTGACTTTCTTTTTTGTGACATGTTATTCCAGAACCAGACTGGAAAGTAAGCCAGGATATATAGGACTAAATAAAACTATCTGATGAGTATTTATGGTTTGTAGGGCATAACTCCCCAGACTCCTCAGATAGGAATTTAGGCAAGATAAAAAAATCAGAGCTTAGTCCTCATTCTCAAATCCTTTTTTTTTTTTTAACATTTCTTCCTGCAATATATTTAAGCGATAAACGTTGACAACATATCAATAATTCCTAAATGTATTGTAATATTCACTTTACGTGCCTTCTGAAAATAAGTAGAAAATGTACTTTTTATCTTCAACTTGTAGTTTGTTTGTTTTTTTTCCCTAGAAACAGGACCTAGTTCTGTCACCCAGGATGGAATGCAGTGGCGGGAACGCTGCTCACTGCAACCTCAACCTCTGGGGCTCAAGCAATCCTCCCACTACACCTCCCAACTAGCTGGGGCCACAGGCCCTCACCACCAGGCCTGGATAATTTTTTAACATTTTGTAGAGTCAGGGTTCCACTATGAGGCTCAGGCTAGCCTTGAACTCCTGGACTCAAGCAGTCCTCCCACCTTTGCTTCCCAAAGTGCTGGGATTACAGGTGAACCACCACACCCATCCAATTGTAATCTAGTTTAGGCGTTTTCTTTATTCTTTCCTGAGTGTTCTATCACGTGTGAATAACAAAGGCTGTAAAATAGGCAGTCTTCAAACATTGGGATTTATTTTCATATAGAGAATAATTATGAGATATTACTAAGGATACATCCCAGTCAGGTTATTCTGTTTTACGTGGGCCCTGAAGAAAATATAATTAAATTACAGAATTGGCTGGGCGCAGTGCCTCCTGCCTGTAATCCCAGCACTTTGGCAAGCCTAGGTGAATGGATCACCCTGAGGTCAGGAGTTCGAGATCAGCCTGGCCAACACGGCGAAACCCCATCTGTACTAAAAATACAAAAATTAGCTGGGCATGGTGGCACGCGCCTGTAATCCCAGATACTCAAGAGGTTGAAGCAGGAGAATCACTTGAGCCCAGGCAGCGGAGGTTGCAGTGAGCTGAGATCTCACCACTGCACTCCAGCCTGGCCAACAGAGTGAGACTGCATCTCAAAAAAAGGAAAAAAAATTATAAACTTTTAAATCATCTCATTTCTACATGCAATAATTTTATGGCAATATCTGTAAGTTAACATGTACTATGTACTATATTTTTCACTCATATCCCTAGTTATCGAAGGTTTCATTTATCAAACACTAGTAATTAGCTAAAACATAATTACATTTAGGAAGAAATTAGCATATCTAAAATATTAGCAAGTTTAAAAAAGCATAATGTGGCCAGGCGTGGCAGCTCGTGCATGTTAATTCCAGCATGATGGGAGGCTAAAGCAGAGATAGTTAGTGGCCAAGAGTTGGAGGCCAGCCCAGGCAACATGGTGAAACCTCATCTTTATATTTTAAATATTGATTTATTCATTCATCTTGGAGATGGAGTTTTGTTCTTATTGCTTAGGCTGGAGTGCAATGGTGTGGTCTCGGCTGACCACAACCTCTGCCTCCTGGGTTCACGCGACTCTCCTGTCTCAGCCTCCCGACTAGCAGGTATTACAGGCATATGCCACCATGTCTGACTAATTCTCTACTTTTACTAGAGAAGGGGCATCTCTATGTTAGTCAGGCTGGTCTCGAACTCTCGATCTCAGGTGATCCGCCCCCTGAGGCCTCCCAAAGTGCTGGGATTAGAGGCCTGAGCCATCGTACCCAGCCTCTATGTAGCTTCTAAAAAAAATCCTTGTTGCTATCTTGTTTAGGAATAAAATTGGAGGAAGGTTTGTCTGACACTGTTCCCAGCTTGACTTTTCTCTTTGACTTAGTAATTTTTAAGTTTCTTTCACAAGCTTCTGACAAACATAATGCTTTGACACACTGATAGTGCTTTGTATAGATTTTCCAAAACAGTAAAGTCCAAGGGTCTGTCATGAACTGGGTTAGCGGAGGCGAGAAGATTCCCAGAAGACTCCTGGTCTCAAGCAAACCTCACACCTCAGCCTCCCAATGTGTGATGAACACAGGTGTGATCCACTGAACCCAGTGGAGTTTCCATCTCAAAAAAAAAAAAACAAAAAGCAATACAGGAATTAAGGTACTCTATGGAATTACATCATTTGACTTTTTTTTTGGAAATGAAAAGTCTGACGTATTTATTACTGAACCCAGTCAACCAACGTGTTCATAGCAGATTCAGAGAGAAAAAAATGTATTCCCAATAAAACATGTCCCACTCTTCAGAAAGTGGTGACATTTTCTGCTTGATATGGTAACGTGATTGTAATGCTCAGACAGCATAAATATGTGTGCCACCTCATGTGCAATTCCTTACAGACCCAGCTTGGTTCTTCTCCAATGTCTCCTTTAAAAGTTGTGCCTGATTTTATTACCAGTTTTCATCTGAATCCACTGGGGAATGGAACGATTTTGCTTTTTTTCTTGGCCAGGAATCGCTTAATCCTGAAAGTCTTATGAGAAGATATGGCTAGAAGTGGAGTCAAGTACACACCATGATGGCGGAGAAAGGAAGAGAAGGCGCTTGATATTTATTATTATTATTATTATGAGAGAAAGTCATTCTTGTTGCCCAGGCTGGAGTGCAATGGCATCATCTCGGTTCACTGCAACTTCCGCCTCCTGGGTTCAAGCGATTCTCCCACCTCAGCCTTCCGAGGAGCTGGGATTACAGGTGCCTGCCACCATACCTAGCTAATTTTTGTATTTTTAGTAGAGATGGCACTTCACCATGTTAACCAGCCTGTTCTCAACCTCTTGACTATTGTTTCTGCTGTTAGCTATCGGTCCTCTTCATTGCAGCACAAACAAGATTGTTGTTTTCTGTGAAACTGATGTGGATGGTCTGCCTGCTGTTCCATACATAACCTTCAACATTGTCTTCTCACAACTCAAAATGAGTTATCCATTTACAAACTGTTGATTTCTTTTGGGCATCGTCCCCATAACCTTTTCATAAAGCATCAATGATATCGTTATTCGTCTACCCAAACTTTACCATAAGTATTTTTTTTTTGAGACAAGATGGAGAGCAGTGGCAAGATCACAGTTCACTGCAGCCTCGACCTCCCAGGCTCATGCCATCCTTGGGCTGCAGACTCCACAGTAGCTTGCCCTGCAGGTATGTGCCACCATGCCCAGCGAATTTTTGTGTTTTTTGTATAGAAGGGATTTCACCATGTTGCCCAGGCTGGTCCTGAATTCCCAGGCTCACGTGACACACCTGTCGCGGCCTCTGAAAGTGCTGGGATTAGAGATCTGAGACACTGCATCTGGTCTCATCGTAAATTTGATGTTTCTTCTTATTTCAATTTTAGTAGAATTTATATTGCTTTGATAAGAGTCTCTATTCAAGCTCATGCCTTATCCTTCTTAGTGCCTCAAACTATAGCCTGTTCAGACATGTTATAACAGATTTGTACCAGTTTATTTTGGTGCAAAAACTGGGAAATTCATGCACAATTTTCTCATAATACGTATTTTTCCATGAGCTTCTTGAAGACCTCTTGTACTAGAAAACTGTATTCAAGAGGATATATAAAAGGATTGTAGATATGTAAGTGCCATTTACTTCTGACATCCAAGAATGGTTCAACATATTCAAACAAATCAATGTGATATATCACTTGAACAGAATGACAGATGAAAACTACATCATCTCAATAGATGGAGATAAATCATTTCACAAAATTCAACGTCTGATCATCATAGAATCTTAAAACAGCTGGGTGCGGTGGCTCACACCTGTAATCCCGGCACTTTCGGAAGCCAAGGTGGGTGGATAACAAGGTCAGGAGATCGAGACCATCCTGGCTAACATGGTGAAACCCCATCTCTACTAAAAATACAAAAAATTAGCCAGGCGTGGTGGTGCGCGCCTGTAGTTCCAGCTACTCGGAGGCTGAGGCAGGAGAATGGCGTGAACCCGGGAGGCGGAGCTTGCAGTGAGCCGAGATCGCGCCACTGCACTCCAGCCTGGGCGACAAAGCGAGACTCCGTCTCAAAAAAAAAGAAAAAAAAAGAAATCTTAAACAAAATAGAGAAGGAAATTTACCTCACCAATAGAAAGACCATTCATGAAGTGACCAACGTGGAAATAACCATAACCAAGCAGGGAAAACGGAATGCTTTTCCTGTAGGATCTCAAATGATGCAAGAATGCTCTCACTTTTTCTGTTCAATAAATACAGGCTGTCCTAGCCAGAGCAATGAAATAGCAAAAGAAATGAAATGCCTCGAAATCAGAAAAAAGTAAAATTATATTTGTTTGCAGATGACATCTTCTGTGTAGAAAATCACAGAGTCAAAGTACTACTGAGACTAATAAACACATCAGTAGATTTGCACAATACAATATCAACACCAAACATTAGCTGAATTTTCGTACATTAACAATAAACAATTTTTTTTTTTTTGGTTGAGACGGAGTCTCGCTCTGTCGCCCAGGCTGGAGTGCAGTGGCCGGATCTCAGCTCACTGCAAGCTCCGCCTCCCGGGTTTACGCCATTCTCCTGCCTCAGCCTCCCAAGTAGCTGGGACTACAGGCGCCCGCTACCTCGCCCAGCTAGTTTTTTGTATTTTTAGTAGAGACGGGGTTTCACCGTGTTAGCCAGGATGGTCTCGATCTCCTGACCTCGTGATCCGCCCGTCTCGGCCTCCCAAAGTGCTGGGATTACAGGCTTGAGCCACCGCGCCCGGCCAACAATAAACAATTTTAAATGAAAATTTAAAAACACTTTCATTTGCTAGAGAACTTAAAGTAAGAAATACCTAGGAATAAACAGAAAGAAGTGAGAAATTCATACACTGACATTTACAAACATTGATCGAAAAGATTAAAAACATATATAAACATACAACCCATATTGATGTTTTGGAAAAATTAATATTGTTAAATGTTTATGTAACCCAATGTGATTTAGATTCAACATGACATCCATAAAAATCCCTATCAGTTTTTGTTGAAGAAACAAAAAAACAGGCTGGGAAAATGGCTCACATCTGTTGGCCAGGCTGCTCTCAAACTCCTGACCTCAAGTGATCTACTCAACTTGGCCTCCCAAAGTGCTGGGATTACAGGTGTGAGCCACTGCACCTGGCCTAATCCTCTGAGCATAAACACTTTAATCTCAATTAATGCTTGAACTCAATGTTAAGTCAACTCAAACTCAAGTCAATGCTGATTTGAATCTAATGTCAATTAATGGTTGATGGTTTGCTATACTCAGTGCATTTGGAACTATTACCTCAAAAATGAATTTCCTGATGTCCTGCAAGGAGTGACCTCAGACTAAAGACCTTGCCTCACATATGACACTTGTAAGATCTCTGTCCAGTACGGATTCTCTGATGTGTAATGGGGCATGAACGTGAAATAAAGGCTTTGACACAATCATCACACTTGTGAGGTTTCTTTCCTGTATGACTTCTCCTATGTTTTGCATAAGATGAAACTTGACTGAAGACCTTACCACAATCATCACATTTGTAAGGTTTCTCTCCAGTATGAGTTCGCTGATAAACTGCAAGGTAAGAATGATGCCTGAAAAACTTGCCACATTTATAACACTTGTAAGATCTCACTTCATTATGGTTCTCCAATGATTTGCAATGGTTGTAGCGTTACTGAAGACTTTGCGACAATCATTACATTAGTAAAGTTTCCCTACAGCATGGATCGCTTGATGGTGAATAAGTGTTGATTGGCCATATAAGGCTTTGCCACACTCATTACACTTGTACGGTTTCTCTCCAATGTGAATTCCAGTATGTTGTGCCAGGTGAGAATCATACCTGAATGCCTTGTCACAAACCTTACATTTGTATGGTTTCTCTCCAGTATGAACTGTCCTATGTATTTCAAGGAGTGACTTGAAATTAAAAACTTTGTCACATTCTTCACATTTGTAAGGTTTTTCTCCAGTATGAAGTCTATGATGACGTGCAAGGTTTGATTTTCGATTAAAAACCTTGCCACAATCATTACACTTGTAAGGTTTCTCTCCAGTATGAAGTCTATGATGATATGCAAGACTTGATTTGTGATTAAAACTTTTGCCACATTCATTACACTTGTAACGTTTCTCTCCAGTATGAATGACCTTATGCATTACAAGAGATGAATTTTGAACGAAGGTCTTGCCACAGTCATTACACTTGTAAGGTTTCTCTCCAGTGTGAATTATAATATGTTGTGCCAGGTGTGAATCACGTCCAAAAGCCTTGTCACAAATCTTACATTTGTATGGTTTCTCTCCAGTATGAATTCTGCTATGTCTTTCAAGGTGTGATTTGCGACTAAAAACTTTCTCACATTCTTCACATTTGTAAGGTTTCTCTCCAGTATGAAGTCTATGATGACGTGCAAGGTGTGCTTTCTGATTAAAAACCTTGCCACATTCATTACACTTGAAAGGTTTCTCTCCAGTATGAATTGCCTTGTGAATTACAAGGGACGACGTGTAACTGAAGGTCTTGCCACACTCATTACACTTGTAAGGTTTCTCACCAGTGTGACATCTACTATGGCATGCAAGGTATCGCTTCTGATTAAAGACCTTGCCACATACATCACATTTATATTGTTTCTCTCCTAAATGGATTATCTGACGTTTTTTTAACAGTGAGCTACAATTAAAGGCTTTGTCACTCTCATTACATTGGAAAGATTTTTCTCTCATGTGTACCTCCTGTTTTTGTGTGAGTAATGAAGAATGCAGGAAATTATTCCCATACTTATTAGAAATATGAGTTTTAGGAATACAAGAAATTCTTTGGGATGTTGAAACTGAGGAAGCATCATTGATAGACTTCTCAACTTGATTATCAATTTCCCCTTTGCTCTGAAATACATGCAGTTCAGGCAGATGCAAATGAAAGCTTGATCCAACCTGATCTTTAATAGGCTTGTTTCCAGCATGCCTTTGATCATGTCGGTCTGTACTACCAGCCAACTTTTTGATTTCTGTCATGAGTGCTTCATGGCCATTTCTTTCATCTTCTTGCCACTGAAACTCAAAGTCCTGAAAATCTTTCTCAATTTCCTGGAGGGAAAAATCTCCAATGTGATGACTTGCTTGTCTTTGCAATGTCCCAGTGTGGATCACTTCCGTATTGCCTTGCCCTGTTGATGAGAACTTCCTTGTCATGCATTTGGAAGAGATAGCTACAAAATATAAACACCAATAGGTTTCCAATTAAGTGCAGATGGTAAATAACACTGAAATGTGTAAATAGGACACAAATAACAATACTTATTTTGAAATTCCCAAACATGATCTTCAAAGTTTAGGGACACAAAAGAACTAAGATTCTTTAATAAATAAAGGGCAATTACATGTCCTTCGAATCATTTCTACGGAAGCCTATTCCCAATATCGTGACAAAACACTGACGGGGTACAAACATGTGTAAGCCTGAAGTAAGGAGTGTTTTTCCAGTGTGACCCTAAAGTGTACCACAATTTGCAAAAAAAAAAAATTACTATCACATCAAAGAAGGAAAAAATATATATTCTTTATATTTACAGCATATTCAGAGTATACAAATAAGTGCTAATGGACCGGACAACGTACTATATTGGTAAATAATCCACAACAAGCTCTTGTAACAATAATCAAAATCAATGGAAATTCTGTATTGTCAAACAATCATAGCACTGAAAAGGTAAGAAAAGATTACAAAAATTAGCCAGGCATGGCGGCCCGCACCTGTAGTCCCAGCCACGTGAGAGGCTGAGGCACAAGAATTGCCAAGAGGCAAAAGCTGCAGTGAGTCAATATCACGCCATTGCACTC
>NW_012115710.1:1097163-1099065 GCF_000951035.1 Colobus angolensis palliatus | reverse complement strand
GTGGCACATGCCTGTAATCCCAGCACTTTGGGAGGCCGAGCAAGATCATGACGTCAGGTGTTCGAGACCAGCCTGGCCAACATGCTGAAACCCTGTCTTTACTAAAAATACAAAAAAAATTAGCTGGGCACGGCGGAGGGTGCCTGTAATCCCAGCTACTTGGGAGGCTGAGGCAGGAATCCTTTGAACCCAGGAGGTGGAGGTGTCAGTGAGCTGAGATCAGGCCACTGCACTCCAGTTTGGGCGACAGGATAAGACTCAAACTACACAACTACTTCTCAAATTCGCTTTGGCAGTTTTGGTATTCTCTAATAGGATGTTCCTGCAGATGCGGACTTTGAGAGAATTCAGTCATGGGTGTTGACTACTCATGAATAGGACCAGTGCATTTATAAAAAGAGATATTAAAGGGCTCACTGCCTCTTCTTTCCACTGTGTCAGGACATGGCAGGAAGATGGCTGGGCTAGACCATGAAGAAGGCTCTCACCAGGAACCAATTTGGCTGGTACCTCGCTCTTGGATTTCCCACTTTCCAAATTCATGAGAAATAAATTTCTGCATCTTAAGCCTCCCAGTTTAAGCTACTTCCTTTTTTTCAGATTCAGTCACGCTCTATCACCCAGGCTGGAATGTAGTGGCATGATTCTCCTACCTCAAGTGATTCTCCCACCTCAGCGCAGAGTCACTCTGTCACACGGGCTGGAGTGCAGTGGCATGATCTTGGCTCAGTGCAACCTACACCTCCCGGGTTCAAGTGATTCTCCTGCCTCAGCCTCCCAAGTAGCTGGGATTACAGCTGCACGCCACCATGTACAACTAATTTTTTTTATTTTTAGTAGAGACGAGGTTTCAGCATGTTGACTAGGCTTGTCTCAAACTCTTGACCTCAAGTGATCGGCCTGTCTCAGCCTCCCAAATTGCTGGGATTACAGGTGTGAGCCACTGCGCCTGGCACATTTTTGGCATTCAGTACATTCGAGGTTTCACCATGTTCGCCAGTCTGGTCTCAAACTCCTGACCTCAAGTGATCTACCCACCTCGGCCTCTGAAAGTGCTGGGATTAGAGGGGTGAGCCACCATGGCCGGCAATTCTAAGCTATTTCTGACAGGACAGTGTAATGACTGAGGCAGGAACAGGAGAATCTCATCATCAACATCACTGACGGCTTACAAATCTTATTAAACAAAGGAAGTTAAGAGTCTGTACTGTAAAAATTGCAATCCTTGAAGCCATCTAATAGCACTAACATGTTAAAAACCTTGAGACAGGCTGGGTGCAGTGGCTCATGCCAGTGATCCCAGCATTTTGGGAGGCTGAGGCAGGAGGATCACAAGGTCAGGAGATCGAGACTATCCTGGCTAACAAGGTGAAACCCTGTCTTTACTAAAAAAAAATACAAAAAATTAGTCTGGCGTGTTGACACCCACCTGTACTCCCAGCTACTTGGGAGGCTGAGGCAGGAGAATTGCTTGAACATGGGAGGCTGCAGTGAGATGAGATCACACCACTGCACTTTAGCCTGGGCATCAAAGCGAGACTCCATCTCAAAGAAAAAAAAAGAGGAAATGAAAGAAGGCTACAGAGTAACTCTAACACACAAACATAAAGTTCTCCAGTAAAGGTAAATAAAAAAAACAGATAGGCCGGGCATGGTGGTTCATGCCTGTAATCCCAGCACTTTGGGAGGCCAAGGCAGGCGGATCACCTGAGGTCGGAAGTTCGAGACCAACCTGACCAACAAGGAGAAACCCTGTCTCTACTAAAAATACAAAATTAGCCGGGCGTGGTGGCCCATGCCTGTAATCCCAGCTCCTTGGGAGTCAGAGGCAGAAGGATCAGTTGAACCCAAAAAGCAGAGGTTGCGGTGAGCTGAGGTTGTAGCCTTGCACTTCAGTCTGAG
>NW_012115710.1:1084235-1092785 GCF_000951035.1 Colobus angolensis palliatus | reverse complement strand
CCCAAAGTGCTGGGATTACAGGCTTGAGCCACTGCGCCCGGCCCTTGTTTGTTTGTTTTTGAGATGGAGTCTTGCCCTAGATCCCAGGCTAGAGAGTGCAATGGTGCCATCTCGGCTCACTGCAACCTCCACCTCACGGGTTCAAGCAATTCTCCTGTGTCAGCCTCCTGAGTAGCTGGGATTACAGGCACCTGGCACCATGCCTGGCTAAGTTTTCTATTTTTAGTGGAAACGGAGTTCACCACATTCGCCAGGTTGGTCTCAAACTCCTGACTTCAGGTGACCTGCCTGCCTCCACTGGGATTACAGTCACGCACTGCCGTGCCTCACTGATTTTTGTAATTTTAGTAGAGACAAAGTTTTGACATGTTGGCCAGGCTGGTTTTTAACTCTTGACCTCAGGTGATCCACTCACCTTGGTCTCCCAAAGTGCTGAGATTACAGGCGTGAGCCACTGCACCCGGCCAGCTTACAAAAATGTTAAGTTCCATCATTATGCTATAATTTAAGATGTTTAACATACCTGCAGCAATAACCTGTGCCCAAATATCTATACAACACACTTCATTTCTGCATACTGAAAGGAATGGACACTAACGTGGTTGTTATATTCACCCTGGAATCATGCTTCAACCACTTACATGTTTACTAAGAACTAAAAGACAAAACTATCTAAAATAATAACAATGGTTGGGCCATGGTGGCTCATGTCTGTAATCCCAGTGTTTTGAGAAGCCGAAGAAGGTGGATCATTTGAGATCAGGAGTTTGAGACCACCCTGGCCAACATGGTGAAACCGTCTCTACTAAAAACACAAAAATTAGCTGGGCATTGTGGTGAATGCCTGCAGTCCCAGCTACACGGAAAGCTGGGCAGAAGAATCCTTTGAGCCCGGGAGGCAGAGTCTATGGTTAGTCAAGATTGAGCCAATGCACTGTAGCCTGGGCGACAGTGTGAGACAAAGGAAAGACAGAAAAGGAAAAGAAAGAAGAAGAAAGAGAAGAAAAAAAGAACAGAGAAATAGCGGTGGAAAAAAAAGATGTCTATTCAGAGATCTCAGGATTTAAACTTTCCTTTTCCCACAGAATTCTCCCACTTGCAGAGAGTTTCCCCACACACTATTGGAAGGTGGAGCTTCCACTCTGCCCGTCTGAGCTCTTACCTGCCTTTACACCTGTAATACATTCCCACCCAGCTGGATTTATTTATTTATTTATTTATTTATTTATTTATTTATTTATTTATTTATTTATTTATTTATTTATTTATTTATTTATTTATTTATTTATTTATTTTGAGGCAGAGTTTTGCTCTCGTTGCCCAGGCTGGAGTGCAATGGTGCGATCTTGGTTCACCGCAACCTCCGCCTCCTGGATTTAAGCGATTCTCCTGCCTCAGCCTCCTGAGTAGCTGGGATTAACAGGCATGCACCACCACGCCCGGCTAAGTTTGTATTCTTAGTAGAGACAGAGTTTCTCCATGTTGGTCAGGCTGTTCTCGAACTTCCAACATCCGGTGATCCACCCACCTTGGACTGAAAAACTGCTGGGATTATAGGCATGAGCCACTGTGTCCGGCCCTGAATTTTTTTTGCTATTTTCACTTCACACTCCACAGTCCAGGGCTCTTTCCCTTGCTCCAACACAGAGATAACAGGTGAGAAAGAGGCTTCTGCTTATAAAAAGAAAGAACCATAACATGCTGGCGCTTTTCTAGAGTCCCAGCCCTACGTTTCAGTAGGAAAGAAGACATTACAGATGGATCTGGGAAAATATTTCACTAATTGCTCCGCTGACTGCCTCCTTCTGAATGCTTGGGGAGCACTGTAATATGTAATATGTGGACATGGAGTTCTCTTCCAAGAACTACTGAATCGAAAGTACAGGAGAAGCAAACAGGGAACTGGACATCTTTAAAGTCTACCAGAAGGTTTTATTTTTGTTTTTGTTTCTTCAGACAGTCTGTTGCCCAGGCTGGAGTACAGTGGAGTGTTTTCAGCTCACTGGAACCTTCGCCTCCTGGATTCAAGTGATTCTCTTTCTTCAGCCTTTCTAGGAGCTGGGATTAGAGGCATGCACCACGCCAGGCACGTGCCACCATGCCGGGCTCACTTTTCTATTTTTAGTAGAAATGGGGTTTCTACATGTTGGCCAGGCTGGTCTCGAACTCCTGACCTGAAGTGATCCACACACCTAGGCCTTCCAAGGTGCTGGGATGACAGGTGTGAGTCACCATGCCCAGCCTGCCATAAGGTTTTATGCCTACTTTAGTTCTGGAACCCACACTGAGGTACCATGAAAAATGCAGAACATCTAAAAAAAAGGGGACAGTGAAAGTCTAGATGCTACATCATAAAGCTTTTCACTTCAAACTCAATACAGTGTCCATTTCAGTCAAGCAAGAATGGGGCTCCCAAAAGAAACAAGAGAAAATACAAAGATTCACAAGGGCACATCCCCAGCAGGGAAGTTGTCCTCACCCAGGGAGACCAGGTTCCTGTAATTCTCCAGCATCACGTCTCTGTACAGAGTCCTCTGAGCAGCGTCCAGGCATTTCCACTCCTCCTGAGAGAATTCTATGGCCACATCCCTGAATGTCAACAGACCCTGAAAGGAAAACACATTTTAACCAAATGGCTATGGGAGGAGTTCTTATCCTTACAGAAAATGAGAAGAGGAGAGAGGGGAAAGCGTGGATTTCACTGTAGTGAATGTTCTGACATCCGAATAAGGGACTTTTCACCACATGATGTCTTCCCACTTGTGTCTGATTACACTTTTTGAAGAGGTCATGGCACCCTCTCAGTATGAACTTCTTATGTTTGTGAAAAATACAAGAAATGAATAAAAAATGAAAGCAGGGTTCCTGTTAAAGAAATGTCTGAAACTTATATTGACACACCAAGTGACATTCAGTATCTAGATGAGACATAGCACGAGTGATGTCTTCAGAGATGACAACGTCCGCAGTACAAGATCAGCCAGGTGCGGTGAAACACGCCTGTAATCCCAGCTATGCCAGAAGCTGAGGCAGCACAATCGCTTGATTCCAGGAGGCAGAAGTTGTAGTGATCCCAGATCGCCCCACTGCACTCTAACCTAAGCAACAGAAACTTGGTCTCAAAAAAAAAAAAGAAAAAAAAAATTAGCCGGGCATGGTGGCAGGTACCTGTGGTGCCAGCTACTTGGAAGGCTGAGGTGGGAGGACAGCTTGACCCTGAGGGTGGAGGTTGCAGTGAGCCATGATCGTGCCAGGGCACTCCAGCCTGGGCAACAAAGCGAGACCCCGTCTCAGAATAAAATAAAATACCTGAAAACAAAATTATTCAAAGTACAAAAATCCATTTATATATATATATGTATGTTTATAAAATAATAAAACCTACTCAGACTGACAAAAAACTAGATGTTAATACAAAGCACTATCAATGAGGAAAGAGAGAGACCCTCTCACATTGTTGTATATTGTTTTATACTCAGTACCTGTTTTAAGAAAAAAACAAGGAAGTAAAACCAAAGACAGGTAGCCCGGCGCCAGGCCCGAAACCAGGCCTGGGCCTGCCTGGCCTAAACCCAGTAGTTAAAAATCAACTCATAACTTAGAAACCCATGTTATTCATAGACTGCTGACATTGTATAGAAGAACACTGTGAAACTCCCTGCCCTGTTCTGTTTCTCTCTGACCACCGGTGCGTGAAACCCATCATGTATCCCCTAGATTGCTCAATCACGACGCTTTCATGTGAAATCTTTAGTGTCATGAGCCCTTAAAAGGGACAGAAATTGTGCACTCGGGGAGCTCAGATTTTAAGACGGTAGCTTGCCGAAGCTCCCAGGTGAATAAAGCCCTTCCTTCTACAACTCAGTGTCTGAGAGGTTTTGTCTGCGGCTCGTCCTGCTATATCCTTTGTCCCAGATTTTCAAAACACATATGTGTGTGTTTATATAAGTACGTGTATGTCATACGTGTGTATATGTGTGGGGATATGTGTATATGTGTGGGGATGTGTGTGTGTATATATATACATGTGTGTGTATACGTGTGTGTATATATACGTGTGTGTGTATATATACGTATATGTGTGTATGTGTATATATATATGAGTTTTAAAAATACAAAAAGTAGCAAGTTTTGTTTAACTGAAGAGGAATCTCATCTTGCTGGAACAGGACACTTTGGCAGTTGGGGGTGGGGGGAATCTTGTCGGATCTAGGAAAACAGGAAATGCTTCATCCTAGAGGAGGCAATCACTCCTTCAACTGCCTCACCTGGAGGAATCTTCAGATACCTGCAGGAATGCAGGCGTGCACGGAGGCCGCCACTATGGCACTCTTTATACAGAGAAAAATCGCAAATGACCCACAGGTTGTCACTCAGCCAATTTCCAATGCCAAAGAGCAAGCTATCCATGTTTACTAACATGACAACATGTAAATTTTCACAACCAGCAGGATCAAATATCAGAGTAAAATACTTCCTGGAACACAAAGAAGAAAACTACAGACACTGGGGTCTACTTGAAGATGGAGAGTGGGAGGAAGGAGAGGAGCAGAAAAAATAACTATTGGGGGCCGGGCGTGGTGGCTCACGCCTGTAATCCCAGCACTTTGGGAGGCTGAGGAGGGTGAATCACCTTAGGTCAAGAGTTCAAGATCAGCCTGGCCAACATGTTGAAACCCTGTCTCTACTAAAAATACAAAAATTAGCCAGGCGTGGTGGCAGGTTTTTTGTAATCCCAGCTGAGGCAGAAGACTCACTTGAACCCTGGAGATGGAGTTTGCAGTGAGCTGAGATCACGCCATCATACTCCAGACTGAGCAACAAGAGCAAAACTCAGCCTCAAAAAAAATTAAATTAAAAAAAAAGTTATTGGGTACTGGGCTTGACGCTGAAGTAATGAAATAATCTGTACAACAAACCCTGATGACATGAGTTTACCTGCATAACAAACCTTCACATGTAGTCTCAAACCTAAAGTAAAAAATATATATATATAAAATTTTCTTTTTTTAATTTAGTACAGTTTTTTTTTTTAAAGTCTCATAACAATGCAGAAATACATGTGTATGAGACTTGCTCCGACACCTGGCACAGAACTGACAGTAGCGGCTCCCCAGTGAGGCCCGAAGGAGGGTGGAGGACGTGACAAGGAAAGGAGATGCTTTATAGCTAAGAGCCTAAGCTGCAGCTTTGCTTGGAGTTTTACCACAAAACAAATACATGCATCATGTGATGTTTAAATATAACAATATATATTTAATAACAATTGGTGCGCCTGCAATCCCAACACTCTGGGAGGCTGAGGTGGGCAGATCACCTGACGTCAGGAGTTTGAGGCCAGCCTGATCAACATGGTGAAACCCCGTTTCTACTAAAAATACAAAAAAAAATTAGCCCGGAGTGCTGGCACACACCTATAATCCTAGCTACTCGGGAGGCTGAGGCAGGAGAATCATTTGAACCCGAAAAGTGGAGGTTGCAGTAAGCCAAGATCATGCCACTGCACTCCAACCTGGGCAACAGAGCAAGACTCTGTTTCAGAAATAATAATAATAATAATAATAAAAATAGGTAGAATGAGAATATGCCTTTATCCCATAGGACAAAAAAGTACTGCTCCCATATTTGAGAAAAATTGTAACCATTTTTATCAAAAACATCTGTTTCACAAGGCTCTCCACAGCAATTCCACAGTCTCCATGAGCTAAATGGGCTAAGAATGGTTGAATGAATCTCCTGCTATTACTGAGGTTGAGTTCATATTCTTAAAATAATAATGGAATCAGCTGAGTGCGGTGGCGCATGCCGGTAATCCCAGCACTTCAGGAGGCCGAGGCGGGTGGATCACCTAAGATCAAGAGTTCCAGACCAGTCTAATTAACATGGAGAAACCTGTCTCTACTAAAAATACAAAATTAGCTGGGCGTGGTGGCGCATGCCTGTAATCCCAGCTACTTGGGAAGCTGAGGCAGGAGAATTGCTTGAAAGTGGGAGGTGGAGGTTGTGGTGAGCCACGATTGCGCTATTGCCCTCCAGCATGGGCAACAAAAGCAAAATTGTCTAAAAAAAAAACCCAAAAAACTAAACAAACAAAAACTGACGGAATCATTCATGTGTCATTCATGTCAATCTAAGAACTTTCTATTCCAATTAGTAAGTTTTTTTAGTCAGAAACACAGTAACTCATTCAATTACCTAAAAATGTAGTATAAAATCAGGTAGAAATCGGCTGGGCGCGATGGCTCACACCTGTAATCCCAGCACTTTGGGAGGCTGAGGCAGGCGGATCACCTGAGGTCAGGAGTTCGAGACCAGACTGACCAACATGGAGAAACCTCCTCTCTACTAAAAATACAAAATTAGCCAGGGGTGGTGGCACATGCCTGTAATCCCAGCTACTGGGGAGACTGAAATAGTAGAATCGATTGAACCTGGGCGGTGGAAGTGGCAGTGAGCCAAGATCGCGCCACTGCACTCCAGCCTGGGAAACAAGAGCAAAACTCCGTCTCTAGAAAAAATAAAACTAAAAAAAGAAATTAAGCAGAAGATTTCCCATTATTGTTCTCCTATTCTAGAATATTCCACGTATTTTGTGCACATTAATATGTGACTTCTATTAGTAGCTGCTCTAATCCTGGTCTACAGAGAGCTCACAGTGTATCCAGATGTGGCCCCTGAACAATCCCTGCTGCCCAACAGCACTGACACCACGGGACCCTCACCCCGTCTCCATCCATGTCTGGGTGTGAGCCGTTCCCAGGCCCATGCCCAGTGCAGCCTCTTCCCAAGTTCATGTCACTGGGTCACAGGAGATGGAATCTAAGCGAGATGAGAGGGACTGAGGGAAGGCACGGGTGAGTGTGAGCAAACCTGTCAGGCAGGAAGCTTCAGACTCTGAGAATATTCCCAACTCCAAGCCCCAGCGTTTCTGAAAGGAAGGAGACAGAACAATCCACCGAGAATATCATCTCACCTGAGAAAGAGCCATCCCTGACTCCTTTGCTTTCCTCTTCCTCTTCTGGGTTTCTTCCTCACAGACTAAGAGTCTTTGAAGTCAATCCTGAATGTCAGAATACGTTGTTTATTGCGCAGAATGAACATGCCCCCTCCGCGTAGGACACATACAAAGGAGACCTCACCCTGAGGAAATACGGTCCCCTCTGCTGCCCACTGCAGCAGGGATGATAAACTCCTACAGGAAAACTCCGGCTCTCCTGGAAAAGCCTCCACACACGCTGTAGGAGTGGGGAGCTGGGCTGGAATGAGCTCTCCTTCAGGGCACAGACTCAGCCCTGACCAAACCCCATGCAGAGGCTGGGTGTGGTGGCTCACACCTGTCATCCCAGCATTCTGGGAGGCCGAGGTGGGTACATCGCTTGAGCTCAGGAGTTTGAGACCAGCCTGGGCAACACGGTGAAACCCAATCTCTACCAAAAATACAAAAACTTAGCCAGGTCTGGTGGTGCACGCCTGTTTGTCTGTTGTACCAGCTACTTAGGAAGCTGAGGTGGGAAAATCACTTGAGCTCAGGAGTTTGAGACCAGTATGGCCAACATGGTGAAACCCTGTCTCTACTAAAAATACAAAAAGTGGACCGGGCACGTTGGCTCACGCCTGTAATACTAGGACTCTGGAAGGCAAAGGGGGTTGGATTACTTGAGGTCAGGAGTTCGATAACAGCCTGAACAACATGGTGAAACCCCATCTGTAGCAAAAATACAAAAAGTAGCTGGGCTTCGTGGGCATCTGTAATCCCAGCTACTCGAGAGGCTGAGGTAGGAAAATCGCTTGAACCTGGGAAGTGGAGGTTGCAGTGAGCCGAGATTGTGCCACTGCACTCCAGCCTGGGCAACAGAGTAAGACTCAAAAATAAAAGGAAATACAAATACAAAAATTAGCCGGGTGTGGTGGCATGCACAGACCTGTAATCTCAGCTGCTTGGGAAGTTGAGGCATAAGAATTGCTTCAACCCAGGAGACAGAGGTTGCAGTGAGCCAAGATCACGAGACTGCACTCACAGTCTGGAGGACAGAGTGAGAACCTGTTTGGAAAAACAAAAAAAGCGTGTTTCTGATGTGATTGACGCAGAGATAATAAAACCTGAGTAATGTGACAGAGACTGATAGGCAGAGGGAACTTCAGATGGGGGTGGGAGGGCATGGGAGACATCTCTGAGTCCAGACCTGAAGGAGGATAAAGGGCAGGGGACATAGGGTAAGAGCAGGGACAACGACTGGAGACAGGAAGGGTTTTGATGTTTGGGAAAAGAGAAAAGCAAATGTGACGGGGCAGAGAGAGTCAGGAGATGAGGGCAAGCTCCCAGGAGGACGCTGGACACTGGCAGGGGCCCTGGACACAGGGCTGTGGAGCCACAGTGAGGAGTTGGGCTTTTGTCCTGGGGAACACGGGAAGCCGGTGGAGGGTTCCCTGCCAGGGGCTGACATGACCTGCTTTCGATGTAGCTGTGGATGTCCTGCATCCCATTGAAAATTCTAATTACAACCGGGCACTCCCCTCTCCCAGAGGAAAAGCCTCACCCAGACACACACT
>NW_012115710.1:1083028-1083490 GCF_000951035.1 Colobus angolensis palliatus | reverse complement strand
AGTTGTAGAACTAAGACATAAGCAAATTTTTTCAATCAAGAATACATGGGTGGCCGGGTACAGTGGCTCGCGCCTGTAATCCCAGCACTTTGGGAGGTCGAGGCAGGTGGATCACCTGAGGTCAGGAGCTCAAGACCAGCCTGGCCAACATGGTGAAACCCTGTCTCTACTAAAAATACAAAAATTAGCCAGACTCCATCCTCCCAACTCATTGACCTCTTTTTACTCCTTCTCCCCAATCTTTAGATCGTGTTCAATCTCCATAGATTTCCGCCTCTTCTCCCATCTCTGCGCCTCCTCCGCTTTCCCTGTTAAATTCTCTCTTCCTTTTTGCAATCTACTCATCTGACAAAGGGCTAATATCCAGAATCTACAAAGAACTTAAACAAATATACAAGAAAGAAACAAACAACCCCATCAAAAAGTGGGCAAAGGATATGAACAGACATTTCTCAAAAGAAG
>NW_012115710.1:1068797-1077757 GCF_000951035.1 Colobus angolensis palliatus | reverse complement strand
TGATGGGTGCAGCACACCAACATTGCACAAGTATACATATGTAACAAACCTGCACGTTATGCACATGTACCCTAGAACTTAAAGTATAATTAAAAAAAATAAAAATAAAAAATAAAAAAAAAAGAAAATTGTAAAAGAAAACTTCTAATTTACTTATTTGTGTGAATAAATGAGGCATTTGAAATTCAAAAAAAAAAAAAAAATTCTCTCTTCCATGTTATACCCCTCTGTCCTCACTCTCTGGCACCTAAGATCCCCAGGTGTCCTCCCTGCTGTCCTTCCCCCTCTGTTCTCTTTGCCACCAGCACCACTGTGCTCTGTCTGCCCTGGCTCCAAATCCCTCCTCCTTCTTTCCCTCACTCTGATGAGCCTCCCTCTTTGCTGCCCATCTCCCTACCTTGCTGTCCTTCATCTCTCTGTATATCTAGCTTTTCTCTACATTTCTCCAGTTGCTCTTCTCCTCCTGCTTTCTTATCTTTTGTTTAATCACTTTTGCTGTCTCTTGGCAAATCCTTCACCCATCCTCTACTTTGCCGTCTGTTATGGGTCTTTCTCATTCTTTTCTCTGTCTCAGGTTTTCTACTGCTCTCTCAGTCCCTCTCTCTGTCTCCTGATCCCTTTGGCCCACACAATCACAGGAGGGTTTGGAGGAAGACGCCTGCATCCGGAAGGAGCGCATTTTCCAGGGGCTGGAGCTGGGCAGACAAGAACACCTCCGTGTCACCAGACAGGCCCCGGGCACCTCTCCCCAGCGCGGGCTCAGGGGAAGCGGTGACTGCAGAGGGGAGACATGGAGAGCAGCAGGGCCCAGCCTCAGTAGGAGGGAGGTGGGGGACAACGACGCCTTCGGAAAAGGGTGGGGTCCGCAGGATCCCAGCACCAGGCAGATAACCCAGCCTACCTGGGACTGGGGTCGCGGGGCTGCGTTCCAGGGTCCGGCGAGGGTGAGGCTGGGAGACGCCCAGGGCGGGAATCCACCTCTCAGGTGAGGACTTTAAAAAGTGCGGGGCCAGAGGAGTCAAAAAGCGGTTTTGAGCAGGAAAACTATGCGATAGGAAGTGTATATATTGTCCTACAGCAGAAAGACCAGGGACAGGACCAGCCTCAGGGCGACTTTAAACCCAAAACGAAAAGACCTCCGGACTCTCACGGGAACGTCTCAATTTGCTGTTGGTGAAAGAAGACGGGCGAGAATTTCCAGGTTTGTGGGGACCCGACATACCAGGTAAAGCAGCGCTGGGGAGACCAGGCGCGGTGGCTCACGCCAGTAACCCCAGCACTTTGGAAGGCTGAGGCGGGTGGATCACGAGGTCAGGAGATCGAGACCATCCTGGCTAACATGGTGAAACCCCGTCTCTACTAAAAATAGAAAAAAATTAGCTGGGCGTGCTGGCGGGCGCCCGTAGTCCCAGCTACTCGGGAGGCTGAGGCAGGAGAATGGCGTGAATCCAGGAGGCGGAGCTTGCAGTGAGCCGAGATCGAGCCACTGCACTCCAGCCTGGGCGACAGAGGTAGACTCTGTCTCAAAAAACAACAACAAAAATAAAAACAAACAAACAAAAAAGAGCGCCAGGGGCCTGGGAAACACAGACTTGATAAAAGCAGAGCGAAACTCACGCGCGGTTGTAGGACCTTTACTCCACGCGATCCGCTTCCGGGTTTGCGCGAAACTGCGCGCGCAGGGCAGAAGCCAGACCTGGGCGGGACCCCCGAGGAGGTGGGCGGGGCCTGGGCGAGGTAGAGGCTGGGCGCGAGGCGGAGAGATCTCACCGTTTAGAACCGGCAGAGGGCGGGGCAGGGGCGTGGCCGGGGCGAGACCTGTGCGTCTCTCAGCCTTTTTCTCAGCGCCAGTGTTTTTCGGGCTTTGGAGGCGAGAGCCGCCAAGAAGGCTGAGGCGTGATTCGAAAGCCCTGGAATTATGTGGAACGGCCTCCCGGGGACTGGAGTTGCGACGCTGCGCTCCAGAGGCCAGCGAGGGAGAAGCTGGGAGGCGCCCTGGGCGGGAATCCACCTCCTGGATGAGGACTTTAAAAAGCGCGGGCAGGAGGAGGGGTCAGGAAACAGTTTTGAGCAGGAGAACTAGGCGATAGAAGGCGCGGGGCCTGGAGCAGCCTCAGGCTGACGTTAAACCCTAAAGAAGGCTGGGCGCGGTGGCTCAGGCCTGTAATCCCAGCACTTTGGGAGGCCAAGGCGGGCGGATAAGGAGGTCAGGACTTCACAAGACCTGTCTGGCCAAGATGGCGAAAGCCTGTCTACACTAAAAACTACAAAAATTAACCGGGCAAAGTGGCAGGCGCCTGTAATCCCGGTATTCGGGAGGCTGAGGCAGGAGAATCGCTTGAACCCGGGCGGCAGAGGTCGCAGTGAGCCGAGATTGCGCCACTGCACTCCAGTCTGGGCGACAGACTGAGACTCAGTCTCAAACTCAAAAGGAAGCGACCCCCGGACTCTACAAGGATGTCTCAATATGGTCTGTGTGGAGGAAGGAAGGTGGGAATTTCCAGGTCTCTGGGGACCCCACCTCTCCAGTATAGCAGAGCCGGGAGCCTGCGAAGGGCCGACTTAACTAGAGACAGAGCGAAACTCACGCCCTGCGGTATGACCATCACTGAGACGATCTGCTTCCGAGTGGCCCGAGGATCTCTGAGCCTGGGGGTCCAGTTCAGCCTGGGCGACAAAGTAACACCCCCTCCCGCTGGGCTCCCTTACCCTTACTAGTCTTTTTTTTTTTTTTTAACTTCTTTAAATAAAATTTTTGATGGTGTGACATAGGGATGCAACGTTTTTTTCCATGTGAATATCCAGTTAGTTGTCCCAGCACATTTGTGGAAGAGATCTATTACTTTCTTTCATTATATATACTTTTTTCTTTTCTTCTTTTTTGACACAGAGTATTTCGCTGTCACCCAGGCTGGAGTTCAGTGGCAAGATCTCGGCTCACTGCAACCCCTCCCCGCTGGATTATAGTGATTCTCCTGCTTCAGTCTCCGGAGCAACAGGCATTTCAGGTGCGTGCCGCCATGCCCTGCTTATTTTTGTATATTTGGTTGAGAGGGGCTTTCATCATGTTGGCCAGGCTGGTCTCAAACTCCTGACTTCAAGTGATCCGCCTGCCTCGGCCTCCCAAAGTGCTGGGATTACAGGTGTGAGCCACCGTGACTGGCCCAAGAAATACTGTTTACTACACTCTTTAAACGTTGATAAAATATAATTGAAAACAAAAAAATTCCCCCAAGTGAGAAATCATCTCCACGACAATAACAGAGAAATAAAAACAATTTTATTTATACATAAGCCTTAGACCAGAATGTGATAGGAAAAAGAGGCAAACAGCTAAGAGGATGAAAACAGAGAAAGACACTTCACTGTTCTATACTATGCATTAAGTACATGTTTTCAAGATAAACACTAATCAGTCCTCAGGGAAGAGGACTTGACAACACCCTTGGTCACACATAGTTCATCCTGGCTCTACTTGGTAACGGAGGTGACCATCTTTGTCAGCTAATTATTTTTATGCAGAGGAAGGGGGAAAAACCCTAACCCATGTCATTTTGACAGGTGTGAGTTTTACGACATGGCGACAGGCGCCCTCTCTGGTGAGGCTCCTAAAATCCAACAGAAACTGATGTCAGCAGTAAATAATAAAATTTAGAATATATGATTAAGTATAGAATTTATTTGAACACAAAGCTTGAAGAAAGCCACCTGGAAACTTCAACTTCAAATGAATGGGATCAGCGTTCCAAAGTAGAGACCTTAAGGTTTCACATACATAGGGTAAGACAGAGAAGAATCACCACATTTTCAAGACCAGTGCATAGGTTGCAGCAACTTGATTGATTACAGATTGATACACTTCCAGGAAGGTTACTTTATCACTCCATAGAAAAGAACAATGACCCGAGGAAGTCTTATCTCTGGGGCTGCTTAGTCTTCCTAATTATTTACAGGAAAACTCTTAGAAGTTGCGCCTGCATACCACTGGACTCAGGTTGTATGACCACATTCCTCTCAAGGCTCAGAAATATTTAAAAGTCGATAGCTTTAAATTTGAATTATTTGAGGTTTGAATTATTTAATTTCCTACTGAGATACAGGTATTATCTTCCTTGTTTACCTTTCAAAGAGAGCTCCCAAATCCTTAAGAAATACATCCCTGGGCCGGGCGGGGTGACTTCTGTCATCCTAGAACTTTGAAAGGCTGAGGTAGGAAGATTGCCTGAGCTCAGGAGTTCGCGGCCATCCTGGGCAACACGGTCCTGTCTCTCCTAAAATACAAAAAAGTTAGTCTGGCATGGCGGCGTGTACCTGTAGTCCAAGCTACTTGGGAGGCTGAAGCAGGAGAATTGCATGAACCCAGGAGGCAAAGGCTGCAATGAACCAAGATCGCGGCACTGCTCTCCAACCTGGGTGACAGAGCGAGACTCCATCTTCAAACTTTTATATATATATATATATACACACGCGCACACACACACACACACACACACTGGGTCACTATGCTGAAAAAATATATATGGTTTCTAAAATATAGTACTTTAGGCCGGGCACAGTGACTCACGCCTGTAATCCCCGCACTTTGGGAGGCGGAGGCAGGCAGATCACCTGAGGTCGGGAGTTCGATACCAGCCTCACCAATATGGAGAAACGCTGTCTCTACTAGAAATACAAAATAAGCCAGGCACGATGCTGCATGCCTGTAATCCCAGGGAGAATTGCTTGAACCCTGGAGATGGAGGTTGTGGTGGGCTGAGATCATGCCATTGCACGAGAGCTTGGGAAACAAGAACAAAACTCCGTCCAAAAAAATAAAAATAAAAACCACTTTGGAAGAGAGAGAAAATGCATTTACAATTTTTTTTTTTTTTTTTGAGATGGAGTCTCGCTCTGTCGCCCAGGCTGGAGTGCAATGGCGCGATTCAGGCTCACTGCAAGCTCCGTCCCCCAGGTTCACGCCATTCCCCTGCCTCAACCTCCCGAGTAACTGGGACTACAGGCGCCCGCCGCCACGCCCGGCTAATTTTTTGCATTTCTAGTAGAGACAGGGTTTCACCATGTTAGCCAGGATGGTCTCGATCTTCTGACCTTGTGATCCGCCCGCCTCAGCCTCCCAAAGTGCTGGGATTACAGGCTTGAGCCACCGCGCCCGGCCTGCATTTACGAATTTTCTAAATAAATGTCCTAATAAAAGAAATGAAAGGAAAAAAAAGTCTTCCCTTATTTTCACAGGAGGACTTATACCTCTTATTTATTTGCTTGTTTGTTTGAGACAGAATCTAGCTCTGTCATTCAGACTGGAGTGTGGTGGTGAGAAGAAGGCTGACTGCAGCCTCCAATTCCGTGGCTTAAGTGATCCTCCCACATCAGCGCCCTGAGCAGCTGGGACCACAGGTGTGCACCACCACACCTGGCTGAGTTTTTTTATTTTTAGTAGAGTCAAGGTGTCACTATGTTGTCTAGGCTGATCACGAACTCCTGGGCTCAAGCAATCCTCCCGTATTGGCCTCTCAAAGTGCTGAGATTATAGATGTGAGCCACCCCTCTGGGTTCTGGCTTTATTTCAACAAAATATGAAATTGTCCTCCACCTCCTGTGTGTAATAGAGAGTTTTGCATGTCACCTTTCAGTTTGTATTATCCACTCACCTCATGATTTTGATTAGTTTAATAAGCCGTTCTAATTGCCAGTCCCCACTGCAACCAGCGCCTCACTTCACCCCTTTACGGAGGTTCCTGCCCTTTTCCCCTGCCCTGCCCCAGACTGAGGGGAGCTCGCCCCGCCTGCAGGACGACTCTACCTGCTCCAAAAAAGCGCTTTGCATTAAAACCATTTTCAACTTAAAAGGAAAAACAATTCAGCGTTCGGTACCGGTGGCCCACTACAATATGTTGTTTTACCTTCCACTGAAATATTAACTTCATATGAAATATTAACTTAAGACGGGCAGGAAGCATCCTATGATATTAGGGGTAATAACACGGCACATCAGAAACAATCCACCAATCAGAACCCGGAGGATCCAGTCCTGGGGGGGCAAGAGGATGACAGCAGGCGACATCTGGGGCCAAGCTGATGAGAGAGCCCGGACCGCCCCCTCCGGCCCCGCCCCTTCCCGCTGTCCGGCCCCGCCCCCAGGCAGCCTCCTCCCTCTTGCCCTGCCCCATTCCCGTTCCAGGCCCCGTCCCCAAAGCAGCTTCCACCCTCTCGCCCCGCCCAAGCACCTGTTCTGGCTCCGCCCCCTAGGAGACATTTTCCCCTTCCCGTTCCGTCCCCGCCCACTGTCCAGAACCGGCCCAGACAGGGTCGAGGGCCCGCCCACGGTTGTTTTACAGCACCCGGGGCTGACTCAAATGAGTGTTTTTTTGTGTGTTTCCGCTTCAAACCTGTCTTTCGCAGGACCCCAGCCCCGAGGCCAGCCACACCAGGAATCTGGGTGTTTTCGGGTTGTTGAAATCCCCACGCGAGTTTGTGCAGTTTTCAGGGAGTCACCATGTTGGCCAGGCTGGTCTCGAACTCCTGAATTCAGGTGATTTGTCCGTCTTGGCCTCCCAAAGTGCAGGGATTACAGGTGTGAGCCACCACACCTGGCCAATTTTTTGTATTTAGTAGATTCAAGATTTCATCACGTTGGCCAGACTGGTCTCAAACTCCTGACCTCAAGAGATCCACCCACCTTGGCCTCCCAAAGTGCTGGGGTTAGAGGCGTGAGACACCAGGGCCGGCCAGTCTAAGCTAATTTTGACAGGACAGTGAAATGACTGAGACAGGAAAAGGAGCATCTCATCATCAGCCTCACCAAAGACTTACAAATCTTATTAAACAAAGGAAGTTGGCCCCGCGCGGTGGCTCACGCCTGTAATCCCAGCACTTTGGGAGGCTGAGACGGGCGGATCACGAGGTCAGGAGATCGAGATCATCCTGGATAACACGGTGAAACCCAGTCTCTACTAAAAAATACAAAACAAAAAAAAAATTGCTGGGCGAGGTGGCGGGCGCCTGTAGTCCCAGCTACTTGGGAGGCTGAGGCAGGAGAATGGCGTAAACCCGGGAGGCGGAGCTTGCAGTGAGCTGAGATCTGGCCACTGCACTCCAGCCTGGGTGACAGAGCGAGACTCCATTTCAGAAAAAAAAACACAAACAAAAAAACAAAGGAAGTTAACAGTCTGTACTATGAAACTTGCAATACTTGAAGCCATCTAATAGCACTAACAAGTTTTCAAAACCTTAAGGCAAGCAGGGCATGGTGGCTCACGCTTGTAATCCCAGCACTTTGGGAGGCTAAGGCAGGAGGATCATGAGGTCAGGAGATTAAGACCATCCTGCCTAACACGGGGAAACCGTGTCTTTACTAAAAAAAAATACAAAAAATTAGCCGGGTGTGGTGACACACGCCTGAGGTCCCAGCTACTTGGGAGGCTGAGGGAGGAGAATCCCTTAAAATCAGGAGGCAGAGATTGCAGTGAGCCAAGATCGCATCACTACACTCCAGCCTGGGCGACAGATCAAGACTCCATCTCGAAATAAAAAAAAATAAAAATAAAGAAATGAAAGAAGGCTAAAGAGTAACTCCAACCCACAAATATATATAAAGTTCTCCAGAAAAGGTAGATAAAAGGACAGATAGGCTGGGTGCAGTGATGCAGCTTACAGTTTGCAGTGAATGCAGAGAATGAAGTACTCAGATAATTCCAGCTGAGTGGGGCAGGGAGCAACAATTCTGAGAGAGTGCCACCCCAGAATCCGTCCTCCAAGTGTTTATTGAAAGGGCTTGTTTAAAGTACACTTCAGACAAACAAAAGACATCCACCATGGAGCTCTTTGCAGGCGGATCGTGAGGCACATATGGCCTTGTAAAAGCACTCAGACCACATTCACAGGAGACTGTTTTCAGCGTTCCTTATCACACAGTCTACTCCTTGTCCTGATTTCAGGGTCAAGGAGTTACAGTCTCATACACAAACAACATACACACAGTGCCTCAGTATTTTTCCATGCCTCAATCTCAGATGCCTTGTACATAAGCTTGATTATGTTGCCATGCACCCACCAAAGGTGGTTCACGCCCGAAATCTCAGCACTTTGGGAGGCCAAGGCAGGCAGATCACCTGAGTTTGGGAGTTCGAGACCAGCTTGACCAACAAGGAGAAACGCTGTTTCTACTAAAAATAAAAATTAGCCGGGTGTGGTGGTGCATACCTGTAATCCCAGCTACTCCGGAGCCTGTGGCAAAAGAATTGCTTGAACCCGGCAGGTGGAGGGTGCAGTGAGCCGAGATTGTGCCATTGCACTCCAGCCTGGATGACAAGAGCAAAACTTTGTCTCATAAATAAATAAACAGACAGACAGATACAGAAACCGGTGTAAGTGTATCTTTTCATTATAACACAACATTTTTCCCAATTATTTAGCAGAAAAAAGCATGAAAAACACTATACATGTGTTAACGAAAATGCAACATACACAAAAGTAATTCTGACATAAATAACAAAGAGTTCTAGTGGAGAAACAGTAGTTTTTGCAGGTTATGGAAATTTTTGTTTGTTTTTCTTTCTTTCTTTGTTTTTTTGAGATGGAGTCTTGCTCTGTCGCCCAGGCTGGAGTGTAATGGTGCCATTTTGGCTTCTGCAATCTTCACCTCTTGAATTCAAAGAACTTAGCCTCTTGAGTAGCTGCGATTACAGGTGCCCACCACCACGCTTCGTATTTTCAGTAGAGATGGAGTTTTGCCGTGTTAACCAGGCGGGTGTTGAACTCCTGACCTCAGGTGAGTTGCCCTGCCTTGGCCTTCCAATGTGCTGCGGTTACAGGAATGAGCCAGCCAGGTAATGGAAATTTCAAGTTTCATTTTTATGCTATAACTTTAAGATATTTAACATACCTACAACAATAACCTCCCCTCAAATATCTATACAACATGCTTTGGTGTTTTTTTTTTTTTTTTTTTTTTTTTTTTTTTT
>NW_012115710.1:1060938-1068747 GCF_000951035.1 Colobus angolensis palliatus | reverse complement strand
TTTTTGAGACAGAATCTTGCTCTGTCTCCAGGCTGGAGCGCAGTGGCGCCATCTGGCTCACTGCAACCTCTGCCTCCTGGGTTCGAGCAATTCCACTGCCTCAGCCTCCCGACAAGCTGGGACTACAGGCATGCACCACCACGCCTGGCTAATTCTTTGTATTTTAGTAGAGACGGGATTTCACCGTGTTGGCCAGGATGCTCTCAATCTCCTGACCTTGTGATCTGCCCGCTTCGGCCTCCCAAAGTTTTGGGATTATAGACGTTAGCCACCGTGCCCGGCCCACACTTCGGTTCTTCATACTGAAAGGAACGGACACTAACGTGGTTTTTATATTCACACTGGAATTATGCTTAAACCACTTACAAGTTTACTAAAAACTAAAAGACAAAACTATTTAAAATAATGATAATGGCTGGGCATGGTGACTCACGCTTGTAATGCCAGTGCTTTGGGAAACCGAGACAGGTGGATCACTTGAGATCAGGAGTTCGAGAACAGCCTGGCCAATATGATGAAACCCCATCTCTTTTAAAAACACAAAAATTAGCTGGGTGTGGTAGTGGGCACCTGTAGTCGCAGCTACTCGGAAGCTGGGGCACAAGAATCGTTTGAGCCTGGGAGATGGAGGCTACAGTTAGACAAGATAGCACCACTGCACTGTAGCCTGAGCAACAGAGTGAGCCTCTGTTAAAAAAAAAAAAAAAAAAAGTAAATAAGAAGGGAATCAAAGCATGTCTACACAAAAAAAGCAATTAAACCCAAAAAGTAGGAAATGAGAAATGAAGAACAAAAAAATCCTAGAAGAAATACAGAACAAAAACACAACGGTAAGGTCTTCTCCATCAGTAATTATTAAAATGTAAATATTTACCTCTGCATTCAGAAGGCAAAGACTGCCTCAATCAACAGGAACCAACTACATGTTGCCCACAGAAGACTCGTATTAGCCCTAAGGACACACATAAGCTAAAATTTAAAAAGTAAAAACCAATAATTAGGTATGGGGGTTGGGGCCTATAATTCCAGCTACTCGGGAGGCCAAAGAGGATCTCTTGAGCCCAGGAGATCAAGACCAACTTCAACAACACAGCATAAAAATGAAAGATAACCTGAAGAAAGCAGGGTATAGTCTGCTGGTTTACCATTTTTATCCCTGATACAGACAGCTCCTCTATTCATGTTCCCTGGCATACAGTATAGGCTCCATAGCCACTGAGTCAGTGAATGAATGAGAATGACAGAGTGATACTAGTACGTCCTCTCTGGGGTCTCATGTGTGCCAGGGCCCTATTTGACCTTGGAATGGTCTTCATCGTGATGAGGGAGCTGAGCAGGAACAGCTGAGCAGGAGAGCCCAGGGTCCCTCAGGCAGACCACTCTGCTTGCCCAATCAGTAAGAAGGACAAGTGTATGTTCACTCTGAAACACGTCTGGCTGACCCAAGGGGTAACTGCTGGACTCTGAGCAAACTTACACTGGCAATTAAAGACCCTAAACTCTGCAGAAAGAGGAGAGGCTTCCTTGCTGCCCAGACTCTCAATGAAGAAAAATTCCTGGGGTCTAAGACTTCTCACTTGGCAATGACATTGGCTTAAATATTCCCAGACTCAAATCCTTGGGTCTTAGGTTGGGTCTTGGGATTATGCAAACTGATAGAATTGTAGGCAATGAGCGTCAGAATAGACCAGTGGACAGGAAGGTGAAGACTTGAGGGAGGGGGTCAAGAACAGGCAGAGAAACCACTCCCCTCCCTCAGACACCCACCTGGGGAAGCACCAACTTTGCCATCCCGGAGAAGACAGTGGGAAAGGGGGGAGTGTGCACAGGGTGGGTGACGGTGTGTGTACTGTTTGGAGAAAAACTCCTTTCCCTAAATGGGACTCCATTAGCTTAGCCCATCTATTCTACCCACTGCTGAGCACAGGGGCATCCTGTGAGGAGAAATAGGGCTCTTCCTTCCTCCAGTTCCTGAATCTCCAGGCCATGACTAGGGCTGTAACCCTCAAACTCCTTTCCCAGGACCCAGTGTTCCCTCTTTGTGGGAAAAACATCTGTGCTGCACATTTAGATTATAGTTTATGTATGTATGTATGTATGTATGTATGTATGTATGTATGTATGTTGAGATGGAGTCTCACTAACTTGCCAGGCTGGAACGCAGTGGCATGATCTCGGCTCACTGCAACCACTGCCTCCTGAGTTCAAGCGATTCTCCTGCCTCAGCCTCTTGAGTAGCTGCGACTACAGGCGTGTGCTACCAAGCCCAGCTAATTTTTACATTTTTTCAGTAGAGACAGGGTTTCACCATGTTGGCCAGAATGGTCTTGATCTTTTGACCTCGTGATCAGCCTGAGCAACAAGAGCAAAACTCCGTCTCAAAAAAAAAAAAAAGAGGCCGGGCACGGTGGCTCACACCTGTAATCCCAGCACTTTGGGAGCCTGAGGTGGGCAAATCATGAGGTCGAGACCAGCCTGACCAACACAGTGAAACTCCGTCTCTACTAAAAATACAAAAATTAGCTGGGCATGGTGACATGCACCTGTGGTCCCAGCTACTCAGGAGGTGGAGGAAGGAGAATTGCTTGAACCCGGGAGGTGGAGGTTGCAGTGAGCCGAGATCGCAAAACTACACCCCAGCCTGAGTGACAGAGCACGACTCCATCTCAAAAAAACGATTCTACCAAAACTTACTTCATAAGTAATTTTTTTTTAAATTAAAAAACAGGCTGCACGTGGTGGCTCATGCCTATAATTGCATCAGTTTAAGAGACCTATACAGCTGGATCTTTTGAGCCTAGGTGTTCGAGACCAGCGTGGACAACATGGCAAAATCTAGTATCTACAAAAAAATACAAATATCTGGCCAGGCTAAATGGCTCACACCTATAATCTCAGCACTCTGGGAGGTCAAGGTGGGCAGATCACTTCAGGTCAGGAGTTTGACACCAGCCTGGCCAACGTGGAGAAACCCCAATCTCTACTAAAAATACAAAAATTAGCCAGGCGTGGTGGTGCACACCTGTAATCCCAGCAACTTGAGAGGCTCAGGAAGGAGATTCGCTTGACCCCAGGAGGCAGAAGTTGCAGTGAGCCTGGATCCTTCCACTGCACTCCAGCCTGGGTGACAAAGAGAGTCTCAAAAAATCATAATAGTAATAAAACAAACATTAGGCAGGCATGGTGGGGCACACTTGTGGTCTCAGCTACTCAGGAGGCTGAGGTGGGAAAATCACTTGAGCCCAGGAGGTTACAGCTGCAGTGAGGAGTGATCCTGCCACTGCACTCCAGCCTGGGCAAGAGTAAGAATTAAAATTAAAATTAAAAAAATAAAAAAAAAAAAAAACTAATGCGGAGGAACTAGAAAAAAGAAAACCCAGCACAAAAAGAGAACAAAAGCACTTTTAATATTTCTTTTATCGGGTTCGATGTAGCAACAGAGACTCCGTCACTTCTTACCCTACTTCACTCCCCCACTCCCCACCCCATCCACGAAAAGGGAAGGGGGGATCCACAACTAATGAGTCAAGTCACTGTCCCCTGGCTGAAGAGGGGTTGCAAAGGGAAGCTCGTCTCTGCCGCCATAATTATAAAATGCACCACACTTAGACACAGGGGTTTGGCAACTCTCATTCTCATCTGTATAATTTAAACTAATTTTAAATTTTATACCTTCTAAACAGAGAAAGCAACATGTCATCACTTCGTCATCACATCCAATCAACTCACCGTCCATCTGCACCCAGGGCCCCCCTTTGTCTTCATTACTGTTTTCCTCCCTCATTCTGTACACAGCTCTCATTCTCACCTTCTCCGAAATTAGAATTAGCCAGGTGTGGTGGCACATGCCTGTCATCCTAGCTCCTTAGGAGGCTAATGTGGATATCACTTGAGTCCACAAATCTGAGGCTGCTGTAAACTAGAATTGTGCCATTGCACTCCAGACTGGGCCCAGGAGTAACACCCTGTCTCTTAAAAAAAAGTTTCGGCTGGGCGCAGTGGCTCATGCCTGTAATCCCAGCACTTTGGGAGGCTGAGGCAGGCGGATCATGAGGTCAGGAGATCGAGACCATCCTGGCTAACAGGTGAAACCCCATCTCTACTAAAAATATGAAAGATTACTCGGGCATGGTGGCGGGCGCCTGTAGCCCCAGCTACTCAGGAGGCTGAGGCAGGAGAATGGCGTGAACCTGGGAGGTGGGGCTTGCAGTGAGCCCAGCGAGACTCTGTCTCAAAAAAAAAAGAAAGTTTCAAGTCAGACATATTGACTCACTAGTGTAGCTTCAAATGCATTACAAAATCAGACACAAAATATCTCCCCTAACTTGTCTCCATTTCCAGAATTTACCAGATATTACTGCACATTAATGTATGACTTTCATATACAGTTTCTCTGATCTGGTCCACAAAGTACTGAACGTGCATCCAGATGTGGCCCCTGAACAATCCCTGCTGCCCAACATCACTGACAGCACGGGGTCCACACCCCATCTCCATCCATGTCTGGTGTGAGCCCTTCCCAGGCCCATGCCCCATGAAGCCTCTTCCCAAGCTCATTCACTAGGTTATAGGAGATGGAATTTAAGTGAAGATGACAAGGACTGAGAAAAGGCATGGGTGAGTGTGAGCAAACGTGTGAGGCAGGATGCTTCAGACTCACAGAAGACTGGCTACTACAACGCCTGGCATTTCAGAAAGGAAAGAGACAGCGGAATCCACCGAGGAATATCACTCACCTGAGGAAGAGCCATCCCTGGATCCTTTTCTTTGCCCTTCTTGGTGGCTTCCACCAAGCCAAGTAACATGACTCTTTGGAAATCAATCCTGTATGTGAAAAAATAAATAAATAAATAAGAGATTTAATGTTTAGAAATCACTCACTCCTTTCCTGTGACAAAACACACACAAAGGGGAGACATCACCCCGGAGAAAGACGGTCCTCTGCTGCCCACTGCACCAGAGATCATGCAGAGATAAGAAAGTCCCACAGGAAGATCTACAAGGGTAATTTTGACCCGTTTTCAGATCTTGCTCCCCTCCTGGAAAAGTCCACACACACGCTGAAGCAGGACACAGATCTTCAGGGCACAGATCTGGCCCTAACCAAACCCCATGCAGAGCGCAGCCCCCTCACCTCCCTGTGGATCACAGGCTGATCTCAGTTCTCAAGATGAAAGAAATTTCCATGATGTTCCATGCTGGACACAGATGAGAATCACCAGCGTCATTGTAAGAATTATTGAGGGTGGGTTTAATCCTATGATAACAGCAATCTCTGATAAAACAGCATAAAAGAAGTATTTGCAAAATGCCTGAGAACCCTCATGTGAAGCCAGGGTTTTGCCCTACTCAGACGGCGCCAGCCCAGCACAGCCCCACCCTCTAGCTCTGCTCTCTGCTTCGGGACTTCTTCCCACCAGGATCCAGTGAACAGTGAAGAAGCAAAAACAATCACACAGAACAGGCAACATGGACCAGAGGTGGGGGTGAAGGCGGAGCTGTGGGCGATCACAAATGTTTCCATAGAAACAGTGATGTCAGAACAAAGACTTAGGGATGAAACGCTGCTTGTTACTTGCAGATGAGAAGCCAGAGAGTCCTAGGAAGAGGGACATCTCAGGTGAAGGCACTGAGACAAAAGCAACCTCAGTCCCAGAAAAAGGAAAGAGGCCTGCGTGGCTGTAGCAGAGGGATTGAGGAGGACACAGGCAGGCAATGAGGTCAGAGGGGTCCTGGGAGCACAGATCCCTAAGGATGAGGTTTTTTTTTTTTTTTTTTTTTGAGACGGAATCTCGCTCTGTCGCCCAGGCTGGAGTGCAGTGGCCAGATCTCAGTTCACTGCAAGCTCCGCCTCCCAGGTTTATGCCATTCTCCTGCCTCAGCCTCCCGAGTAGCTGGGACTACAGGCGCCCGCCACCTCGCCCGTGTATTTTTGTATTTTTTTAGTAGAGATGGGGTTTCACCGTGTTAGCCAGGATGGTCTCGATCTCCTTACCTCGTGATCCGCCCGCCTCGGCCTCCCAAAGTGCTGGGATTACAGGCTTGAGCCATCGCGCCCGGCCAGGATGAGGTCTTGAAACATTTTTCTCTCATATCTCAAAAGAATTTTGGAAATGATGTATTTTCTCACTCCTTTCACGTATACACACAACTTTCTCTTTACATTATAAATTACAACACTTACAAATACTGGAATTTATTTCCCATGTTTAAAATACATGCTGTCAATTTCAGCTAAGCTCCCAGAAGTGCGCTGTCATCCTCATCTGAGACGTGTAAGACTGCAAGGGAATGTGTTTGGGGGTTTAAGAAGTCACTTATGGACACCTGAAAGTGGAGATGCCTGTTTGATGTCCCAGCAGAGAGAAGAGGAGGCAACTGGATACAGAATTGTAGAGCTCAGGGGAAAGGCCTGCAGGGGACATGGAGCCGTGTAGGTGGGTTGAAGCCATGAGATGATAAAGTTCAAGGTGATTTGAGTCTAATCCCCTGTTTTTCCCATTCTTGTGCTTTTGTTTTTTACATTTTTGGAGGACCAGAATCCACTTAAAATTCAAATTACAACTGAGCACCTCCCTCTCCTACAGGAAAAGCCACACACTCCATTGTGCTCATCATTTCAGGGGTCAGTGTCACTCTGACTGAGCTTTTCTGGTCTTCTCCCTCACCTGTATGTTACAGGTGGGCTCACCGAGGTCCACAGCGGGGGAGCTTTCCCCAAGTCATCCTGGGAAGCTCTGAGGTTTGGAAGGAGGAGTCGCTGGTCTTCATGTGACGGCCAGGAGGGGTCATCCTCCTCTAGAAAATTCCAGGACTGGCCATGTGTGGTGGCTCGCTCCTGGTCCCAGCACTTTGGAAGGCTGAAAAGCAAGTGGATCAGTTGAGCCCAGGAGTTTGAGACCAACCTGGCAACATGGTGAAACCCCATCTCTAACATAAGTACAGAAAATTAGCCACGCACAGTGGTGTGCATCTGTGGTCTCAGCTATTTGGGAGGCTGACCGGGGGGGGATCACTTGGGCCTCAGAGGCAGAGACTGCAGTGAGGCAAGATCACGCCACTGCACTCAAGCATGGGTGACAGAGTGACACTCCGTCTCAGAAAAAGGAAAAAAAAATTCCAGGACCATCATTTATATAAAAGAAATGTCCCTTTCAACATCCAAGATTCTGATGGCACGAATCCTAAACATGTAATTATTTTCCCAGAAAAATGACAGTAATAACGTTCAAAATAAACACAATTGTGAACACACAGCTATAGGTTTTTTAAAACACTGAAGTAGAGGCAGTGGTAGAACTAAGCTTCAGGGGAATGTGTTTGGGGTCATTCAGGACCCAGGTCAATCCAGCCCATCCTTCAACATCTGCAAAGAATATCATGGACCAGAGGAACTTGAGGGGAATGTTTACTTAGAAGCTCACAGTTCACCATTTTATCAGATGACATAAGGAAAGAAAGCGGAGTGACAGGCTACTTGAATTAAATTTTTATGTTAGTGTAAAGAAAATAGGTCCTAGGGCCAGGTGCAGTGGCTCATACCTGAAATCCCAGCACTTTGGGAGGCCAGGGCAGGCAGATCTCCTGAGGTCGGGAATTCGAGACCAGCCTGACCAACGTGGAGAAACCCCGTCTCCACTAAAATTACAAAATTAGCTGGGCGTGGTGGTGGGTGCCTGTAATCCCAACTACTCAGGAGGCTGAGGCAGGAGAACCGCTTGAATCCCGGAGGCGGAAGTTGCCGTGAGCCAAGATCACGCCATTGCACTCCAGCCTGGGCAACAAGAGTGAAACTCCATCAAAAAAAAA
>NW_012115710.1:1058890-1059240 GCF_000951035.1 Colobus angolensis palliatus | reverse complement strand
CTTGCTGCAACTTCCGCCTCCTGGGTTCAAGCTATTCTCCTGCCTCAATATCCCGAGTAGCTAGGATTACAGGCGCCTGCCACCATGCCTGGATAATTTTTTGTATTTTCAGTAGTGACCAGGTTTCACTATGTTGGCCAGGTTGTTCTTGAACTCTTGACCTCGTAATCTGCCCGCTTTGGCCTCCCAAAGCGCTGTGATTACAGGTGTGAGCCACCGCACCTGGCCAAGAAATACTCTTTACTTCACTTTTTAAATGTTGAGAAAATATAATTGAAAACAAACAAAAATATATTCCCTAAATGAGATATCATCTCCACCGCAATAACAAGACCTTGCCACGTACATCA
>NW_012115710.1:1050767-1058210 GCF_000951035.1 Colobus angolensis palliatus | reverse complement strand
AGGATGGTCTCGATCTCCTGACCTCGTGATCTGCCCGTCTCGGCCTCCCAAAGTGCTGGGATTACAGGCTTGAGCCACCGCGCCCGGCCCCAGCTGGTCTTTAATAGGCTTGTTTCCAGCATGCCTTTGATCATATCAGTCTGTACTACCAGCCAACTTTTTTATTTTTGTCATGGGTGCTCCATGGGCATTTCTTTCATCTTCTTGCCACTGAAACTCAAAGTCATGAATATCTTTCTCAATTTCCTGTGTGGGGAAAAGAGAGAGAGATCAGATTATTACTGTGTCTATGTAAAAAAGGAAGACATAAGATACTTCATTTTCATCTGTACTAAGAGAAATTGTTTCTGTTTTGAGATGCCGTTAACCTGTAACTTTAGCCCCAACCCTGTGCTCACAGAAACATGTGCTGTATTGAATCAAAGTTTAATGGATTTAGGGCTGTGTGCAGGATGCCCCTTGTTAACAATATGTTTGCAGGCAGTATGCTTGGTCATCGCCATTCTCCATTCTCGATTAACCAGGGACACAATGCACTGCGGAAAGCCGCAGGGACCTTTGCCCAAGAAAGCCTGGGTATTGTCCAAGGTTTCCCCCCACTGAGACAGCCTGAGATATGGCCTCGTGGGAAAGGAAAGAGCTTACCATTCCCCACCCAGACACCCATAAAGGGACTGTGCTGAAGAGGAGGAGTGAAAGAGGGAGGCCTCTTTGAGGTTGAGATAAGAGGAAGGCTTCCGTCTCCTGCTCATCCCTGGGAATGGAATGTCTTGGTGTAAAGTCGACTATTCCCATTCTTTCTGTTCTGAGATAGGAGAATATTCTGAGATAGGAGAAGGCCCTCCTCCTTCCCCCTTGCCTAGTTCTCAAGACAGGAGGAAAGGAAGAAAGCAAAAAGTTAGAAAGAAACAGAAGTTAAGATAAATAGCCAGACAACCTTGGCACCACCATTCGGCTCTGGTGGTTAAAAATAATAGTAATAATAATATCAACCCCTGACCTAAACTACTTATTATGTTATCTGTAAATTCTAGACATTGTGTGAAGAAGCATTGCAAAACTTTCTGTTCTGTTAGCTGATGCATGTAGCCCCCAGTCACGTTCCCCATGCTTGCTCGATCTATCACAGCCCTTTCACGTAGACCTCTTAGAGTTGTAAGCCCTTAAAAGTGCCAGGAATTTCTTTTTCGGGGAGCTCGGTTCTTCAGATGCGAGTCCGCCGATGCTCCTGGCCGAATAAAGCCACGTCTTTCTTTAACCCAGTGTCTGAGGGGTTTTGTCTTCCGCTCGTCCTGCTATATTTCTTGGTTCCCTGACTGGGAAGTGAGGTGATTAACGGATGGTTGAGGCAGCCCCTTAGGCAGCTTAGGCCTGCCCTGTGGAGCATCCCTCCAGGGGACTCTGGCCAGCTTGAGCAACATGGATCCTGAGAGCGCTCCCGGGGAGGCATTTGCCCCAGTGGAACACCTCATCAGAGCAGTGCCAGAGCAGCTGATCCATGGAGGATCAACGCAGTGGCTCAACACTGGGAAGGAACTGGCACTTGGAACCCAGTCATGTGAAACACAGTTAAGACTGGTCTTGGGAACTTGCCCACTCGAGTGGAAGCGTGGCCTGATCACCCACGGCGTGCCTTCATTGGCACCTTGGTTTTGGTTTTGATTTTAACTTGGCTTGAATTGCTTGATGAACGCATGTGCCTTTAATGACACTTTGGCTTTGGTTTTGATTTTGATTTGGTGTGAATTAGACAAGTCAGTGACCTTTCACCCTTTCTTTCTTGTAGTGTGAGTGTTGTTTTGCTTGAGGATAAATGGGTCAGACACAAAGTAAGCCCACTCCGCTACGAACTATGCTGAAAAATTTCGAGAAAGGATTTAACAGAGACTATGGAGTTACTATGACACCAGGGAAACTTAGAACTTTGTGTGAGATAGATTGGCCAGCATTAGAAGTCGGTTGGCCCTCAGAAGGAAGCCCGGACAGGTCTCTTGTTTCAAATGGCACAAGGTAACTGGAAAGCCAGGACACCCAGACCAGTTCCCGTACATAAACACTTGGTTACAGCTGGTACTAGACCCCCGCAGTGGCTAAGAAGGCAGGCAGCAGCAGTGCCAGCAGCAAAGGGACAGATAGCCAAGGAAAGATCCCGCTCCACCTGCCGAAGGAAAAAAACTCCTAAAGTTCTGTCCGACCCAACACCAGAAGACCCATTGCAGGAGATGGCACCAGTGATCCCGGTGGTGCCTTCTCCTTACCAGGGAGAGACGCTCCCCACTCCTGAGCCCACAGAACTTGCGCCTCCACAAGACACACACACCTCTAGGCCACCCAGAGTAGACAAGAGAGGATGTGAAGCCTCGGGAGAAACCCCTCCCTTGGCAGCTCCTTTACGACCCAAAACTGGGATACAAATGCCCCTGAGAGAGCAGCGCTATACTGGGATAGATGAGGATGGGCACATGGTGGAGAGGCGTGTTTTGTGTACCAGCCCTTCACCTCTGCCGACCTTCTCAACTGGAAAAACACTTTGTCCTATACTGAAAAGCCACAAGCTCTACTTGTTCTTTTCCAAACTATCATCCTGACCTATAACCCCACTCAGGCTGATGCTACCTCATCAGGGAAGAACACGCTCACGTTCCTCTCTAACACAGATGAAAGGTGGAGAGAGCTCCAAGCAGCGACTAAGTGGCTGGAGGAACAGGCACCGGCTGATTACCAAAACCCCCAAGAGTATGTAAGGACCCAGTTCCCAGGAACCGACCCCCAGTGGGACCCAAATGAAAGAGAGGACGTGCAAAGGCTGAACCGACACAGGGCAGCTCTCCTGGAAGGATTAAAGAGGGAGCCCAGAAGGCCACAAACGTTAACAAGGTCTCTGAGGTCATCCAGGGAAAAGAAGAAAGTCCAGCACAATTCTATGAGAGGCTGTGTGAGGCCTATTGTATGTCTACTCCCATCCATCCCGATGCCCTGAAAATTAAGCGCATGATTAACATGGCTTTACTCAAAGCACAGAAAACATTAGAAGAAAACTGTAGAAACAGGCCAGGTTTGCAGGGATGAATATGTCACAGTTATTAGAAGTAGCTAACCAGAGGCCAGGCGCGGTGGCTCATGCCTGTAATCCCAGCACTTTCAGAGGCGAGGCGGGTGGATCACGAGGTCAGGAGATTGAGACCATCCTGGCTAACACAGTGAAACCCTGTCTCTACTAAAAATACAAAAAATTAGCCGGGCGTGGAGGCAGGCACCTGTAGTCCCAGCTACTCGGGAGGCTGAGGCAGGAGAATGGCATGAAGCCGGGAGGCGGAGCTTGCAGTGAGCCGAGATCGTGCCACTGCACTCCAGCCTGGGCAACAGAGCCAGACTCCATCTCAAAAATAAATAGATAGATAGATAGATAGATAATCAGGTGTTTGTAAACAGGGATGCAGTTAGCCGTAAGGAAAACCATAAAGAAAATGAACACCAGGCCCGGCGAATCATCGACCTGTTAGTCACAGCAATCCAAAGGGTCTACAGATATGTTAGATATTATGGTCAACATAACACGTGATATTCATTATCTGGATGAGCTAAAATACAAGTGCTGTCTCAGAGACAACAAAGTTCGGTGGGTTTAAAGAAAGGAAAGTCAGGGCTGGACGCAGTGGCTCGTGCCTGTAATCCTAGCACTTTGGGAGGCAGAAAAAGACAGGAAAAAAAAAAGGAAAAAGAAAAAGAAAGGAATGTCCAAATCGGAAAACTGTCATGATCACAGCAATAGCCATGATGAGCATTTGTGAATGCTTCCCATGTGCTATATACACTCTTCTCAGCACTTCCCATGTCCTCAGCTGAAAACTAACAACTGTCCCATGAGACAAGATTTGTACTGGGAGAGAACTGCCTCACATACACTCTGGGAAAGTGGCCACATATCAAATAGCTAAAAATGTCAACCTAAGCACCTGAATCCAGATGTCTGGGATTCAGCTTTGAATATAACCACCTAAATAACAGATACAGCTTCAAAACTAAACTGACAGGGGTTTACCTAGTGGAGAGAACATGAGAGAATTACAAGGGTACAAGCAGAGTCTTGCTCTGTCACCCAGGCTGGACTGTGGTGATGCAATCTCAGCTCACAGCAACCAGTGCCTCCTGGGTTCCAACGATTCTCCTGCCTCAGCTTCCCAGTAGTTGGGATAACAGGTGCCTGCCACCACAGATAATTTCTGTTTTTAGTAGACAGGAGGTTTCACCATGTTGACCAGGCTGGTCTTGAACTTCTGACCTCAAGTAATCTGCCCGCTTCAGCCTCCCAAAGTGCTGGGATTGCAGGTGTGAGCCACCATGCCTGGCCTAATTCTTCTTACTTTTAAGTCACTATTGTGATAGCTGATGACAATGGAAAATGCCTAACATCATTTCAATTATTATAAAAATAAAACATTTCTTTTTTTTTATTTTTTGAGACAGAGTCTCGCTCTGTCACCCAGGCTGGAGTGCAGTGTTGTGATCTCGGCTCACTGCAACCTCCGCCTCCTGGGATCAAGCAATTCGCCTGCCTCAGCCTCCTGAGTAGCTGGGATTGCAGGTGTGCGATACTGAGGCAGGATGCTTCAGGCTCAGAGAAGATTGGCTACAATACTTAGCATTTCAGAAAGCAAAGAGACAGAATAATCCACTGAGGAATATCACTTACCTGAGGAATCAAAACCATCCTGGCTAACACGGTGAAACCCTGTCTCTACTAAAAATACAAAAAATTAGCCGGACATGGTGGCAGGCACCTGTAGTCCCAGCTACTCGGGAGGCTGAGGCAGGAGAATGGCATGAACCCGGGAGGTGGAGTTGCAATGAGCCGAGATCACGCCATTGCACTCTAACCTGGGCGACAGAGCAAGACTCTGTCCCCAAAAACAAAAAAAAAAATTAAAATAAACTAAAAAAAGAAAATAAACGTAAGGCTGGGTGCAGTTGCTCACGCCTGTAATCTCAACACTCTGGGAGGCCGAGGTAGGCAGATCACCCGAGGTCAGGAGTGTGAAACCAGCCTGGCTAACATGGTAAAACCCCATCTCTACTAAAGATACAAAACTTAGCCAGGTGTGGTGGTGCTCACCTGTAGTCCCAGCTACTCAAGAGGCTGAGACAGAAGAATTACTTGAACCTGCGAGGCAGAAATTGTGGTGAGCTGAGATTGTGCCACTGCACCCCAGCCTGGGTGACATACAGACTCTGTCTCAAATTGATTAATTAAAAAATTAAAATACAGAAAAATTTGGAGAGGTCTCAGGAATCTCTAGCCAGCCTCATTGGAGAGTGTCCTTCCTCACTGAAGTCAGACACCAAAAACCATGAAAGCTGGCTGATTTCTGAACTGCTGAAGTTCCAACAGACCTTAACCAGATATACAAAGAGATAACATGGATGATCCCAAGGAATTAAACACAAATTAACAAAACAGAGACTTAGAAATTATCAGACCAAAAATTCAAAATAAGCCTGGGCAACCTGTTCCTACCAAAAATACAAAAATTAGCTGGACATGGTGGTGCACATCTGTAGTCTTAGCTACTTGGGAGGCTGAGCTGGGAGAATCGCTTGAGCCTGAAATGTAGAGACTGCAGGACACATGGTGCTCTCCTGTGTTCTCAGACAGGGCGCTTTTACAGCTGGGAGTAGGGATGGAATCGTCCCAGATCTAAGAAAAGAGGAAATGCCACATCCTAGAAGAAGCCATCAGTTTCTCAATGGCGCCCCCTGCAGGAACCCTCCAGATACATGTAGCGAAATCAGCACAGTCACAGGAAGCCAGCGTGGCGTTGGCGGTAACAGCGAAAAACTGGGAAGGACTCACGTGTCTTCATTCAGAGAATGCATCAAAAAAGATGAAAAACAGCAAGCTCTCGTTTCCTACCTTCAAAACATGGAAATTTTCAAAACCTGTAGGATAAAATACTGCAACAAAACATTTCTCATGCCGAGCTCAGTGGCTCACGCCTGTAATCCCAGCACTTTGGGAGGCTGAGGAGGGAGGCTCACTTGAAGCCAGGAGTTCCAGACCACCCTGGCCAACATGGTGAAACCCCATCTCTACTAAAAATAAAAAAACTTAGCCAGGCTTGGTGACGCACACCTGTAGTCCCAATTACTCCAACTACTTGGGACGCTGAGGCACGAGAATCGCTTGAACCTGGGGGCCAGAGTCTGCCGTGTGCTGAGATTGCGCCACTGCACTCCAGTCTGGGCGACAGGCGCATTCATCAAAGAATTTTTTCTAAAATCTCAAAATGATGTCCGAATATATTTCTGCAGGACTTATGCTGACTTGCCACAGAACTCTCAGCAGTGATTCCCCATTGAGCCATGAGAACGGGTGGAAGGCTGGATAGGAAAGGGGACGCATAAGTGCATTTTTCTTTAGACTTTTACTACACAACACATATATACATTGTGTGGTGTTTAAAATTTAAAAAACAATTTAATAATAGGTAGAAGAATATGGCTCCATCTTCTCTAACAATAAGTTCTGCTCTGATGTCAGAATAAAATTATAATCATTTTTACCTAAAATGCCTGCTTCATCAGAGTTCCTGCAAAAACGAAACAACTTTTTTTTTTTTTTTTGAGACAGAGTCTCGCTCTGTCGCCCAGGCTGGAGTGCAGTGGCGAGATCTCGGCTCACTGCAACCTCCGCCTCCCGGGTTCAAGCCATTCTCCTTCCTCAGCCTCCCGAGTAGGTGGGACTACAGGCGCGTGCCACCACACCCGCCTAATTTTTTGTATTTTTAGTAGAGACGGGGTTTCACCGTGTTTCCGTCTCCCGACCTCGTGATCCGCCGGCCTCAGCCTCCCAAAGCGCTGGGATTACAGGCATGAGCCACCGCGCCCGGCCAAAAAAGAAAACTTTAATAACTTTGAACATCAGCTAGCACAGGATTTTTTTCTGTGTGTAAATAATCCACGTAAACTACAAAATTAGCCGGGTAAATGTAAAGGAATACATGCTTGTAAACAAACTTGTCATAATTTAGGATCTAAGGTTATTATTTGACATTAGCTATCTGGGTAATTTCCAGTTTAAGAATTATAGGAGGCCAGGCCTGGTGGCTCAACCCTGTAATCCCAGCACTTTGGGAGGCGGAGGCAGAGGTGGGCGGATCACAAGATCAGGAGATCAACAGCAACCTGGCCATCATGGTGAAACCCCGTCTCTACTAAAAATACAAAAATCAGCTGACCGTGGTGGCTTGCGCCTGTAGTCCCAGCTACTCAGGAGGCTGAGACAGGAGAATCGCTTGAACCAGGGAGGAGGAGGTTTGCAGTGAGCAGAGATCGCCCCACTACATTCCAGCCTACCCCATAGAGCGAGACTAAACAAACAAACAAAAAAAAACAAAGAAGACAGAGAAAATACAGTTACAAGTTTTCTAAATAAATGTCCTAAGA
>NW_012115710.1:1034934-1046696 GCF_000951035.1 Colobus angolensis palliatus | reverse complement strand
CTCTGTCCTGGCTGCAACCAGCGCCGCACTCCACCCCCTTACCGAGGTCCTTGCTACCTCGCCCTCCCCCTACCCCAGCTACCCCAGGCTGTGGGAAACTCGCCCCGCCGCAGGCGTCTTTACCTACTCACAAAAGGTGCTTTGCATTTAAACCACTTTCAAATTAAGAAGAAAAACAGGTCATACCAGCACTTCCGCAGGCCGAGGAGGGCGGATCACCTGAGGTCGAGTTAGAGACCAGCCTGCCCAACAGGCTGGTCTCTAATTTTGTATTTTTCTACTAAAAGTACAAAAATTAGCCGGGCACCTGTAATCCCAGCTACTCGGGAGGCGGAGCCGGGCACACTTTTCTACTAAAAGTACAAAAATGGTGGTGGGTGCCTGTAATCCCAGCTACTCGGGAGGCGGAGGCAGGAGAATGGCTTGAACCTGGGAGGTGAAGGTTGTGGTGCGCCCAGAGCACACCATCACACTCCTGCCTGGGCAACAAGAGCGAAACTTTTTTTCTTTTAAACAACAACAACAACAAAAATTCTACTAGTTACACAGTAGGGCTCCTCAGAAGGCAGAGGGAGCGCCTCTTGTTTCAAGTTTTTCTTGTTTAGGGGTTTACGTAAAAGCTAAGCTAACTGCCGGTGGGCTGATAGTGTGACAAAACTTACTATTTTGTTGATTCAAAGCGATCCTTGGTATTTTAGTGTGCAAGTACTTGAAAGCATGACTGTAATTATCTTAGAAGCATACATTGTCATGGGATATTGGGTCATGTGGACACTGTGTTTCTGTAGGAGTTTGTCCTTGCAGATACCATAAACTGCTTTCCTTAACCATTAACATCTTATGACCTTGAGTTATGCAGTAAGGAGCGTGTCTTCCTAGTTTTAAAGGACTTGAGCTTTGACATCCTGGCTCTCCGAGGTTCCTGCTTAACGGTTTATCCACTTGTACACCACAGAGTCTGAGCACCATTGTGGAAGACACCACTCCAGTAATATATCAAAGACAGACTGAGCACCTACTCCAATAACATAAATAGTAATAGCAATGCTATGGGAAATAATTAGGAAGTTAAATGTATGTATACAATTGATCATTTTCAGTTTTATATTGGCTAAAACTACATAGGATGGTTAATCAAATATTAGAAATATCTTTCAAAAATGCGACCTAACATAAACACACACAGTTTGAGAAGACCATTTCCTCTATGTTCAATATATATGGAGTTCAGATTTATGAACTTATTTTATGCTTTTCATTAGATCGTTTGTTTTCTATCTTGATTTCTTCTGTGTTCATGAGCTTGTGAACCAAAAGTATCTAATAGGTCTCAATTTAGAAAGTTTACTTTGCCAAGGTTAACGACGTGTTTTGCAGCCGATGTGGTCCAGATGTAGCTGGGTTATACATCTTCTGCTGTGACCTGAAGCAGACAGAGAGCAGGGAGACAAGGAACCAAGTTCCCGGTGCCTCTTGTGTTAAGGGCGTGCGTCCATTCCTGAGGGCTCCCTTCTGGTGATCTGATCACCTCCCAGTCTTCAACTCCTAATCCCATCACATTGAGGGTTAGAAGTTCAACATAGATGTTCTGGGATGGACACATTCATTCCACAACACTGTCCATTATCTCTCTCTCTCTTTTTTCTTTTTTAGAAGGAGTTTCACTCTCGTTTCCCAGACTAGAGTGCCATGGCGTGATCTTGACTCACTGCAACCTCTGCCTCCTGGGTTCAAGCGATTCTCCTGCCTGATTCTCTAGTAGCTGAGATTACAGGCGGATGCCAAAATGCCCAGCTAATTTTGTAGTTTTAGTAGAGATGGGGTTTCACCATATTGGTCAAGGCTGGATTTGAACTCCTGACCTCTGGTGATCCACCCACCTCGGCCTCCCAAAGTGCTGGGATTACAGGCATGAGCCACTGCACCCGATCATGCCTGCACTTTGGGAGGCCGAGGCGGGTGGATCACCTGAGGTCGGGAGTTCGAGACCAGCCTGACCAACATGGAGAAACCCCATCTCTACTAAAAATACAAAAAATTAGCCGGGCGTGGTGGCACGTGCCTATGATCCCAGCTACTAGGGAGGCTGAGGCAGGAGAATTGCTTGAACCTGGGAAGCAGAGGTTGCGGTGAGCCGAGATCGTGTCATTGCACTCCAGCCTGGGCAACAAGAGTGAAACTCCGCCTCAAAAAAAAAAAAAAATTTTACATAGACCAATTTAGTGATCTTTACTTTATCAATATTTCTTGATTTGTGCCATGGAACTGCCAGTTTTTCCTCTCCCAGTATACAAAGAATTTCAACCACAATTTTCTTTGTCTTGATATAATTTCATCTTTTAATTTCACCTATTGCCGAGACCAGCTCAGTCGGGGAGACCCGAACCCAGCGGTGCTGGAGGAATTAAAGACACACACACGGAAATATAGAGGTGTGAAGTGGGAAATCAGGGGTCTCACAGCCTTCAGAGCTGAGAACCCTGAACAGAGATTTACCCACGTATTTATTAACAGCAAGCCAGTCATTAGCATTGTTTCTATAGATATTAAATTAACTAAAAGCATCCCTTATGGGAAACGAAGGGATGGACTGAATTAAAGGAATAGGTTGGGCTAGTTAACTGCAGCAGGAGCATGTCCATAAGGCACAGATCGCTCATGCTATTGTTTGTGGCTTAAGAATGCCTGTAAGTGGTTTCCTGCCCTGGGTGGGGGCCAGGTGTTCCTTGCCCTCATTCCGCTAAACCCACAACCTTCCAGGGGGAGAGTTATGGCCATCATGAACATGCCACAGTGCTGCAGAGATTTTGTTTATGGCCAGATTTTGGGGCGGCTTGTTCCCAACAACCTATCAAATGTGTTTATTGTACCTACCTTTTAGGTAGATTATGATGGGAGGAGCAAACTCATGTTTTTCAAAGGCGTGTCCAGTAAGCCAAACACTAATCATTAGAAGTATTTACAAAGTGATCTACAATTAAAGGCTTTGCCAAACTCATTACATTGGCAAGGATTTTCTCTTACGTGTACTTTGTTTTTGTGTAAATAATGAAGAATGGAGGAAATTATTCCCATACTTATTAGAAATATGGGTTTGGAGCCTACAAGAAATTCTTCGGGCTGTTGAAACTGAGGAGGCATTGTTGATAGACTTCTCCACTCAATTACCAATTTTCCTTTTGGTCTGAAATATGTGCAGTTCAGGCATATGCGAATGAAAGCTTACTCCAAGTGATCTTTAACAGGCTTCTTTCTAGCATGCCTTCAATCATATCACTCTGTACTATCAGTAAACGTTTTGGTTTTTGTCATGGATGCTTCGTGGCCATTTCTTTCATCTTCTTTCCACTAAAACTCAGTCATGATTATCTTTCTTAATTTCTGGGAAGCAAAAATCTCCAATGTGATGACTTTTATATCTTTCTAACGTCCCTATGTAGAAACCTTCTCCTGTATTACCTTGCTCTGTCGACAAGAATTCCATCATGCTTTTCAAAGAGATATCTACAAAATATAATGACCAATAGGTTTCCAATTAAGTACAGATGGTAAATAATATTGAAATGTGTAAATATTACACAAAAATATTTATTTTAAACTTCCCAAACATGATCTTTAAGGTTTAAGAATACAAAAGGAGTATAATTCTTTAAGAAAGAATGGGTATGATCTGACTGCATAATTCCCTCTGACTTTCAGTGTTCCACATTCCCCAGCCAGAGCCTCCTCGGCTTCTTTTTTTCCCTCTCTTCCCTTTCCCCCCACCACAGCTGCCTCCATTTCCTTAAGGAAGGGTTTTTTTCTCTTTCCCTCCCCCACACCATAGTGGCGTGTGAACAGGCCAGGCGGGCGGCCGAGTTTTCCAAGCAATAACTTCACCAAGATGTCCAGTGATAGGCAAAGGTCCGATGGTGACAGCCCCAGCACCAGCAGTGGCAGATGTGGACCAGCAAGACCCAGCCGGTCCAGAGGCTGAAGAACATGAGGAAAGAAAACCTTCTGCCACCCAGCAGAAGAAAAACACCAAACTCTCTAGCAAAACCACTGCTAAGTTATCCACTAGTGCTAAAAGAATTCACAAGGAGCTAGCTGAAATAACCCTTGATCTTTCTCCTAATTGCAGTGCTGGGCCTAAGGAGATAACATTTGTGAATGGAGATCAACTACACGTGGTCCGCCGGGTTCGGTATACGAAGGTGGTGTGTTTTTCTGGATATCACATCTTCATCAGATTATCCATTAAAGCCACCAAAGGTTACTTTCCACATCAGAATCTATCACTGCAACATCAACAGTCAGGGAGTCATCTGTCTGGACATCCTTAAAGACAACTGGAGTCCCGCTTTGACTACTTCAAAGGTTTTGCTGTCCATTTGTTCCCTTTTGACAGATTGCAACCCTGCAGATCCTCGGGTGGAAGCATAGCCACTCAGTATTTGACTAACAGCACAGGACACGACAGGATAGCCAGACAGCCGACCAAGAGATACACAACATAATTCACATAATTTGTATGCAGTGTGAAGGAGCAGAAGGCATCTTCTCACTGTGCTGCAAAACTTTATAGCCTTTACGATATGAACTTCTGTGTATATGTTATAGTGATTCTACTCTGCTTTTATCCTTTGGAGCCTGGGAGACTGCCCAAAAAGGTAAATGCGATCAAGAGTAGAACTTTGCAGCTATAGATTAGTTATATTTAAAATGCCTACTTGCAAGTCTTGTTTCTCTGGGATATCAAAATGTATTTTGTAATGTACTACGGATACTGGTCCTGAAGTCTACCAAATACTATAATGCATTTTAGCCTAATTCATTATCTTCATGAAGTTATAAAAGTAGCTATAGATGACTAGGAATTACGTCTTTTGTATTAAACCCAGATCTATTTCTGAGTATGTGGTTCATGCTGTTGTGAAAAGTGTTTTACCTTTTACCTTTGTCTGTCTGTAATAAGAGGATTTCCTTTTACCCTTTGTAGCTCAGAGAGCACCTGATGGATCATCTCAAACACAATAAACATGCTCCTGAAGGAGGAAAAAAAAAAAAAAGAAAGAGAAAGAAAGGGCGTGATCTCGACTCAGCACAACCTCCATCCCCAGGTTGCAGCGATTCTCATGCCTCAACCTCCCAAGCAGCTAGGACTATAGGCGTGCACCACCTGACTAATTTTTGTAGTTTTAGTAGAGAGGGGGTTTCACCATGTTGGCCAGGCTGGTCTTGAACTCCTGGCCCCAAGTGATCCACCCATCTCAGCCTCCCAAAATGCTGGAATTACAAACATGAGCAACCATGCTGAGCCAGAGATGTGTGTTCTGAAAACAAAGCCAGATAGAGATTGCCGCCTAGTTCTGTGCATGGTCCTATTAGTGAAGAAAAACAATAATGTGCTAAATATGAATAGCAGTGCCATATAAAAATTTGAGGGTAAATCTTGTTTCTTATATAAAAGTAATGGTGTCTTTTTTGCTAATTCCTATATGATTTGAAATAAATCCCTGGACCTCTAAACACAGTCTGTGGAATAAATAAGACATAAAAAGTAAAGCCAGCAAGTTGACAGACTAGCAAATGCTGGGCCCTCATATCCTCATGGAGACACCAACTTAACAAATAATTTTTCATCAAAAATATCTTTGTGAAAAAAGTCTGGAAACCAGTAAGGGAGCCGTAGTATTCAATGAACACCGATGCAAAATTGGACTGAATGGGTGGGAAAGTTTGTGGAAATTTGTTCATCTCCATCCCACTGCCTCCCTGGCACAGGGCAGCATGCTTCTGTCATTATTTTCTTCTAGGGACAAAAAAAAAGAGTAAAACTTAAATCCACTGTTCTGGCTTGTCGGGCATTTGCATGACACTGCATTCTGTCTCTTTTGACTGGGATTACTGAAAGACAAAGTGAAGCCCAGGAGTGGTGGCTCACGCCTGTAATCCCAGCACTTTGGGAGGCCAAGGCAGGCAGATCACCAGGTTAGGAGTTCGAGGCCAGCCTGGCCAACACGGTGAAACCCTGTCTCTACTAAAAATATAAAAATTAGCCGGGCGTGGTGGCGTGTGCCTGTAATCCCAGCCACTCGGGAGGTTGTGCAGGAGAATCACTTGAACCCAGGAGGCGGAAGTTGCAGTGAGCTGATCATGCAAGTGCAGTCCAGCCTGGGTGACAGGGTGAGACGCCGTCTCAAAAAACAAAAAAAAGAAATAAACAGTGACATAGTTTGTAAATCAGCTTGGAGGGTGGAGAAAAAGGAAACACAACACACCAAACCTCATGGGATGCAACAAAAACACTCCTAATGAGGAAATTTATAACTAAAAATGACTACATAAAAACAGAATAAGAGTTTCCAATCAATGACCCAAGTTTATACCTCAAGGAAATAGAAAAAGAAAAAACTAAACAAAAACATACATAAACAGGAAATAAAGACTAAAAGAGAAAGAAGTAAAATAGAGAATAGAAAACACTAAAGTTGTGAAAGTAACAGGTGATACTTTGACAAATTCAAGAAAATTGACAAAAATTGACTTAAAAAACTAAAATCAAAAAGGAATCACAACTCATTCTATACAAAGGAAATAAAGAAGAAATGGATAGATTTCTGGAAACACATAACATACACTTACTTAGTATGAATATAAAAGATACAGACCTGTAACTTGTAGGAAGATTGAATCAATAATCAAGAACCTCTTCAAAAGAAAAGTCCTGTACCAGGTAACTTCAGTGGAGAACTCTACTATACATTCTAAGAAGAATTAAAGCTAATCGTCCTTAAACTTAAAAAAAAACAAAAAAAAAAAACTCAAAAAGCCAGGCGTGGTGGCTCACACCCGTAATCCCAGCACTTTGGGAGGCCGAGGCAGGCAGATCATGAGGTCAGGAGATCGAGACCATCCTGGCTAACACAGTGAAACCCCGTCTCTACTAAAAATACAAAAAAAAATTAGCCAGGCATAGTGGTGGGTGCCTGCAGTCCCAGCTAATCCGGAGGCAGAGGCAGAAGAATTGCTTGAACCTGGGAGGTGGAGATTGCAGTGAGCCGAGATCGCGTCATTGCACTCCAGCCTGGGTGACACAACAAGACTTGGTCTCCAAACAAACAAACAAACCCTGAAAAGGAGGGAAAGGAGGGAATACTTCCAAACTCATGCTATTAGGCTAGCATTACCTTGACATCAAAGCAAGGCAAAGCTACTACAAAATATAGAAAAATATCCCCGATGGATGGGGAAAATAATTTTCAGAACACCTCCCCCAAACTAGCAAGTTAAAATCAAATGCATATTAAAAGGTCGTATACCATGACATGTGAATTATTACTGGAATGCAAAGATGGTAAAACACACGAATATCAATCCATGTAATACTCCACATTCAGAGAATTAAAGGGGGAAACAACATCATTTTCTCATTTGATGCAGCAAACATTTGTAAAGTGAATACATTCTTTTGTGATAAAATCACTCAACACAGTAAGAATACAAGAAATCTGGTCGGGCGCAGTGGCTCACCCCTGTAATCCTAGCACTTTAGGAGGCTGAGACAGGTGAATCATGAGGTCAGCAGTTCAAGATCAGCCTGGCCAAGATGGTGAAACCCTGTCTCTACTAAAACTAAAAAATTAGCCAGGCGCGGTGGTTTGCACCTGTATTCCCAGCTACTTGGGAGGCTGAGGCAGGAGAATTGCTTGAACCTGGGCGGTGGAGGTTGCAGTGAGCAGAGATCACCTCACTGCACTCCAGCCTGGGTGACAGAGTAAGACTCCATCTCAAAAAATAAAATAAAATACAAGAAACCTACCTCAACATAATAAAGGCCACTTAGGAATAGCACACAGTTACTATCATACTTGATGGTGAAAGCCTGAAATCTCTTCCTCTAAGATCAGGAAAGAGAAGCCTGCTTTTGCTATTTCTATTCAACATTATTACTGGAATCCTGACCAAAGAAATTAGACAAGAAAAAGAAACAAATGCCAAGCAGCAGAAAAAGAAAAGTAGAATGCTCTGTGTTCACAGAAGATATCATCTTACATGTGGAAAACACTAAAGATTCCAAGGGAAAAACTGTGAAATTACATATGTGATTAGGAATATAAGGAACTCCTACAATTCAACAACAGAAATTAAAAACAAAAATTAAAAAATGAATCAAGACCAGGCATGGTGGCTCACGCCTGTAAAGCCAACATTTTGGGAGATGGAGCCAGACAGATCACCTGAGGTCAGGAGTTCGAGACCAGCCTCCTGCCTCAGCCTCCTGAGTAGCTGGGACTACAGGCGCCTGCCGCCATGCTGGCTAATTTTTGTATTTTTAGTAGAGACGGCATTTCACCACGTTGGCCAGGATGGTTTTGATCTCTTGACCTTGTGATCCACCTGCCTTGGCCTCCGAAAGTGCTGGAATTACAGGCCTAAACCACCGTGCCTGGCCTGCAATTCTTATCCTCAAATTTAAACAAAATTTAAATTTATCACGAGAGAGAAATCAACATGTCACAATTATCACATACAATCAACCCACCACTCATCTGCACCCCTCTTTCGTCATTACTGTTCCCTTCCCTCACTCGGTATCTCTCATTCTCATCTGTGTCTCTCTTTTTTCCCGTTTCCCCCCCCAAGGTTTCTGCTCCTTATGTTGTGCCTCTCTCCTCTCCTGCTCTTTCTCCCCTTCTTCCCTCGAATCCTTCAATTCCATATATTCTCCTCCATCTTGCAACTTGTTTCGCCCCATACAACTTCTTTCTCCCCTATCTTTCCATTGTCCGAAATCTACATGTTATTTCTGCTGCCCGTGGCTCTCCCTGTTAAATTCCTTCTTCCCTGTTATAACCCGCTGTCCTCACTCTCTGGCAGCCCCAGATGCCCAGGCCTCCCCCTGCTCTCCTTGTCACCAGCTGCCCCTCTCACTGTCCCACCATCATCCTGCTCTGTCTTCAGTGGCTCCAAATCCCTCCTCTTCCCCACTCTGAGGGGCCTACCCTTTGCTGGCTCTCTCCTTATCTTGCTGTCCTTCATCTTGCTGGACATCGAGCTTTTTTCTACATTTCTCCAGTTGTTTCCCTGTTACTTTCTCAGCTCCTTCGTTCTAACTTCTTTTTGTAAATTCCTCACCCATAGTCTACTTTGCCATGTGTTTACAGGTTTCCTTCAGTCTTTCCTCTCGTTTTTCTACTTCTCTCTCAGTTCTCTGTCTCTTTCTCTGTCTCCTGATCCTTTTAGCCCACACATTCACAGGAGGGTTTGGAGTAAGACGCCTGCATCCCGGAGAAGCACATTTCCAAGGGGTGGAGCTGGGCAGGCTGGAACCGGATAGGCCCCGGGCACCTCCCCAACGCACAAGCAATGACTGCGAAGAGACCTGGGGATGAGCAGGGCCTGGCACGAGGAGGAGGGAGGTGGGGGGTGACGGCGCCTTAGGCCGGGGTGGGGTCTGCAGGATCCTAGGACCAGGCAGAGGACGCGGCCTCCCCGGGACTGCTGCTGCGGCCCTGCGCTACAGGGGCCGACGAGGGCGAGGCTGGGGAACCGCATAACCCTGAATTCACCTCGTGGGTGAGGGCTTTAGGTGGTGCAGGGCAGGAGGAGGGGTCAGTAAAAGGTTTTAAACGAGAACACTGAACGGAAAGACGTGTCTAAGTGACCTGAAGGGAGAAAGATCCAGGACGGATTCAGACTCAGAATGATTTTACCCCCAAATCATTGACACAATCCTGGCTCTCTCGGCGATGTGTGATTTCCTTGGGGAGGGGTTATTTTCAGGGGTGTACGAACCTACGGATCCCGGGTACGGAAGCACCAGAGGACTGCGAAGCCCAAGTTTAATCTTTACAGACGCGCTGCGGCCCAAGGTTAACTCCGTGCGATCTGCTTCCGGGTCTGAAGGAAACGGCACGCGCAGGGCGGAAGTCAGGGCTTGGCGCGCCCAGCAAGCTGCGGATTGGGAAGGGGAAAAAAGAGGGGGCAGGGCCTGTGTTTTCCTCTTCTGGCTCCCAGCGCATCTCTATTTTCCGGAGTAAGGAGGCGATATTTACCAGTGAGGTTGAGGCAACTCAGCAGGATCTCCCTGGGGCGGAGCAAAGTCTGCGATTGGATCCAGGAAAATTCCTGCTATCGAAATTAAGTTTAGTAACTTAATTTAAAAGCCCTGGAATTGTCTGTGAAGGGGATGCCAACTGGAAGGGGAAATGCAAACTCTGCATGCAGTGATAGTCCAATTCTATGCTGATGCCCCACCGACCAAATAGAAATCCCTTTATTTTCTGGTCTCCATTCACTCCAGAGTCAACCCTGTACTCGTTTCCAGAAACTTTTTTTTTTTTTTTTTTTTTTTGAGACCAGGTTTCGCTCTTGTTGCCCAGGCTGGAGTGCAATGGCGTGCCTTCCGGGTTCAAGCGATTTCTCCTACCTCAGCCTCTGGAGTAGCTGGAATTACAGGCACGCACCACCATGTCTGGCTATTCTTTTTGTATTTTTAATACAGATGGGGTTTCTCCATGTTGGTCAGGCTGGTCTCAAACTCCTGACCTTAGGTGATCCACTGGCCTCAGCCTCCCAAACTGCTGAGATTACAGGCGTGAGTCACCGCCCCCAGCCCAGAAACGTTCCTAATGACAACACCTGGGCTGCAAGGCCTGGGAAACTAGGTCTGTTATCATCCAGTTTCACCTTGCCTCTGCACAGGAGACAGTGCACTGAAAACAGCAGGGTTTTGCAGCAAAGAAAGAGTTTAATAATCTCAGGGCTAGCCAAGTCAAACAAGTGGGAGAGGGAGAGAAGAAGTTAATTATCAAATCCGTCTCCCGAAAAGCTGGGAGACTAGGGGTTTTGAGGATAATCTGGAGCAAGGGGCTAGGAAATTGGTGTGGCTGATTGGTTGGGGAGGAAATTATAGGAGGGTCCAAAACTATCCCGGAGCTGAATAAGTTTTTGGGTGGGGGGCGGTCACAGGATCGGGTGGTGCCAGCTCTCTGGTACCAGTGAAGAGGTCCAGGTGGTTGAATACTGGAGGTTAAAAAATAATAAAGAAAAAAAGAAGTCCAGGTGGCCTGAGCTGGTCTGCCCAATTGGAAAAGCCTGAAAAACACCTCAAAGACCAATCTTAGGTTTTGACAAAAGTGATGTTATCTATAGGAGCAATTAGGGAAATTACAAATCTTGTGACCTCCATATGACTGGTTAATGTTTATACCTACATTTTAGCAGAATTCAGGTACCTCCCATAATCCTAACTTTGTGGCCTTTCATCATGTAAAAGGCATCTTACAAAGGTGGTACACGTCACCTGAGGGTCAGTTTGGGAAGGGACTATTACCGTCCTTGCTTCCAAGTGATAACTATAAACTGAATTATTCCCATAGTTAGCCGAACCAATGCCCAAGAATGAGCAAACACAGCTTCTGTGGTTAGAAACAATTAAGTTTCACTATCAATTTTTGCAAAGGCAGTGTCAGGTTCAGTGATATGTAAGATGACCAGATGACCAACTTATGCTTTAAATAAGCTGTTTTTTTTTTTTTTTTTAAGAGATGGAGTCTTGCTCTGTTGCCCAGGCTGAGTGCAGTGGTGCAATCTTGGCTCACTGCAACCTCTGCCTCTTGGGTTCAAGTAATTCTCCTGCCTCAACCTCCCAAGTAGCTGGGACTACAGGTGCATGCCACCATGCCCCACTGATTTTTATTGTATTTTAGTAGAGACAAAGTTTCACCATGTTGCCCAGGCTGGTCTTGAACTCCTGAGCTCAGGCAATCCGCCCG
>NW_012115710.1:1032374-1032854 GCF_000951035.1 Colobus angolensis palliatus | reverse complement strand
CAATCTTTTTATTTTTTAATTTAATTTAATTTAATTTAATTTAATTTTTTTTTTTTCTGAGACGGAGTCTCGCTTTTGTTGCCCACACTGGAGTGCAATCTCGGCTCACTGCAACCTCTGCCGCCCAAGTTCAAGCGATTCTCTTGCCTCAGCCTCCCAAATAACTGGGATTACAGGTATGTACCACCACCCCTGGCTAATTTTGTATTTTAGTAGAGACGGGTTTTCACCATGTTGGTCAGGCTGGTCTGGAACTCCTCACCTCATGTGATCAACCACCTCCACCTCCAAAAGTGCTGGGATTACAGACTTGAATCACCGCACCCAGCCAGCCACCACACCCGGCTGACAATCTTTTATCTTAACTTGAACATTACCTTTCTATGAATCGCAGTCTTTACAGAAACTCAACCAAATGTTTTGCTTTTTTTTTTTGAGATGGAGTCTTACTCTATCGCCCAGGCCGGAGTGCAGTAGTAC
>NW_012115710.1:1022956-1032324 GCF_000951035.1 Colobus angolensis palliatus | reverse complement strand
GACTGTGTCACAGACCAGCTCACTCATATTTGGCTGAGAATAAATCTCTTCAAGTATTTTACAGAGTTTGACTCTTCTCATCAACACTAATATCGCTATGTCATTAATTTCTAAATATATTGTAATTTCAAATTCACCATGTGCATTCTGAAATAAAAGAATTAAATTTCATTTTAAAATTGTAACGTATTTTAGATATTTTCTGTTTTCTGTTTCTCAATGTTCTGTCATGTGTGGATAACAAAGCCAATAAAATACTCTTCATAAGTCGTTTAGATTTATTTTCCCTTAGAGAAAAAATAATTTTGCAATATTTCTAAGGATAAATGGCAGGCAGGTTATTTTCCTTCATATGAACTCTCAAGAAAGGACGACTCGGCCAGGCACAGTGGCTCACGCCTGTAATCCCAGCACTTTGGGAGGCAGAGGCAGGTGGATCATGAGGTCAAGAGATCGAGACCATCCTGGCCAACATGGTGAAACCCCATTTCCACTAAAAATTAGCTGGATATGGTGGTGCACACTCTAGTCCCAGCTACTCAGGAGCTGAGGCAGGAGAATCACTTGAACCCGGGAGGCAGAGGTTGCAGTGAGCCGAGATCGTGGCATTGCACTCCAGCCTGGGCAACAAGAGTGAAACTCTGCCTCAAAAAAAAAAAGAAAAAAGAAAAAAGAGAGAGAGAAATAGAGGCTGTTCTGAATTTCAATGGCCAAGAGTAGTCCAACAGTCAGGGGCTTGGAGAAACAGGGAAGCCTAAGATTTGAGTAAGTCAACAAGCATTGTTCCCAGGATCAGTAAGAAATCCTTGATGAGACACACTGTGGGAATTTGGAGCTTTTTCTGATGTAAACAAAGAGGGTAAGCTTTGAAGTAAGCTGTGTCTAGGGAAAACAAAAACAAGGGACTGGGCAGGGGAGTGGTTTCCGGTGGGTTTTATTTATTTTTTTGCTTTTGCCCTAGAGGCCTCAAGAGGCCTGGAGAACATGTGCCCCTCTGGTGGTTTCTTCAATCTTTGATATTTCTTCAGCCCTTTACTAGGTTTACAGGGTTGTAATAAACTTCAACACTGTCACCACATATAACATAAAACAAAATTTAAAACATAATAAATACAGGCCGGGCGTGGTGGCTCACACCTGTAATTCCAGCACTTTGGGAGGCCGAGGTGGGCAGATGACCGGAAGTCAGGAGTTCGAGACCAGCCTCACCAATATAGAGAAACTCCATCTCTACTAAAAAAATACAAAATAGCCGGGCGCGGTGGCTCAAGCCTGTAATCCCAGCACTTTGGGAGGCCGAGACGGGCGGATCACGGGGTCAGGAGATCGAGACCATCCTGGCTAACATGGTGAAACCCCGTCTCTACTAAAAAATACAAAAAATTAGCCGGGCGACGTGGCGGGCGCCTGTAGTCCCAGCTACTGGGGAGGCTGAGGCAGGAGAATGGCGTAAACCCGGGAGGCGGAGCTTGCAGTGAGCTGAGATCCGGCCACTGCACTCCAGCCTGGGCGACAGAGCCAGACTCCGTCTCAAAAAATAAAAAATAAAAAATAAATACAAAAAAAAAAATACAAAATAGCTGGGCATGGTGGCACATGCCTGTAATCCCAGCTATTCAGGAGGCTGAGGAAGGAGAATCACTTGAACCCAGGAGGTGGAGGTTATGGTGAGCCGAGATCGCACCATTGCACTCCAGCCTAGGCAACAAGAGTGAAACTCTGTCTCCAAATGAAAAAATAATAATAATAAATACATGTGTACTATTTGAAAAATAGAACTAAAAATAATAGGAACAATAGTGAAATTGCCCCATACCTCAGTTTTTGAATGGAAGGAAAGGGTCTTGAGTGTTCATTGTGGCTGTGTGTTATTCATTCCTATCACATACAAGAGACATCAGTAATTATTGGAAGACATGGCTCTAAATCTCCAAATTCAGGGGTCTGTGTAACTGTTAAATTGAACAGAAACCTAAAGATATATTAAGAAAAATAGTGGGCTGGGCGCGATGGCTCACGCCTGTAATCCTAGTACTTTGGGAGACTGAGGCAGGCGAATTGCCTGAGTTCAGGAGCTGGACACCAGCCCCAGCAACATGGTCAAACCCCATCTCAGGTAAAAATACAAAAAATTAGCCAGGTGTGGTGGCATAGGCCTGTAGTCCCAGCTGATCACGAGGCTGAGGCAGGAGAATTGCTTGAACCCGGGAGGCAGAGGTTGCAGTGAGCCAAGATCGCACCATTGCACTCCAACCTGGGTGACAGAGCAAGACTCTGTCTCCAAAAAAAAAAAAAGAAAAAGAAAAATGGTGTTCCCTTTTCCATTTCTCTGCTGACCGTGAACAAACACACTCTCACAGTTTTATCAATTCTTTGGTAACAATTAGAAAATGCAAGCACTAGTTCGCATTGACAGCCCAGGGCCTGCGAATTCTCTGCTCTGAGCCCGTCCGGACTTCCCCAGTCCCAACTTTCTCTCCTTTGAAAACACTAAGACTAATGTCACTGCATTGGTTTTTACTAGAGTCAATCACCTGTCATGCCCGGAACAGGGATCGAACCCAGATTGCCCTTAGTCAAAATAATCACGAAGTGCACATCTATAAGAAGTACGGGAGCCAGTGGGTGAAAGCTTATGAACTCAGTGAGCACACTGGGCACATCACAGGTATTGACTGGGCTCCCAAGAGCGACTGCATCGTCACTTGTGGGGTAGCCTGCGATGCCTGTGTCTGGAGTCAGAAAGATGGTGTCTGGAAACCAACCCTGATGATCCTGAGAATTAATCGTGCAGCTGCTTTTGTGAAGTGGTCCCCCCTAGAGAACAAGTTTGCTGTGGGAAGTGGAGCACGACTCATTTCCGTTTGTTACTTTGAGTCCGAAATGACTGGTGAGCGAGCAAGCACATCAAAAAGCCGATTCGCTTACAGTCCACAGCTTGGATTGACATCCCAACAGCGTTTTGCTGGCAGCTGGATCATGTGACTTCAAATGCAGAGTGTTTTCTGCTTACATTAGAGGAGTGGATGAAAAGCCAGTCAGCATGCCCTGGGGCAGCAAGATGCCTTTTGGGCAGCTGATGTCAGAGTTTGGTGGCAGTGGCACTGGTGGCTGGGTCCACGGGGTCAGCTTCTCTGCCAGTAGGAGCCGCCTGGCCTGGGTCAGCCATGACAGCACTGTGTCTGTTGCTGATGCCTCAAAAAGTGTGCAGTTCTCAACTCTGAAGGTGGAGTTCCTGCCGCTCCTGAGTGCGTCATTTGTCTTGGACAACAGCGTCGTGGCTGCCGGCCATGACTGCTGCCCGGTGCTCTTTAACTATGATACCCATGGCTGCTCGACCTTCGCCTCCAAGTCAGACATTCCAAAACAGCATCCAACGCAACATGTCTGCCATGGAACGCTCCCGCAACATGGACAAGAGGGCCACGACTGAGGACGGCAACACGGCCCTGGAGACGCCGCACCAGAAGAGCATCACTCAAGTCTCTATGAGGTGGACAAGCAAGATTGTCGCAAATTTTGCACTACTGGCACTGATGAAGCCATGACAATTTGGGATTTCAAGACCCTCGAGTTTTCCATCCAGGTCCTCCAGATAATGTGAAGCTGAGTGAGCCTTTGCCACCCAGAATGACAAACTGTGGTCAACTGCAGCTGTGCCGTGGCACGATGGCGAGGAAGCCAGACCCAAGGAAACACTGAAAACACATATCATGCCAGTGCTGTGTGGTTTTACTTGAATATAAAATTAGTGAAAGTGTTGGTTTTTTAAAAGCAGTAAATTTTATTTTATTTATTTATTTATTTATTTGTGATTTCATTCCATTCTTGACCAAAGCTCCCCTTTAAGTAGTTTGTTATGGAAAATCGTCACACTAATTTAAAAGACAGGGTGTGGGAGATACGTAAATTGTCCACTAGAAAACTAAATAAAAGAACTAAATGTGGAAAAAAAAAAAAAAGAAAGAAAATACAAGCACTTAGGTCAGGTACAGTGGCTCACGCCTGTAATCACAGCACTTTGGGAGGCCAAGGTGGGCGGATCACCTGAGGTCAGGAGTTTGAGACCAGCCTGACCAACAGAGAGAAACCCCATCTGTACTAAACATACAAAATTAGCTGGGCATGGTGGTGCATGCCTGTAATCCCAGTTACTTGGGAGGTTGAGGCAAAAGAATTGCTTGAACCCAGGAGGTGGAGGTTGCAGTGAGCCGAGATCACGCCACTGCACTCCAGCCTGGGCAACAAGAGTGGGGAAAAAAAAATAAAAAAAAAAGAGGCCGGGCACTGTGGCTCACGCCTTTGGAAGCACTTTGGGAGGCTGAGGTGGGTAAAACACCTGAGGTCAGGAGTTCAAGACCAGCCTGGCCAACATGGTGAAACCCGTCTCTACCGAAAATAAAAAATAAAAAAATTAGCTGGGCGTGGTGGTGCGTGCCCATAATCCCAGCTACTCGGGAGACTAAGGCAGGAGAATCCCTTGAACCTGGGAGGCAGAGGTTACAGTGAGCCGAGACTGCTGGGTGACAAAGCAAGACTCCCTCTCAAAAAAAAAAAAAAGAAAAGAAAATACAAGCACTAATTCATACGTCAGATTCACGTCACATTCTCAAATTCATCTAAATTTTCTTGACATCCCTTTTCATACCAGTGGAGCCCTGATGGAGACACTTAACAGAAGTTTTTCTCTCTGTCAGAGAAATAAGCTGATGAGAATAAACTCAGTGAAGGTGAAAACTCCGTTGTTTTCTGTGACCTGGGGAAAAAGCTTAAGGTAAATTTCCATTCAGATTGGTTATAAACAGACAACATACAGATGTGGATGAACTAGGTATAATTTAGTTTTTCTATCCACAAACCAGGTGACAGAAAGTACTGGAGTAGGCGGATAGCGAGGCATAAGCACGTAAGAAGCCCCTGTGTCACCCGCAAGGGGTCCTGATCCAGAACCTAAGAGAGGGTTCTTGGATCTCACGCAGGGAAGAATTCAAGGTGAATCCATACAGAACCATACAGAGAAAGCAAGTTTATTAAGAGAGGAAAGGAATAAAGAACGGCTACTCCACAGGCAGAGCAGCCTCCTGTCTCATCCTGCGACCAAGAATGCCTTCACTTACTGGGAATGTAACCCAGCAGGTCTCAGGCTTATTTTCTCCAGCCCCTATTCCAGATGGAATTGCTCTGGTTCAAACGTCTCTGACATTTTGGAATCTTTAGAAATGCAACTCACTGACCGGGCGCAGTGGTTCATGCCTATAATCCCAGCACTTTGGGAGGCCTAGACGAGCGAATCACGAGGTCAAGAGATCGAGACCATCCTAGCAAACATGGTGAAACCCCGTCTCTACTAAAAGTACAAAAAATTAGCCGGCCTGGTGGCGGGCACCTGTAGTCCCAGTTACTCGGGAGGCTGAGGCAGGAGAATAGCGTGAACCCGGGAGGGGGAGCTTGCAGTGAGCCAAGATTGCGCCACTGCACTCCAACCTGGGTGACAGAGCGAGACTCGGTCTCAAAAAAAAAGAAATGCAACTCACTGAGAGTCTCCTTAAAGATGCTGCCCACTGACAGCAAAAAAAGATCAGTGGCTACATTGCCTCCACTTGGCCTTGGGGCTGCACTTCTCTGGCCCAGAAGAGGACTTATCAGGGGCTTAGCTGGACATAATTGAGATGGGGGTTTTCCCCATTAACAACCATGTGTACTTCTGTAATAACTCACCCTAGAAGAGCCTTCTGCTCAAAAGGATACTAAAACACACACCCGTGGGTGGAGATGTGAGATGCTAATGAGACATGTGGTGTGTGTACCAGCATGGACACTCACAGGGCTTTCCTGATCAGAGGACTTCCTGGAACATGCTTCCTAGGAACATCCCTGCACAGCCCCTTCATGAATAATCATGTCAGATTCTCATAAAAAGGCTCTGCCCAGCACTAGTAGGAACAGACTCATTCTTTTGAGGAGCCCACCCTGTTCCACTGCTCAGGGTGTCTCTTCTTGCTGAGCTTCTATGCCTTTAGATAAAGGGCACTTACCTGCTTAACTCTTTCTGCGTGTCTCTTGACTGAATTCAAGAAGACCGAGACCCAGAGGACTTCCACGCCCCTCCTGGTAACATCTGGCATTTTCCCCTGGTGGCCTGTGAACTGTTCTTCTGGGTAAGTGCCCAAAAGCTGGGGCCAGATTCTCTGGTTGACGACCTGTGCTTCTTTTGGCACTGAAGAACCTCCTGCCCTAATGCAGTTCTTGCAACTTTAAGGGGAGGGGTTTCTCCTCTCAGGTTCTGTTCACTAACAACTGCCCCGTACCATTTCCCTTCAGCTACTGTGACTCTGCTCCCTCTGGCTGGTTTCTCAGCTTACCCTGAGGGGTGATAAGCAGAGGAGGGAGGACTTTAAACTCCACACTGAGTAGATCTCAGACACGGTGACCCTCCCTGCAGGAGGCTTGTGAAAGGCAGGGAATATGCCCTAACTGTGCAATGACTGGGGAGCTTCACATCTTTTAGCTAAAACTACTCTCCCGTGTTGAGTCGGCTCTTCTACGTGCTGTTCATGGCACTCCATTCCCCTGGACACAATATGCCGCCACCGGTGAACAATCCCCCAAGTCACTCTGCTTACTCTTTGCTGTCCCTGTCCTCGTCGCCGAGCTTCTTGGAATTCCTCCTTCATGTGCAAGCGCCTTGTATGTCCTGCTTGTCCGGTACCTGCTGCATTTGCTTTAGTGCCAGTCGCCGGAGGCCTGCCCGGGCCTGTGAGGAAGTTTATACTTATTTTTTCCCTAGAGATGAGACCCAGCTTCGTCCTTTCAGTTGCCTCCTTTCTCACTGCAGGGATCGGCACTGGCAGGATGCTCGCTTACGGGCATCCCTCGTTTATTATCGGGTCCTTCTCCGCCCGACGACTCTTCAAGAATGCCTCATTCTGTGGCTCCTCAAGCGAGCTGTCAGGTTCCTCCGGATGGTCATTTATGGGCCTCTTTCTCAATCCCCAGTTTCTCTCTACAACCGGAGTTTCCTGTGGGTCAATGGGAAGTTCTTCATCCGCCTCCTAAAGCCATTGTTACAGACCTGTACAGCAGTCAGGTGGTTTTTGCATTATGTTGAAAAGGCTGATAGAAAATGCCCCCGGCGCTCCCCTTGCTGCTTATGTGATCATATAAGGGACGTAAAAAACCAGAATCAACAGCCCAGTCCACTAACTCTGAGCCCCAGGGGGCTTCCATGCCTGTTTAAGCATTTTTTCTGTATGATCCCCAAGGAACCTACAATGAGAAGGGGAAGATATCAGATTTACCTCCATTCCTCTAACCATCTGTACGCATTAATCCAATATTATAATGCATTAAGGGGACCTTACTATAGAGTCCCTTCTCTGCAGACTTTAGCAGGGGCAGAACTACTGGACTTCTTGCAGAACGAAGGTCACTGGGAATATGAGAGACAAGAGAACTACTCCCATGTCCGACGTTCTTACATGCTTCCTCGCCCCACACAGAGGTGAGAAAGGCACACCTGCTGGGCATCAATCTTAGGAAATCTAAGAAACCCTTCTGAGCAAAATGAGATACAGGGAGACAACGGATGGTGCAGATGCTAAGGCTAGCTAATTCTGGAGCCCCAGGGTGAAGAACCCGTCATCCTTGTAAACAGAGGCACGGACATGTCACCCAGGCCAAGGTGTGGAACGCCTCACCTTCCTGAGGCACCAAATAGGTGTAGAGATGCCTTCTCTATCCTATGTTCTTTCCTGTCTTCTCTTTCAGATGGGTAACCAGAGCTCCGTACCCCGGGATTCCCCTCTTGGATGCATCCTTAGAAACTGGGATAAGTTTGATCCCCAGGCATTGAAACGAAAAAGATTGGTTTTCCTTTGCAATACAGTTTGGCCAAAATATGAGCTAGAAGGGCAGGAAGCCTGGCCAGTGGGGGGAAGCTTAAATGTTAATACCATACTCCAGCTTGACCTCTACTGCCGGTGTCACCGCAAATGGTCAGAGGTCCCTTATGTGCAAACCTTCATGATCTTGAGGGAAAACCCCGATTTCTGTAAAGGCTGCAAGATAGATCCTGCCCTTTTAGCTATCCTCAGTCGTCCACTCCAGAGCCCTCAACCAGGAGGCCTCAACGATTTCCTGGTCAACCCACCTCAACCTCCTCTTCCTGAGACCAAAGAGAAGGAACAGGCACCCCCAGCTCCCTCCTCCTTGTGTCACACTCTTAGCCTTGATGGGTCAGCCTCAACCTACACTAGGCCCCCAGGCCCCCGCTCTGGAATCTGCCCGCTACCCGTGGTGAGCAGACTCACAGGACCAGTCCAAGTCCAGGTCCCCTTTTCCATGCACGACTTGTCCCAAGTTAAGGAAGACCTGGGAAAATTCTCAGAGAATCCGGGAAAATTCCTGGAGGGCTTCCGTAAATTAACCCTCACTTCTGAACTAACCTGGAAGGATGTCGCCATCCTTCTAGGACAAACCCTCTCTCTGGAAGAAAGACAGACCATTTGGGAGGCGGCACGTCAATGCGGGGATGAGCTCCACTTGGCCGATGCCAACTACCCCGTGGGAGCTACAGCTGTCCCCCTGCAGGACCCCAACTGGGACTACGATACCCCGGCAGGAATCTGCGCCAGAAATCACATGCTCCTGTGCCTGATAGAGGGAATGAAAAGGAGTCAAGTCAAGCCTGTCAATTATAATAAGTTAGCCACCATCGACCAAGGGCCACATGAGAATCCCACGGCCTTTCTCGAAAGGCTCCAGGAAACTCTTATCAAACATACCAACCTAGACCCGGGATCCCCGGAAGGACAACTAGTCCTCAAGGATCACTTCCTAACACAAGCTGCCCCAGACATTAGGAGAAAACTGCAGAGGCTGGCTTTGGGAACTAGTGCCCCCATGTCAGAAATCCTCAAATTAGCTTCCTCAGTGTTTTATAACCGAGACCAGGAGGAGAGGGACAGGGCCGAGAAGAAGGAAAAACAGAAAGAAGAGAGGCAGGCTCAATTATTAGCTGCTTTGCAAGTCCACCAGCCCCCTCCAGGTTGCCCTAAGGATACGCTCCCAGGGAAGTGCTATCAGTGCGGGAAGCCAGGCCACTGGAAGGCAAACTGCCCCCATGGGCCAAAGGGGGAAAAGCCCTACACGGCCTGTCCCCTCTGCCGTAAGCTCGGCTACTGGAAAGGGGACTGTCCCGAGAGCCAAAAGACCCCTGAGCCAGACAGCAATTCAATATGGTTTGAGCTGGAAGGGCCCTCTGCTGCGGCCGGCTCCCTGGTCTGACATCATCATCAAAGGGATGGAGCCAAGGGCAACTCTGGACGTAGCAGGTAGGACGATACATTTTCTATTGGATTTGGGAGCAG
>NW_012115710.1:1021219-1022051 GCF_000951035.1 Colobus angolensis palliatus | reverse complement strand
TGAACCCTGATGGACTCTGCTTTTCTGATGGTGGCAGTTTCATCCAACAACGAGTGACACATGCAGTTATGCAATAGTGTCTCTATTTGACATTATAGAAGTCAAATGCCTTGCTCCAAGAACCTTGGCACAGCTGGCAGAGCTCATATCCTTAATTAGAGCCACAGAACTATGGAAAAACCCAACAGCTGCAATTTACACAGATTCAAAATATGCCTTCTCAGGACTCCATGCTCACGTGGCCATCTGGAAGGAATAGGGATTTTTAACAGCAAAAGATATGCCTCCGGAATGTGGACCAGAGATCTTGGCCCTGCTCTAGGCCGTACACCCATCACGGGAAATAGCTGTAGTCTATGGCCAGGCACACCAAAAGGACAAGGGAGAAAATGCCCAGCAAAACAGGAGGGCAGATCAAGCAGCCAGGACCACTACCCTCTCTAGGGAACTCCTGATGGCCCTTAACCCACCTTTACCCAACACCTTACCCACCCGCAAAAACCCAAGAGGAAAAGGAATGGGCTATCAAATATGGATCTACCCGGGAACCTGAGGTGTGGTATACAGCAAGAGGAATTCTCTACTTTCCTAGGCCCTGCAGTAAAAACTTGTAAGAGCACTCCATGAGTCATGTCACTTTGGGAGACATCATCTCCAGCACGTGTGCAAAAACCTCTTTTCCAGGAAAGGGTTCTACTAGACTATTCATCAGGTCTTTAACGCCTGTCCATCCTGTGCCTGTAATAGCCCCCAGGGCCCTACGCTATCCTGCTTTTTTTTTTTTTTTGAGACCAAGTTTTGCTCTTGGTGCCCAGGCTGGAGTGCAATGGCG
>NW_012115710.1:1013526-1020033 GCF_000951035.1 Colobus angolensis palliatus | reverse complement strand
AAAAAAAAAAAAAGTCATCCCTCAGTGTGGGCTTAGTTTGTTTTTACAAAGTGACAATGGCCCAGTTTTCATTTCATACACCCTTTAATTAGTGGCAAAAGCCCTAGAAAAAAAGCACTCCTAGCACTCCCGGAGAACACGATCCTCGGGCAAGGTAGAAAGGACTAATCAAACGACTAAAAGGACTCTGAACAAAGTGTGCCAGGAAACCTGCACACCATGGCAGCTCTGAATGAGCATCGCCCCTAAAATTACTTATGCCTTTGTCCTTCTGAATTTTATTCGGAAGACCCTTCCCACATGCAGACCTAACGTGAGATCCAGAAGTTACCCAATTAACCAAATACATAACATCACTGGTCCCAGGTACTGCCTGCCACTGACCCTTCCAGGAATCAACACTTACACTAGTCAGGGTAACAGGTCCCCATCAAAACCTGGAGAGATGGGTCACCTGGGTCTCCACTAGCCTGGGTCTCTCCTTTATGGAAAGGCCCCTTTAATACTTTCTACCCCAACAGCTATCAAAGTTTCTGGAATCTCTAGTTGGATACATCACTCCTGAGTAAAACTGTGAGAAGGTCCCGAAGAACCAACAACAGAATCCGCATCTGAGTCTCGTGAGCCAGCCACTGGAGGGCTTCCAGTTCCTCTTCAAGGGAAAAGATAAGTAAAGCTTTCTCTCCTTTCACCTTAAAAAAAGGTCTCTCAGTACTGGGAATCTCGGTTGCAGTGGCATTGGTTATTCTCCTTATTTGAACTCACACTTGCATGCCACCTGAAGTCCCGATAACAGCCTGTTTTATCACCAAACACTCCATCTAACCATTTAATTATTTGTCTCTCCTGTTTTCACCACTTTCCTTTTGCTTTCACAAAGCTTAAGGGAGAATCAGCTATGACAGAGAAATTCCTTTTCCTTTGTCTTTCCCTCCTTCCCAGGCCCCTACTCTCACAGGCGCAATGGAGTGAAAATTCCCTTGTCAATTTTTCCAAAATAATTGCTTCGGGAAACCATCTAAGCAACTGTTGGATCTGCCACAACTTCATCACCAGGTCCTCATCTTACCAATATGTTCTGTTAAGAAATTTTTCTTTAAACCTAACATTTGGTTCAGGAATCCCTGAAGGCCAACATAAATCTGTTCCACTCCAGGTTTCGCTTGTTAACTCAGCGTACCAAGTACCCTGCCTGGATCTCACTCCACCTTTCAATCAAAGCTCTAAAACTTCTATTTATACAACTGCTCTTCTCTAAACCAAACCTGTTGTCCATGCCCTGAAGGGCGCTGTGGCCGGAAGAGCACCTCTGAGGAGGGATTCCCCAGTCCCACCATCCAACCCATGAGCTTTTCCCCAGCAGGCTGCCGCCCTAACTTGACTCACTGGTGTCCAGCGAGCCATAAACAAATGAACGATTACCGAGACAAGTCACCCCAAAACCGCTGTGCAGCTTGGGAAGGAAAAGAGCTAATCACATGGAGGGTTCTATATTCGCTTCCCAAGGCACACACTGTCCCCACGTGGCCAAAAACTACTATTCCCCTGGGAGGGCCTCTATCCCCTACATGCAATCAAACTATTCCAGCCGTGTGGAAATCGCAGTTACACAAGTGGTTCGACAGCCGCATCCCCCGGTGGGCCTGTACCCCTCCCGGCTATGTGTTTTTATGTGGACCACAAAAAAACAAACTGCCCTTTGACGGAAGTCCTAAGAGAACCTATTCAACTCCCCCCGTGGCAAACCTCTTTACTTGCATTAATAACATCCAACATACGGGGGAATGTGCTGTGGGACTTTCCACGGGGGATAGGTGTGACCATTTATAACACCACCCAACCCAGACAGAAAAGAGCTCTGGGTCTCATACTGGCAGGGATAGGGGCGGCCGTAGGAATGATCGCCCCGTGGGGAGGGTTCGCTTATCATGATGTCACCCTCAGAAATCTCTCCAGACAAATAGAAAACATAGCTAAGAGTACCGGAGATAGCATCTCTAAACTCAAGGCCTCCATAGATTCTCTAGCAAACGTAGTCATGGACAACAGATTGGCCTTAGATTACCTCTTAGCAGAGCAGGGTGGAGTCTGTGCAGTGATCAATAAATCCTGTTGCGTTTATGTCAATAACAGCGGGGAGATAGAGGAGGATATAAAAAAGATCTATGACCAGGCTACGTGGCTCCATGACTTTGGAAAAGATGATTCAGCAGGGTCCATCTGGGAGGCTCTGAAGTCTGCCCTCCCCTCCCTCACATGGTTTGTCCCTTTACTGGGACCAGCTGCACTTACAGCCTTCTTTCTCCTCTTTGGCCCTTGTCTCTATAATTCACTGATGAAATACGTCTCTTCCAGGATACGGCAATTTCACACAGAGCCCCTAGAAATGGAAATAGATCATCCAATCTTCCTTGGCGGCCCCAGCACCTACACGTACATCTCTCCCTTGGATGCCAGCGGGCAAAGATTCTGCAACTACGGAGGGGCTCCTTCCCTGACAGAGAGCAAGAGAGGGAGACCCTGATGATTTCTTCGTCCCACCTCAGCAGGAAGTAGTTACGGAAGACCCACGACGTCCTTACGCCCAAAGCTTTTCAGGGTCTCCATCTCTTGAGGGGGAATATTTTTAGGGTAGGCAGGTAGCCAGACATGAGCAGGCAAGGAAGCCCCTGGGAAAGGAATCTTTAGAAATGCAGCCCACTGATGTCCTCCTTGGAAACACGGCACGCTGAGTCAGCAAAAAAGAGGAGCGTGGCTACACTGGCTACACTGGCTACACCTGGCCTTGTGGCTGCACTCCTCTGTTCCGGAAGGGAACTTATCAAGGCCTAGTCAGAGGTTACCGAGGTAGAAGCTATTCCCCACTAAGGAGCATGTATACTTCTCTAATAATTCATCCTAATAAACCATTTTGCTCATTAAAATAATAATTAAAAAAAAACCCTGTGTGGAGATTTTATTTTTTAACCAGATATTCCTTGTTAGATTTTTAGATGCAAATGACACGGCACATGTGTGCCCAGACTACTTCCCAAAACATGCTTACTAATAATGCCCCTGCAAGGCCCCTTCATGAATAATCATGTAAGACTCTCATAAGAAGCATCTCCCCGGCCACTTGCGGTGGCTCATGCCTGTAATCCCAACACTTTGGGAGGACAAGACAGGCAGATTACCTGGGGTCGGGAGATCAAGACCAGCCTGACCAACATGGAGAAACCCTGTCTCTACTAAAAATACAAAATTAGGCATGGCGGTGCATGCCTGTAATCCCAGCTACTCGGGAGGCTGAGGCAGGAGAATGGCTTGAACCCGGGAGGCAGAGGTTGTGTTGAGGCGAGATCGAGCCATTGCACTCCAGCCTGGGCAACAAGAGGGGATCTCCATCTCAAAAAACAAACAAAAAGAAGCATCTCCCCAGCACTTGTGAGACTCATTCATTTGAGCAGCCCAGCCTGTTCTGTCTTTCGGGGTGTACCGTTTCTTTAAAAGCTCCCATAAAAATTCCTCCCACACCTGGCACGGTGGCTCAGGCCTGTAATCCCAGCACTTCCTTAGGTAGATCCTCAGACAGATCACGGGTCAGGAGTTTGAGACCAGCCTGACCAACATGGTGAAAACCTGTCTCTACTAAAAATACAAAAAAATTAGCCAGGCCTGGTGGCACCTGCTTGTAATCCCAGCTACTCAGGAGGCTGAGGCAGGAGAATCACTTGAAACCAGGAGGCAGAGGTTGCAGTGAGCCAAGATTGCGCCACTGCACTCCAGCCTGGGCTACACAGTGACTCCATCTGGGAGGGGGGTGGGGAATTCCTCCTCAGTCCCTAGCAGCTGACTCACTCTCCCGCGCAGCCAGTCCTGTTTCTTTTTGAGCTCCTGTTTTTAAATAAAGGGTACTTTATGATTCTTTCCGTGTGCCTCCGGGATGAATTCTTTCCTTCAGGAAGACAAACTGAAGGACCTCCACACCCCTCCTGGTAACAAAGGTCTCTGTGCAATCCCTCCTGAGGAAGCTATGGAGGATTTAGTGTATCTAAACTAGTAAATACAAACTAGACTCAATTATCCAAGAAATCACCGAAGAAACACTCTTTACTCCATTTTTTATATCTTGGGAAAAATACAATTAAAGACAAAATAATTTTTTCCAAACCCAGAAATCCTCACCAAAAATGAAAAAAAAGTAAACAAAGAATCCCCAGTTGGTGGCTGGTGAATGCTTCTACCTTAAGCAATACATGTTTTGAAGCTGTCAGCTTCTTTTTCCTCATAAGTGACTCCACAGAATCTAGCCTTTGCTTTGCCCTCTAGACAAGGAATAGAGAATTTCTTAATCTTATCAGAAACATATAAATTGTTTGGTGTTGCACAATATTTACTAATTTTCTCCACTCATCCACTGTAGAGTCTTAGCACAAAATGAGACACCACTCTCCCGTACTGAACCTAAAACAGACCGAGCTTCTGCTCCATAAACAGTAATAGCAATACTAATTGAAAGATGAAGTAATATTACATAAATAGGTGTAAAATTGATAATTCATTGTTATTTTCAGTTTTACAATAAGTGTGAATTACATAGAATAAATCTTTCTCTCTCTCTCTCTCCTTTCTTTCTATTTCTGACAGTCTCGCTCTGTCGTACAGGCCAAAGTGCCATGGGGTGACCTCAGCTTACTGCAACCTCTGCTTCCTGGGTTCAAGTGACTCTTGTGCCTCAGCCTCCTGAGTAGCTGGGATTACAGGTGTACACTACCTTGCCTGGCTAATTTTTGTATTTTTCATAGAGATGAAATTTCACTATGTTGGCCAGAGTGGTCTTACACTCTGGACCTCAGATGATCAACCTGCCTTGGTCTCCCAAGGTGCTGGGATTACAGACATAAGCCACCACACCCGATGGAGTTTTCATTTGTTTACTTTAATCATCATGGGTTAGAGATATAGCTTTTAAAAATGTAATTGAATATACCCATACAGTTAGACTCTAAAAACAGCATTTCCTCTATTAATGTTTATTACATAATATGGTGGAACTCAGACTTGCTATGCTGCCCAAGATGGAGTGCAGTGTCATGATCTCGGCTCATTGCAACCTCTGCCTCGTGGGTTTAAGCGATTCTGGTGCCTCAGCCTCCCAAGTAGCTGGGATTACAGGTGTACACCACCACGCCCAGCTAAATTTTGTATTTTTACTAGAGACAGTGTTTTGCCATGTTGCCCAAGTTAGTCTCGAACTCCTGGCCACAAGTGATCCACCCACCTTGGCCTCCCAAAGTGCTGGGATTGCAGGTGTGGGCCACCACACCAGCTTATTTTTTTCTTTTCTTTTCTTTTCTTTTCTTTTTTGAGACGGAGTTTTGCTCTTGCTGTCCAGGCTAGAGTGCAGTGGCACAATCTCAGCTCAGTACAACCTCCACCTTCTGGGTTCAAGTGATTGTCCTGCCTCAGCCTCCTGAGTAGCTGGGATTACAGGCATGCACCACCATGCCCAGCTAATTTTGTATTTTTAGTAGAGACGGGGTTTCTCCATGTTATTCAAGCTGGTCTTGAACTCCTGGCCTCATGTGATCCACCCGTCTCGGCCCCCCAAAGTGGTGGGATTACAGGCGTGAGTCATTGTGCCCGGCAATTTTTTCTATCTTAATTTCTTCTGTATTAATCAGCTTGTGATAGACACATGGCTTCTGAAACAGAAAAATGCAAGGGCTTTGTATGAGCAGAGTGTGGGAGACTACCAGTAACAAATGTGGTGGCGTAAATGATGACTGAGAAGGGGAGTGGCGAGTCTCTACTGTCCTACCTACTATTTGTGCTTTGAGAATTTGGATTGAAAAAAGTCACCTTAATGGTGTTTCCTTATCGTTTATTCTCCCCCAGCTGGCAGGAGATAAGGACAGAGTCCCCAGAGATTATAGGGCACTTAGGGTGGATATGAAACATTAAAACTTCACTTGCTTGAAACCAGAGCAGCCACCAAGGTGCTCAAAATTACTGCCAATGATGTCTTGCTTCCTGGCATTCAGAAACTTTCTCCTTCTCTACCCCCGACTCTTCTTTCCCTCTCTATCCCAATCTCAATCACCTTAAGGAACAGTTGAGTATCCTGAACAATTTGGGAGAAAAAAGAGATTCAAACTTTTGTAGCTCTCTTGGTAAGAGGTGCCAAAATCACCTTCCGAGGAAAAATGCTTTGAGGAGTGTCTCAAATCACCAAGACCTGTGGGATCAAGCACGTATGGGGCCCGTAGGAAGAAGCCACTGAGCCTCAGGATCTTCCAGATGCTGGGGGGTACATGGAGCAGCAGGTAGCGTTATGCTCGTATCAAGCACCCAAGGAGAGAACAAGGCCATGGAGCTGCCCCAGCCTCCCCTGAAATGATTGTCTCCTATGGCCCCGGGTTTGTTTGGAGACCTTCAACATAACTGTTATTCCTCCCTCTCCTTTGTAAGCTCAGAGTAAGGGTAGGTTTGCTACCAGTCTTTTTTTTTTTTTTTTTTTTTTTT
>NW_012115710.1:1009696-1013124 GCF_000951035.1 Colobus angolensis palliatus | reverse complement strand
CGTGTTAGCCAGGATGGTCTCGATCTCCTGACCTCGTGATCCGCCCGTCTCGGCCTCCCAAAGTGCTGGGATTATAGACTTGAGCCACCGCGCCCAGCCAAGCTACCAGTCTTTTAAGAAAGATTGTTGCCACTCTTGCTTACAGGGCAGAGAGAAGGCACCCAGAATGGTGGCCACCAGCACCCCACTCCCAAGCCAACACCACCTCCAGTGTAACCATGCACACAGTCTCCAGAAGGGGACCCCAGCCCCAGATCCAGCTGCATTGTCTCTGCCACTGTGGTGAACACTTGCAAGGAGGCAGGGACTCTGGCACCCTCTAGCATGCTGGCTCTTGAGGAGTCAGAGGAAAATGTTGGGGCCCATTACAAGTCCCCTAGAGTCAGAGCACACAGTCCAGATGTTGGGAGCTGAGTGCTGGCCGCCTAAAATCTTCCAGAAATGAAGCCTGTCGGCTAAATCCACCTTATACCACAATCCACAATCAAACCCTCAAGGTCATCAAATAGTTATGATAAAAGTAAAAAACAATAACAAAAACAAAAAACAACCCTCATCCAAAGGTCAGCAACCTCAAAGACTGAAGGTAGATAAGCCCAAAAAGATAAGAAAGAATCAGTGCAAGAATCCTGGAAACTCAAAAAGCTAGAGTGCCTTTTTTCCTCCAAACAACTGCATCACCTTTCCAGCAAGGTTTCTGTACCATGCAGAGATGGCAGAAATAACAGAAATAGAACTCAGAACGTGGATAAGGACAAAGTTTATTAAGCTATGGGAGTATGTTGAAACCCAATCCAAGAAAGATAACAAACATGATAAAACAATGGGATTATGTAAAGAGGCCAAATCTATGATTCACTGGTGTCCCTGAAAGAGAGTGAAACCAATTTGGAAAATATATTTTTGCGTATTATCCATAAGAACTTCCTCAACCTAGCTAGAGAGGCCAACATTCAAATTCAGGAAATGCAGAGAACCCCAGTAAGATATTTCACAAGAAGATCATACTCAAGTCACATAATCATCAGATTCTCCAAGGTCAATACGAAAGGAAAAGATGTTAAAGCAAGCTAGACAAAAAGGTCAGGCCACCTACAAAGGAAAGCCCATAACGGCAGATGTCTCAGCAGAAAGCCTACAAGCTAGAAGAGATTGAGGGCCAATATTCAACATTCTTAAAGAAAAGAAATTCCAACCCACAATTTCATATTTGGCCAAAGTAAGCTTCATAAGCGAAAGAGAAATAAGATCCTTTTCAGAGAAGTAAATGCTGAGGGAATTCATTACCATCAGACCTGCCATACAAGAGCTCCTGAAGAAAGAAAGCACTAAATATGGAAAGACCATTACCAGCCACTACAAAAACACACTAAAGGACACAGATCACTATACCACTTAACATCATGATAACAGATCAAATCCACACATATCAATATGAACCTTAAATGTAAATGGGCAGCCAGATGCAGTGGCTCACGTCTCTAATCCCAGCACTTTGGGAGGCAGAGGTGGGTGGATCACGAGGTCAGGAGTTCCAGACCAGCCTGGCCAACATGGTGAAACCCCATCTCTATTAAAAATACAAAAATTAGCTGGGTGTGGTGGCACATGCCTATAATCCTAGCTACTCAGGGGGCTAAGGCAGGAGAATCGCTTGAGCTCCAGAGATGGAGGCTGTAGTCAGCTGAGATTGTGCCACTGCACTCCAGCCTGGGCAGCAGAGCAAGACTCTGTCTCAGGAAAAAAAAAAAAAAGTAAATGGGCTAAATGCCCCAATTTAAGAGACACAGACTGGCAAGCTGGATAAAGAACCAAAACCCACTGGTATGCTGTCTCCAAGAGACCCATCTCACAAGCAATGACACACAGAGGCTTAAAATAAAGAAATGGACAAAAATCTACCAAGAAAATGGAAAACAGAAAAAAAGCAGGGGGCTGGGTGCGGTGGCTCATGGCTGTAATCCTAGGACTTTTGGAGACTGAGGCAGGAGGATCACTTGAGGCCAGGAGTTCGAGACCAGCCTGGCCAACATGGTGAAACCCTGTCTCTACTAAAAATACAAAAAATTAGTTGGGCATGGTGGCTTGTTCCTGTAATTCCAGCTACTAAGGAAGCTGATGCAGGAGAATTACTTGCACACCAGAGGCGGAGGCTGCAGTGAGCTGAGATTGCACCACTGCTCTCCAGCCTGGGCAACAGAGCAAGACTCTATCTCAGAAAAAAAAAAAAAAGGGAAAGAAAATGAAAAATAAAGCAGGGGTTGCAATTCTAGCTTCTAACAAAATAGACTTTAAACCAACAAAGATTCTAAAAAAACAAGGAAGGTCATTACGTAATGGTAAAGGGTTCAGTTTGACAAGAAGAGCTAATTATCCTAAATATATATGTAAACAACACAGGAGCACCCTGTATTCCTAAAGCAAGAACCTGCCCAAAATGCAGGTTCTTAGAGACTTTCAAAGAGACTTAGACTCCCACATAATAATAGTGGGAGACTTTAACACCCCACTGGCAATATCAGACAGATCATTGAGACAGAAAATTAACAAAAACATTCAGGACCTGAATTCAGCGCTGGATCAAATGGACCTGACAGACATCTACAGAACTCTCTACTCAAAAACAATGGAGCATACATTCTCCCCATTATCACCTGGCACACACTCTTTTTTTTTTGACATGGAGTCTCACTATGTCCCCCAGGTTGGAGTGCAGTGGCACGATCTCGGCTCACTGCAACCTCTGCCTGCTGGGTACAAGCAATTCTCTGCCTCAGCCTCCAAAGTAGCTGGGATTACAGGCACCCAACATCACGCCCAGCTAATTTTTGTATTTTTAGTAGAGATGGGGTTTCACCATCTTGGCCAAGCTGCTCTTGAACTCCTGACCTCGTGATTCACCCGCCTCAGCCTCCCAAAGTGCTGGGATTACAGGCGTGAGCCACCGCACTGCGCTGGCACACACTCTTAAATAGATCACATAATTGAAAGCAAAACACTCCTCAGCAAATGCAAAAGAACTGAAATCATAACAATCTCTTTGACCATAGCGCAATCAAGTTAGAAATAAAGACTAAGAAATTTGTTCAAAACCATATATTTACATGGAAATTGAATCACTTGCTCCAGAATTACTTTTACCTCTTTAATTGAAAATTCTTGTTTCCCATCTTGCTCTTTCTTCTTAAATGTCCTTGGTTATTCTCTCCAAGATGATGCTGGGTAAGAGGAGACGAGAAGATCCTTAGTGTCATTTCTGACTTTAGTGTGACTTTCTGTAACATGTTCATTATATATTATTTTAAATTAACAATTACAAATTGTGGCCGGGCACGGTGGCTCAAGCCTGTAATCCCAGCACTTTGGGAGGCCGAGGCGGGCGGATCACAAGGTCAGGAGATCGAGACCACGGTGAAACCCCGTCTCTA
>NW_012115710.1:1009267-1009646 GCF_000951035.1 Colobus angolensis palliatus | reverse complement strand
AATTACAAATTGTTTGATAGTATTTTACAAATGATTCTCCTATGTATATTCAGACTCTAGCATTTTATGTACCATTGTTTACAGTAATTTTATTATTTTTATTTTTTTGAGGCAGGGTCCCACTGTGTTATCCATGCTGGAGCACAGTGGCACCATCTCGGCTCAGTGCAACCTCCACCTCCTGGGCTGAAGCAAACCTCCCAGTTCAGCCTCCCAAGTAGCTGGGCCCACAGGCATGTGCCACCATGCCCAGCTAATTTTTAACAATTTTTTGTAGAGATGGGGTTTTGCCATTTTGCTCAGGCTGGGCTTGAATCCCAGGCTCAAGTGATCTGCCCACCTCATAAAACATGTCAATTTCTTTTTTTTTTTTTTTTTT
>NW_012115710.1:1003243-1008562 GCF_000951035.1 Colobus angolensis palliatus | reverse complement strand
AAAATAGTAAACATAGAGGCCAGGCATGGTGGTTCACACCTGCAATCCCAGCACTTTGGGAGGCGGGCAGATCACGAGGTCAGGAGATTGAGACCACCCTGGCTAACAAGGTGAAACCCCGTCTCTATTAAAAATACAAAAAATTAGGCAGGCGTGGTGGTGGGCACCTGTAGTCCCCGCTACTCAGGAGGCTGAGGCAGGAGAATGGTGTGAACCCGGGAGGCAGAGCTTGCAGTGAGCCGAGATTGCACTACTGCACTCCAGCCTGGGCAACAGAGTGAGATTTGGTCTCAAAAAAGAAAAGAAAAGAAAAGAAAAAGAATAATAGTAAACATAATCAAGATTGTGGCCAGGTGTGCTGGCTCATGCCTGTAATCCCAGCACTTTTGAGAGGCTGAGGCAGGCAGAGCAACCTGAGCCCAGGATTTTGAGAGCAGCCTAGACAACATAGAGAGACCCCATCTCTACAAAAAAATACAAAAATCAGCCAGGCATGGTAGCACATACCTTTGGTACTCAGCTACTCAGGAGACTGAGATGAGAGGATCATGTGAACCTGGGAGAGGGAGGTTGCAGTGAGTGAGTCAAGATTATGAACACTGCGCTCCAGCCTGGGTGACAGAATGAGACCCTAAAAAAAAAAAAAAGACTGCATGGCATTGGTGGAGAGCGATATATATATATATCCATGGAACAGAACAGAGAATGCAGAAATATCTTCCTTTCAACTGATATTTGATAAAGATACCAAAGCAGGCTGGGTGTGGTGGCTCACACCTATAATCCCAGCACTTTGGGAGGCCAATGCAGGCGGATCATGAGGTCAAGAAATTGAGACCATCCTGGTCAATGTGGTGAAACCCTGTCTCTCCTAAAAGTACAAAAATTAGCTGGGTATGGTGGCGTGCACCTGTAGTCCCAGTTACTTGGGAGGCTGAGGCAGGAGAATCACTTGAACCCGGGAGAGGGAGGTTGTAGTGAGCCGAGATCATGCCACTGTACTCCAGCCAGGCGGCGGAGTGAGACTCTGTCTCAAAAAATAATAATAATAAAAAAAGATACCAAAGCAATTGAAAGCAGGACTTTCAAATATGGTACTGCACCAAATGAATATCCACGAATGAAAAACAATGAATCTGCACCTAAATTTTACACTCATTCAAAAAGGATCATATTGTTAAATGTAAAATAAAGAAACCATAAAATGTTAATCTATCAAGAATTAGAAAAACATACTGCAAATTAATTGGGAACAAGCACATCAAAGAGTTCACAGATATGACACCAAAAGCATGGAAAAAAATGATAAATGAAACTTCATCAGGTAAAACTTCTGGTCTGTGATACCAATGGAACAGAACAGAGAACCCAGAAATAAGGCCACACACCTGCAACTATCTGATCTTTGATGAAGCTGACAAAAACAAGCAATGGAGATAACACTCTATTTAATAAATGATGCTGGGATAACTGGCTAGCCACATGCAGAAGATTGAAGCTGGACCTCTTCCTTATACCACACAAAAAAATTAAGTCAAGATGAATTTAGGACTTAAATGAGAAACCTCAAACTATAAAACACGTGGAAGACAGTCTGGGCAATACCATTCTGGACATACAAATGGACAAAGATTTCATGACGAAGTCACCAGAAGCAATTGCAACAAAAGAGAAAACTGACAAATGGGATCTAATTACACCAAAGAGCTTCCACGTAGCAAAATAAACTATCCGCAGTGAATAGAAAACCGTACAGAATGTGAGAAATTTTTGTGCAAACTATGCACCTGACAAGAGTCTAATATCCAGCATCTATAAGGAACTTACACAAATTTACAAGAATAAAACAACCCCATTAAAAAGTGGGCAAAAGACATGAACTGACACTTTTCAAAAGAAGACATAAGGCCCAGTCCAAAGGCTGATAACTGTAATCCCAGCACTTTGGGAGGCCGAGACGGGTGGATCACCCGAGGTCAGGAGTTCAAGACCAGCTTGGCCAACATGGCGAAACCCGGTCTATACTAAAAATACAAAAATTAGCTAGGTGTGGTGGCTCATGCCTGTAATCCCAGCCACTCAGGAGGCTGAGGCAGGAGAATGGCTTGAACTTGAGAGGTGGTGGTTGCGGTGAGCCAAGATCATGCTACTGCACTCCAGCCTGGGCAACAGAGTGAGACTATGTCTCCAAAAAAAAAAAAAAAAGAAAGAAAGAAAAAAGAAACAACCCAGAGCCCAGGAAAAGGGAAGAGGCCTGTATGACCGGAACAGAGGGAGTGAGGCGTTCACTAGCAGGAGATAAGGTCAGAGATGTCCTGGGGGAGCAGCTCAGGCAGGGACAAGGTCTTCAAACAACTCTGTCCCACAAGAGAACTTGCAAATGATTTATTTCCTCACCTATTTTAAGTAAAAGTTTAATTTTTTTCTTTCTCGTATAAATTGACACACAAATCATGTCATATTTTCTGTAATCCTCATAAAGGTTGACATGTTCAGCTAAGTCCCAGGACATCCAGGGTTGCCCTCACCGGAGATGTGCAGGACCGCAGAGGAATGCATTTGGGGAGTTCAGGAAGTCACTATTGGACATATGATGGTACAGATGCCTGCTAGACCCCCAGAGGAGCGTTGAGGAGACAACTAGACACAGGATTGTTGAACTCAGGGGAGAGGTTTGCGGGAGCCATGGAGCCATGTAGGTGGGGTTGAAAGCCATGAGATGAGATGATAAGGAAGGGCAGTGGGTATGGACAGAGATCAGAAGTCATCCAAGGACTAAACTCTGGGTCACTCCACATTCAGAGAAAGAAGTTCAAAACACAGTAGAAGAAGAAAAGGTGAAGTGATCAGGGAGGCAAGAAGAAAAGGAAAAGAAATCGATTTTTTAAGGTTGATGGGATGTCTTCAAAGCCAAGAAAACAGAAGAGAAAGTGATCAACTGTACCACATACTACCAATAGGAAGAGAAAGATGAGGACAGGAAGTTTAACATTGCATTTAAACATGGGGAGGTTTGCCGGGCATGGTGGCTCATGCCTGTTAATCCCAGCTCTCAGGGAGGCAGAGACGAGAGGATAGCTGGAGCCCAGGTGTTCAAGAACTGCCTGGGCAATATAGCGAGACCCCATTCTCCACAAAAAGGAAAAAAAAAAGACAAAAAAAAAGTGTAAAAATGGGGAGGATGGCTGGGCTCAGTGGCTCACACCTGTAATCCCAGCGCTTCGGGAGGCCAAGGCAGGCAAATCACCTTCGGTCAGGAGTTCGAGACCAGCCTGACCAACATGGTGAAACCCCACCTCTACTAAAAATACAAAAATTAGCTAGGTGTGGTGGTGCATGCCTGTAATCCCAGCTACTCAGAAGGCTGACACTGGAGAACTGCTGGAATCCGGGAAGCAGAGGTTGCAGTGAGCAGAGATCATGCCACTGCACTCCAGCCTGGGCAACAGAGTGAGACTCCATCTCAAAAATAAAAAAAAAAAGGAAAAAGAAAAAAGAAAGAAAGAAATGGGAAGTCACTGATGACTGAAAAAGAGGGAGTCAGTTGAATGCTGGAAGTAAATGTTTGATTCAAGCAAGAATTCAAGGGTTCAAGCAAAAGTTGGAGGCAAGACTTGAAGAGAAAGTAAAAGGAAGCTTTCAGAGTATGACATTCTTTTTTTCTTTCCTTTCTTTCTCTCTCTTTTTTTTTTTTTTTTGACAGAGTCTCGTTCTGTCACCCAGTCTGGAGTGCAGTGGCGCGATCTCAGCTCACTGCAACCTCCACCTCCCAGGTTCAAGCAATTCTCCTGCCTCAGCCTCCCAAGTAGCTGGGATTACAGGCATGTGCCACCACGCAGGGTTAATTTTGTATTTGTAGCAGACACAGGGTTTCACCATGTTGGCCGATCTGGTTTCGAACTCCTGATCTCAGGTGACCCACTCGCCTCAGCCTCCCAAAGTGTTGGGATTGCAGTCGTAAGCCACCGTGCCTGGCCAGGAGTATGACATTCTTAAAGGAGCTTAGAAGACGGGAATTACCATAGAGGGAAATGTAGTTACCACTATTTTTTGTTTTAAAGATGGTGAAGGGGGCCAGCCCCTCCACACCTGTGGGCATTTCTCGCAAGGTAGAGATGAGAGACTGAGAAAAGAAATAAGACACAGAGACAAAGTATAGAGGAAGAAAAGCGGGCCCAGGGGACTGGTGCTCAGCATATGGAGGACCCGCGCCAGCACTGGCCTCTGAGTTCCCTCAGTATTTATTGATCACTATCTCTACTATCTTGGAGAGGGGGATGTGGCAGGACAATAGGGTAATGGTGGGGAGAGGGTCAGCAGGAAAACATGTGAGCAAAGGTCTCTGTGTCATAAATAAGTTTAAGGAAAGCTGCTGTGCCTCGATGTGCACGTAGGCCAGATTTATGTTTGACTTTACACGAACATCTCAGTGCAGTAAAGAGCAGAATTGCTGCCAGCATGTCTCACTCCAGCCATAAGGCGGTTTTACTATTTTCTCAGTAAGTAGAATGTACGGTCCAGTTTTACACTGAGACATTCCATTCCCAGGGACGAGCAGGAGACAGATGCCTTCCTCTTATCTCAACTGCAAAGAGGCCTCCCTCTTTCACTAATCCTCCTCAGTACAGACCCTTTACGGGTGTCAGGCTGGGGGACAGTCAGGTCTTTCCCTTCCCACGAGGACATATCTCAGGCTGTCTCAGTGGGGGGAAACCTTGGACAATATCCAGTCTTTCTTGGGCAGAGGTCCCTGCGGCTTTCCGCAGTGCACTGTGTCCCTGGGTACTCGAGACTGGAGAATGGCGATGACTTTTACCAAGCATACTGCCTGCAAACACATATTTAACAAAGCACATCCTGCACAGCCCTAAATCCATTAAACCTTGAGTCAATACAGCACGTTTCTGTGAGCACAGGGTTGGGGCTAGGGTTACAGGTTAACAGCATCTCAAGGCAGAAGAATTTTTCTTAGTACCGATCAAAATGGAGTTTCTTATGTCTTCCTTTTTCTACATAGACACAGTAACAGTCTGATCTATCTTTCTTTCCCCCACAAGATGGGAGAGTAGAAGGGAAAAAAAATGCTTTATTCTGTGTGCGTGCATGTGTGTTTATGTGTTTTTTAAAGGAGAAGACCACCATCTGGGTACACTGATGAAAATAATTCCCTTGAGCCCAGTGCGGTGGCTCATGCCTGTAATCCCAGCACTTTGGGAGGCCCAGGCGGGTGGATCACAAGGTCAGGAGTTTGAGACCAGCCTGATCAACATGGTGAAACTCTGTCTCTACTAAAAATACAAAAATTAGCCGGGCGTGGTA
>NW_012115710.1:996734-997558 GCF_000951035.1 Colobus angolensis palliatus | reverse complement strand
GAGTGCGGTGATCTCTGCTCACTGCAACCTCCACCTCTCGGGTTTAAGTGATTCTCCTGCCTCAGCCTCCTGAGTCGCTGGGATTACAGGCACCCGCCACCATGCCCAACTAATTTTTGTACTTTTAGTAGAGACCGGGTTTCGCCATATTGGCCAGGCTGGTCTCGAACTCCTGACCTCAGGTCATCTGCATGCCTCAGCCTCCCAAAGTGCTGGGATTACAGGAGTGAGCCACAGCACCCAGCCTGTAATATCTTTTTTAACAAATGAGCAAACCTAAGTACAGAGTTTTCCTCAGTTCTGTGAGCAGCTCTGGCAAATTAATAGAACCCAGGAGGGGGTCAAGGGATACCTAATTTATAGTTGGTCAGAAGTTCATGTTGCAAACTGAGACTGCAAGTGACACCCACAGTGTGCCAGCCTTGTGGAACTGAGCCCTCAAACGGTGGGATCTAATGCTACCTCCAGGTACACAGTGTCACAGCTGAGTCACATTACAGGACACCCACCTAATGTATGACGGAGGGTGGGTTGGTCGGTGGGAGAAATCGCCACACGTTTAGGTGATAAGCAGGGAAGTAATCTGTGTTGAATCTTCACTGACAGGGAGTGCGACAGGAGAGAGACGGGAAAAATGCTGTTGTTTTTCCCCTTAGTTTATAGACTCACCCATACCCTACCCTATCCCAGGAAAAGAGGGTGACCAAAAAATAAATGCATGAAGTCACTGCCCTCGGAATGAATAGGGATTTCAAAAGAAGCTATAGCCTGATACCAAGATGTGAAAAATGCACATCTTATAGACAGGAGTTTTTGCAATTCTC
>NW_012115710.1:989117-992609 GCF_000951035.1 Colobus angolensis palliatus | reverse complement strand
GGATTCAAGCGATTCTCCTGCCTCAGCCTCCTGAGTAGCTGGGATTACAGGAATGCACCACCACCCCTGCTAACTTTTGTACTTTTAGCAGAGACGGGGTTTCTCCATGTTGGTCAGGCTGGTCTTTAACTAGACCTCCCAAAGTGCTGGGATTACAGGCGTGAGCCACCGCTCCCGGCTTTTTTGTTTTGTTTTGTTTAGACAAAGTCCCGCTCTGTCGCCCAGGCTGCAGTGTAGTGGTGCAATCTCGGCTCACTGCAACCTCCACCTCCTCAGTTCAGGCGATTCTCCTGCCTCAGCCTCCTGAGTAGCTGGGATTACAGGCCCACGCCACCAGGCCCAGCTAGTTTTTGTTTTTGTTTTTTGAGACGGAGTCTCACTCTGTCGCCAGGCTGGAGTGCAGTAGCGCGATCTCGGCTCACTGCAACCTCGGCTTCCCAGGTTCAAGCGATTCGCCGTCTGAGCCTCCTGAGTAGCTGGGACTACAGAAGCGTGCCATCACGCCCGGCTAATTTTGTATCTTTAGTAGACTATTTTTAGTAGAGACAGGGTTTCTGTCTGACCATGTTGTCCAGGCTGGTCTCGAACTCCTGACCTCGTGATCAGCTCGCCTCAGCCTCCCAACGTATTGGGATTACAGGCGTGAGTCACCACCTGCAGCAATTTTTGTATTTTTAATAGCGACGGATTTCGCCCTGTAGACCAGGTTGGTCTTGAACTCCTGACCTCAAGCAATCCACCCACCTTGGTCTCCCAAAATGCTGTGATTATAGGTGTGAGCCACTGGGCCCTACCCCCTTATTTAATCTTAATATAGACAGAGGAAAACTCACTCGTGGAGGAGCAACTTCCATGCGGTGAACTGCTTCCGGGTCTGCAGGAAACTGCGCACACACGGTGGAAACCAAGGTTGGGCAGGTCCAGCCAGCGAGATACAGAGTGGGAAGAGTGGAAGGGAGGGGGCGGGGGCAGAGCGGAGAGGCGGGACCTGTGCTGTCCTCTTCTGGCTCGCTGGGATTCTCTATTTCACTGGTTTAGGGGCAGACACTTACCAGTGAGGATGAAGCAACTCGGCAGGATCTCCCTGGGACAGAGCAAACCGTTGGTGATTGGATCCAGGAAAATTCCTGCTATCGAAATTAAGCTCAGCAATTTAATTTAAAAGCCCTAGAATTGTCTGTGACAGGAATGTAAACTGGAATGTGAAAGGGAAACTGCGTGGGGTGATGGTGTAATTCCACCCTGATGCCCCACACAACAAAATAGAAATCGTTTCCTTTTCTAGTCTCCATTCACTCCAGAAAGAGTCAACCCTGTACTCGTTTCCAGAGACTTTCACAGGGACAATACCTGGGGTGCAAGGCGTGGGAAGCTAGGTCTGTCATCCGGATTCATCTCGCCTCTGCCCAAAAGAGCCAGTGCATTGAAAACAGCGGGGTTGGCCGGGCGCGGTGGCTCAAGCCTGTAATCCCAGCACTTTGGGAGGCCGAGACGGGCGGATCACGAGGTCAGGAGATCGAGACCATCCTGGCTAACACGGTGAAACCCCGTCTCTATTAAAAAAATACAAAAAATCTAGCCGGGCGAGGTGGCAGGCGCCTGCAGTCCCAGCTACTCAGGAGGCTGAGGCAGGAGAATGGCGGGAACCCCGGAGGCGGAGCTTGCAGTGAGCTGAGATCTGGCCACAGCACTCCAGCCCCAGAGACAGAGCAAGACTCCGTCTCAAAAAAAAAAAAGAAAAAAGAAAACAGCGGGTTGCAGCAAAGAAAGAGTTTAATAATCCCAGGGTTAACCAGGTCAAACAAGTGGGAGAGGGGAAAGTTAATTCTCAAATCCGTTTCCCAAAAACCTGGAGACTATGGTTTTTGAGGATAATATGGGGAGGAAGGGGCTAGGTAACTGGTGCGGCTGATTGGTTGGAGAGGAAATCTTAGGAGTGTGCAAAACAGTCTTCCTGAGCTGAGTCAGTTTCTGGTTAGGGATCACAGGATTTGTTGGTGCCAATTCTCTGGGGCCAGTGAAGAGGAGGCCCAGGTGGCCTGAGCTGCTCTGCCCAATTGTAAATGTCTGAAAAATACTTCAAAGATCAATCTTAAATTTTGACAATAATGATGTCTACAGGAGCAAATGGGGAAATTACAAATCTTCTGATCTCCATGATGATTGGTTATTTAGGCCTACATTTTAGCAGAATTCAGGTACCTTCCATAATTCTAACCTCGTAGCCTTTTTTTTTTGAGGTAGAGTTTCCCTCTTGTTATCCAGGTTGAAGTGCACTGGCGCGATCTCGGCTCACTGCAACCTCTGCCTCCTGGGTTCAAGGGATTCTCCTGCCTTAGCTTCCCAAGTAGCTGGGATTACAGGCATGTGCCACCATGCCCGGCTAAATTTGTATTTTTAGTAGACAGGGTTTCTCCATGTTGGCCAGGCTGGTCACAAACTCCCAACCTCGGTTGATTGGCCTGCCTCCGCCTCCCAAAGTGTTGGGATTACAGCCGTGAGTCACAGTGCCCTGCTCTTTTTTTTTTCTGAGAGGGAGTCTCCCTCATTTGCCCAGGCTGGAGTACACTGTCGTGATCTCGGATCACTGCAACCTCTGCCTCCCAGGTTCAAGTGATTCTCCTGCCTCAGCCTCATGAGTAGCTGGGATTATAGGCACCCACCACTATGCCCAGCTAATTTTTTGTATTTTTAGTAGAGACAAGGTTTCACCATGTTAGCCAGGCTGGTCTCAAACTCCTGACCTCAAATGATCCTCCCACCTCAGCCTCCCAAAACACTAGAATTACAGACGTGAACCACCACGCCTGACCCTTGTGCCTTTAATTAGTCTTACAAAGTTGGTTTCAGTCACCCAAGAAGGTCACTGTGGGGAGGGTCAACTATCATCCTTGCTTTTAAGTCATAGCTATCAACTAAATTCCTCTCATATGTAGCTGGACCAACGTCCAGGAATGAAGAAACACAGCTTGCGTGGTTAGATGCAACAATTACGTTAGATTTCTCTAATGATTTTGCAAAGGCAGTTTCAGGTTCAGTGATTAGTTAGATCACCAATTTATACTCTAAATAACAAGCAATAACTTTTGAAAAGTAGATGTTACATAGCTTTTCCTTACACACGTTATTTGTTTATTATTATCTTTTTTGAGATGGAATCTCACTCTGTTACCCAGGCTGGAGTGCAATGGTACGATCTCAGCTCACCACAACCTCTGCAATCTATTCTCCTGCCTCAGCCCCCCGAGTAGCTGGACCTACAGGTGCGCACCCCCACACCCAGCTAATTTTTGTGTTTTTAGTAGAGCCCGGGTTTCTCCATGTTGGTCAGGTTGGTCTTGAACTGCTGACGTCATGATCCACCCACCTTGGCCTCCCAAAGTGGTGGGATTACAGGCGTGAGCCACCGCGCCCAGCCTATTTATTTGAAAACAGAGTCTGGGACGGGGAAGATGGCTCACACCTATAATGCCAACACTTTTGGGAGGCCAA
>NW_012115710.1:987766-988132 GCF_000951035.1 Colobus angolensis palliatus | reverse complement strand
AGAAACTACTTTTTTTTTGGTTTTTTGTTTTGTTTTGTTTGAGACAGGGTCTCACTCTCTTTCAGGCTCCAAGGCAGTGGCAAGATCTCAGCTCACTGTAGGCTTCACCTCACAGGTTCCACTGATCCTCCCAACAGAGCCTCCTGAGAGCTGGGACTACAGACACATGCCATGACATCCAGCTACATTTTTGTATTCTTGGTAGAGATGTGGTTTCACCATGGTATCCAGGCTGGTCTTAAACTCCTGAGTTTTGGCAAACCGCCACCCTCAGCCTCCCATTGCACTGAGATTACAGCTGTGAGATACTGCGCCTGGCATTCACAAGAAATTTAAAGGATATTTTCTTTTTTTTTTTTTTTTTTT
>NW_012115710.1:984329-987376 GCF_000951035.1 Colobus angolensis palliatus | reverse complement strand
GGGGTTTCACCGTGTTAGCCAGGATGGTCTCGATCTCCTGACCTCGTGATCCGCCCGTCTCGGCCTCCCAAAGTGCTGGGATTACAAGCTTGAGCCACCGCGCCCGGCCTAAAGGATATTTTCTTAATCACAGAAAGATTTTGACATATACTTCGGAAAATCAAGAGCCTCAGAGACAGGTCTCCACCAATGTCGAAAGTTTATGTTGCTAAGGCCTAGGACACACCCATGACACAGACTTCTGACAACATATACCCAAGGTGGTTTGGGTACAGTTTGATTTATACATTTTAGGGAGACATGAGACATCAATCAATGTATGTAAGATGTACGTTGGTTCACCCAGAAAGGTGGGACAACTTGAAGCAGGGAGGGGACTTCCAGGTCATAGATAAAAGACAAATGGTTGCACTGAGATTCTGATTAGCCTTTCAATGGACATGTGATTTACAGGAATAGTCACTTATGCTTTAGTCTGACTTAGTGAAACAACAGGACAAAGAAAGCAATCAGATATGTATTTGTCTCATGTGAGCAGACGGTTGACTGTGTGTTCCCTCTGTCCTTTGTCCACAAGGAATTTCCTTGTGGGGAGATAGTGAGGGAGGTATGTAGCTTCTTATCTTTGTAGCTATATTTTATTTTATTTATTTTATTTTATTTTTTTGAGACAGAGTTTCACTCTGTTGCCCAGGCTGGAGTGCAATGGCATGATCTCTGCTCACTGAAGCCTCCGCCTCCCAGGTTCAAGCAATTCTGCCTCAGCCTCCCGAGTAGCTGGGAGTACAGGCACGCACCACCAGGCCCCGCTACTTTTTTGTATCTTTAGTAGAGACGGGGTTTCACCATGGTGGTCAGGCTGGTCTCAAACTCCTGACGTCAGGTGATCCGCCCGCCTCGGCCTCCCAAAGTGCTGGGATTACAGGTGTGAGCCACTGTGAGCAGCCTCTTTTTCATTTTAAAACCTTTTGGAGAAAGCATTCTAGAAGAAAATGAGTCTCTGGTCTCTGTTTTTTTTTTTGTTCTCGTTTTTGTTTTTTAATCTCTTGTGGTTAGGGTGATTCATTCCTAGATGGGTAGGTCCCAAGTTACTAGGAAAGCTCATTTTTAGCAGGTTGTAAAGTCTCACATTCTACAAGGAGAAAACAGGGGAAGGAAAGTAAGAAAACAACAAACAAAAAACAATTCTGGAAAATTGATATAGGTGAATTACTCTGTAAGTCCATACATCAATAGGCAGGTATGAAAGTCGCTAATATATATAAACCGGTTGTTGTTATTTTCTTCTAAAGTTTCAGTTGTCTAGCTTCAGTCTGCAGGGCCTTAAGAAAGCACAGCTTAGTTTTCAGTGATTTCTAATCAAGAAAAGTGGGAGAAGAAAAGAAAGAAGAAAATTGAAAACAATATTTTACAGACTTGTAGCTGGACAAATATTATTAATAGAGTTTAGTCCAGGCGAGGTGCAGTGGCTCACGCCTGTAATCCCAGCACTTTGGGAGGCCGAGGTGGGCAGATCACCTGAGGTCGGGAGTTCGAGACCAGCCTGACCAACATGGAGAAACCCCATCTCTACTAAAAATACAAAATTAGTGGGCGTGGTGGCGTATGCCTGTAATCCCAACTACTCGGGAGGCTGAGGCAGGAGAATCACTCCACCTGGGATGTGGAGGGTGTGGTGAGCCAAGATCATGCCATTGCACTCCAGCCTGGGCAACAACAGTGAAAATCCATCTCAAAAAAAAAAGAAAGAAAAAGAAAAAAAGAATTTAGTCCAAACTGTAGAAAATAATAACAATTGAAAAACATAGGCAAGACTAGAATCTAATAACATGTGAACTATAGTTTATTTTGAAACAAACTTCTCTCTCTTCAGTTCCTGTTTTCACTAAAGCCAAATCATAGGATAAATTCATTTGAAAAATAAGTCTTAGTCTTATTATACTTAGCCAGACTATTTGCATACAGTCAGCAAAAACAATTATTTGCCGTACAGGCTCCTCTTTTTCTTTTTCTGAAAGAACTCTGCTGGAACTTTATTCCATAAGGAATCTCAAATTTGACTTCAATGACTTAAGGCACCCTGTGCCTGCAAGTACCTGTATTCACTTGGTGAATTCCTAACCTTGAGATCCCAAGAAAACCTGGGTCTTTTGGGCCTGTCAGAAGGTGACACTTTTTTTTTTTTTTTTTTGAGACCGTGTCCCGCTCTGTCACCCAGGCTAGAGTGCAATGGCACAATCTTGGCTCACTGCAACCTCCGCCTCCCGGGTTCAAGCAATAATCCTGCCTCAGCCTCCTAAATAGGTGGAATTACAGGCGCTAGCTACCATGCTCAGCTAATTTTTTTACTTTTAAAAGAGACGAGGTTCCACCATGTTTGTCAGGCTAATCTTGAACTCCTGACCTGGTGATCCTCCCGCCTCAGCCTCCCAAAGTGCTGGAATTACAGGCGTGAGCCATCAACGCCCGGCAAAGTGACACTCTTTACTTACCACAGGTCAGGAACCTGTACTGGAACTGAGTAGACAAGGTATGAAGCTAGCATTTGCAAGGGGCTTTTTTTGGCTCTATATATCAACTTTGATTCCTTAAACGAGTCTGTATGTGATATGCCATTCCAGTCAAAACCTTGGTAGAATAACCAGTGTCTCCAACTGTGTCCTGTTTAAAAAAAAATAAAAATAAAAATAAATAAAAACACCAAAAACAGATTCTTATTACTCTTATGCAAATATTTATACTGCATTAAGTTAAGAATACTCAATACTAGGCCAGACCCAGTGACTCACATCTGTAATCCTAGCACTTTGGGAGGCTGAGGTGGGTGGATCACCTGAGGTCCAGAGTTCGAGACCGGCGTGACCAACATAGAGAAATTCCATCTCTACTAAAAATACAAAAATAAGCCGAGCATGGTGGCACATGCCTGTAATCCCAGCTACTCAGGAGGCTGAGGCAGGGGAATTGCTTGAACCCGGGAGGCGGAGGTTGCAGTGAGCCGAGATCGCGCCATTGCACCGGGCAACAAGAGCAAAACTCCATCTCAA
>NW_012115710.1:982071-982729 GCF_000951035.1 Colobus angolensis palliatus | reverse complement strand
TATATTTATTTAATTGGAACATAATAAATATCTATTATTTAATATGACTTTAAATTCTAAATTACGACAGGTTTGTCTATAAGTATTTATTTTATTACATTTTCCTTGAAGGGCCTTGGAGAAAAAGGGAAGCCTAAGTAAGGTTTGATTAAGTCAAGTCAACAAGCATTGTTTTCATTGAGTGAGGACAAACAACTGAGTAAGCCTTGGTGAGACAAAGGGTGGGAAATTGGAGCTTTTTCCTATGTAAGCAAAGAGGCTATCCTTAGACTTGAAATACTCTGGGGAAAGTGTGACTATTTGAAGTAAGCTCTTGGGTTGGGCAGGGCAGTGGTTTCTGGCAGATTTTTTTTGTTTTTGTTTTTTTCCCCAAGGCACAGTTTGAAGAGGTCTCGAGAACATGTGACCTTCCGGTGGGTCCTTCAACCTTTGCTATTTACTAGTTTTACAGTGCTGTGGTAAACTTTCTTTTTTTTGAGATGGAGTTTCACTCATTGCCCAGGGTGGAGTGCAATGGCACGATCTCGGCTCACTGCAACTTCTGTCTCCTGGGTTCAAGCAATTCTCCTGCCTCAGCCTCCTAAGTAGCTGGGATTACAGGTGTGTGGCACCACACCCGGCTAATTTTTTATTTTTAGTAGAGACGGGGTTACACCAC
>NW_012115710.1:965178-977411 GCF_000951035.1 Colobus angolensis palliatus | reverse complement strand
AAATAAATAAATAAATAAATAAAGTGAGTGTGTCCACAAACCAGCGGAAAGTGTTGGAGTACACAGGCAGCCAGGCACGAGCAGGCAAGAGCGCCCCTGGGAAAGGAGTGTTTAGAAACACAGCCCACTGACAGTCTCCTTGAATATGTTGCCCACTGGCAGTAAGCAAAACAAAAAAGCAGTGGACCAGGTCTGTATCCCCTGCACCTGGCCTTGTGGCCCAGAAGCGGACTTATCAGGCCCTAGACAGATATAACGGAGCTAGGGAATTTTCCCCAGTAATGTGTGTGTGTACTCTAATAATTTTCCCAAGAATATAGCCTTTGATGATTATAATACAAAAAAATAGGCCAGGCGCGGTCACTCATGCCTGTAATCCTAGCACTCACCTGATGTCAGGAGTTTGAGACTAGCCTGGCCAACATGGTGAAACCTCGTCTCTACTAAAAACATAAAAATTAAGCCGGGCATGGTGGTAGGCACCCATAATCCCAGCTACTCTGGAGGCTGAGGCAGGAGAATCACTTGAACTCAGGGGGTGGAGGTTGCAGTGAACAGAGATCATGCCACTTCACTCCAGCCTGGTAGAAAGAGCGAAACTCTGTCTCAAAAAGTAATACATACATACATACATAAAAATAAGACTGGACATGGTGGCTCATGCCTGTAATCCCAGCACTTTGGGAGGCTGAGGCAGGTGAATCACCTGAAGTCAGGAGTTTAAGACTAGACTGGCCAGCATGATGAAACCTCATCTCTACTAAAACTACAAAAATTAAGCCGGGCGTAGTGGCTGGCGGGCACCCATAATCCCAGCTACTCTGGAGGCTGAGGCAGGAGAATCACTTGAACCCAGGGGGCAGAGGTTGCAGTGAGCGGAGATCACGCCACTTCACTGCAGCCTGGTAGAAAGAGTGAAACTCTGTCTCAAAAAAAAAAAAAAATACATAACATACATACATACATACTTAAAAATAAGAGTGGACATGGTGGCTCATGCCTATAATCCCAGCACTTTGGAAGGCTGAGGCGGGCGGATCACTTGAGGTCTGAATTTCCAGACCAGTCTAGCTAACAAAAATTAGCTGGGCGTGGTGGCAGGTGCCTGTAGTCCCAGCTGCTCTGGAGGCTGAGGCAGGAGAATCCTTTGAACCCAGGAGGCAGAGGTTGCAGTGAGCTGAGATCACATCACTGCACCCTGGGTGACAAGAGTGAGACACAGTCTCAAAATAAATAAATAAATAAATAAAAATAAAAAACTTATCCCCTTTTCCTCAAATATTACCCTAGGAAACAAAAAACCACACACCCCTGAATGGAGACTTGGGGTGCTCATGAGACGTGTGACATGTGTGCCAGCATGGAGAGTCACAGCACATTCCTGCCCGGAGGACTTCTGGGAACATGCTTATTAGAAATATCCCTGCACGGCCCCTTCATGAATAATTATGTCAGAGCCTCATAAAAAGGCTCTGCCCAGGATGAGTGGGGACTGACTTCTTTTCAGGAGCTCACCCTGTTTCTTCATTCAGGGCATCTCTTCTTTCTAAGCTCCTGTCTCTTTAAATAAAGGGCACTTACCCTTTAACGCTCTCTGTGTGTATCTTGACTGAATTCAAGAAGACCGAGACCCAGAGGACTTCCACGCCCCTCCTGGTAACATCTGGCGTTTTCCCCTGGTGGCCTGCGAACTGTTCTTCTGGGTAAGTGCCCAAAAGCTGGGGCCAGATTCTCTGGTTGACGACCTGTGCTTCTTTCTGCACTGAAGAACCTCCTGCCCTAATGCAGTTCTTGCAGCTTTAAGGGGAGGGGTTTCTCCTCTCAGGCTCTGTCCACTAACAACTGCCCCGTACCATTTCCCTTCAGTCACTGTCACTCTGCTCCCTCTGGCTGATTTCTCAGCTTACCCTGAGGGGTGATAAGCAGAGGAGGGAGGACTTTAAACTCCACACTGAGTAGATCTGAGACTCAGTGACCCTCCCTGCAGGAGGCTTGTGAAGGTGGCAGAAAATCCACCCTGGCTGTGCAGTGACTGGGGAGCTGCGTATCTTTCAACTAAAACTACCATCCCGTGTTGAGTTGGCTCTTCTACGTGCTGTTCATGGCACTCCATTCCCCTGGACACAACATGTTACCACCGGTGAACAATCCCCCAGGTCACTCTGCTGACTCTTTGCTGTCCCTGCCCTCGCCGATGGGCTTCCTTGAATTCCTCCTTCATGTGCAAGCGCCTTGTGGGGCCTGCTTGTCCGGGACCTGCTGTGTTTGCTTCACTGCCAGGTGCCAGAGGCCTTTGCATACCTGTGCTGAACTTTATACTTTTTTTTTGAGATAGAGTTCCATTCTTGTCACTCAGCTAGAGTGTAATGGTGCAAACTTGGCTCACTGCAACCTCCGCCTCCTGGGTTCAAGCGAATCTCCTACCTCAGCCTCCCCAGTAGCTGGGATTACAGGCATGCGCCCACACGCCTGGCTAATGTTTGCATTTCTTTTTTCAGACAGAGTCTTGCTCTGTTGCCCAGGCTAGAGTGCAGTGATGTGATCTTGGCTCACTGCAACCTCCGCCTCTGCGCTCAAGTGATTCTCGTGCCTCAGTCTCACAAGTAGCTGGGATTATAGGTGCAGGTCACCACACCCAGCTAATTTTTGTATTTTTAGTAGAGATGGGGTTTCACCACATTGGCCATGCTGGTCTCGAACACCTGACCTCAGGTGATTCACCTACCCTGGCCACTACACCTGGCTCTAATTTTTTTTTTTTTTTTTGAGACGGAGTCTCACACTTTCACCCAGGCTGTAGTGCAGTGGCGCGATCTCAGCTCACTGCAACCTCCGCCTCCCGGGTTCATGCCATTCTCCTGCCTCAGCCTCCCGAGTAGCTGGAACTACAGGCACCTGCCACCATGCCCGGCTAATTTTTTGTATTTTTAGTAGAGATGGGGTTTCACCGTTTCAGCCAGGATGATCTCAATCTCCTGACCTCATGATCTGCCTGCCTCGGCCTACCAAAGTGCTAGGATTACAGGCGTGAGCCACTGCACCTGGCCTAATTTTTTTTTTTTTTTTTTTTTTTTGAGACGGAGTTTCGCTCTGTCACCCAGGCTGGAGTGCAATGGCATGATCTCAGCTCACTGCAACCTCCACTTCCTGGGTTCAAGCAATTCTCCTGCCTCAGCCTCCCAAGTAGCTGGGATTACAGGCATGTGACACCACCCCTGGCTAATTTTTGTATTTTTAGTAGAGATGGGGTTTCACCATGTTGGCCAGGCTGGCCTCAAAATCCTGACTTCAAGTGATCTGCCCACCTCAGCCTCCCAAAGTGCTGGGATTACAGGCACGAGCCATCGCTCCTGGACTAAATTATTTTTGCTGTATGATCTTCCAGGAATCTTTTAGGAGTGGAAGAAGACATTACATTTTCCTCCATTCCTGCACTCATTTGTATCTATTATCCCAATATTCTTATGCATTAAAGGGACCTTATTATGGAGTCCTTTCTCTGCAGACACCAGCAGGGACATGACTACTGAGCTTCTTGCAGAACTAAGGTCACTGGGAATGGGAGAGAAAAGAGAACTACTCCCATGCCCAACATTCTTCCACCCTTCCTTGCCGAATACAGAGGTGAGGGTGTCATCCCTGCTAGGCATGAATCCTAGGAAATCTAAGAAACTCTTCTGATCAAAAAGAAGCAGAGGGGCCAGGTGCAGTGGCTTACACCCATAATCCCAGCGGTTTGGGAGGCTGAGGTGGGTGGATCACCTGTGATGAGGAGTTCAAGACCAGCCTGGCCAAAATGGTGAAAACCTGCCTCTATTAAAAATAGGAAAGTTGGCCGGGCGCGGTGGCTCAAGCCTGTAATCCCAGCACTTTGGGAGGCCGAGACGGGCGGATCACGAGGTCAGGAGAGTGAGACCATCCTGGCTAACACGGTGAAACCCCGTCTCTACTACAAAAATACAAAAAACTAGCCGGGCGAGGTGGCGGGCGCCCGTAGTCCCAGCTACTCGGGAGGCTGAGGCAGGAGGATGGCGTAAACCCGGGAGGCGGAGCTTGCAGTGAGCTGAGATCCGGCCACTGCACTCCAGCCTGGGCGACAGAGCAAAACTCCGTCTCAAAAAAAAAAAAAAAAAAAAATAGGAAAGTTAGCCAGGCATGGTAGTGCACGCCTATAATCCCAGCTATTTGGGAGGCTGAGGCAGGAAAAAGGCTTGAACCTGGGAGGTGGAGTTTGCAGTGAGCTGACATCGCGCCACTGCACTCCAGCCTGGATGACAGAGCAAGACTCCGTCTCAAAAAGAAAAAAAAAAAAAAAAGACGCAGGGACAGAAAGCGTGATACACATAAGTACCTGCAGATTCTGGAGCCCCAAGGGGAGGAACGCTTCACCCTTATAGGCAGAGGCATGGAACACCTCACCTATGTCAATGTGTGAGACGCCGCATCTTTGTAAGGCACTGAATACGTGGAGGGATGTCTCCTTTATCGTACATTCTCCTGTCTTCTCTTTCAGATGGGTAACAAGATCGCCGTACCCCAGAATTCCCCTCTCGGATGCATCCTTCAAAACTGGGATAAGTTCGATCTCCAGACTATAAAACAAAAAAGATTGGTTTTCCTTTGCAATACAGTTTGGCCAAAATATGATCTAGAAGGGGAGGAAGCCTGGCCAGTGGGGGGAAGCTTAAATGTTAATACCATACTCCAGCTTGACCTCTACTGCCGGTGTCACCGCAAATGGTCAGAGGTCCCTTATGTGAAAACCTTCATGATCTTGAGGGAAAACCCCGATTTCTGTAAAGGCTGTGAAACAAATCCCACCCTCTTACCTATCCTCAGTCGTCCACTCCAGAGCCCTCAACCAGGAGGCCTCAACGATTTCCTGGTCAACCCACCTCAACCTCCTCTTCCTGAGACCAAAGAGAAGGAACAGGCACCCCCAGCTCCCTCCTCCTTGTGTCACACTCTTAGCCTTGATGGGTCAGCCTCAACCTACACTAGGCCCCCAGGCCCCCGCTCTGGAATCTGCCCGCTACCCGTGGTGAGCAGACTCACAGGACCAGTCCAAGTCCAGGTCCCCTTTTCCATGCACGACTTGTCCCAAGTTAAGGAAGACCTGGGAAAATTCTCAGAGAATCCGGGAAAATTCCTGGAGGGCTTCCGTAAATTAACCCTCACTTCTGAACTAACCTGGAAGGATGTCGCCATCCTTCTAGGACAAACCCTCTCTCTGGAAGAAAGACAGACCATTTGGGAGGCGGCACGTCAATGCGGGGATGAGCTCCACTTGGCCGATGCCAACTACCCCGTGGGAGCTACAGCTGTCCCCCTGCAGGACCCCAACTGGGACTACGATACCCCGGCAGGAATCTGCGCCAGAAATCACATGCTCCTGTGCCTGATAGAGGGAATGAAAAGGAGTCAAGTCAAGCCTGTCAATTATAATAAGTTAGCCACCATCGACCAAGGGCCACATGAGAATCCCACGGCCTTTCTCGAAAGGCTCCAGGAAACTCTTATCAAACATACCAACCTAGACCCGGGATCCCCGGAAGGACAACTAGTCCTCAAGGATCACTTCCTAACACAAGCTGCCCCAGACATTAGGAGAAAACTGCAGAGGCTGGCTTTGGGAACTAGTGCCCCCATGTCAGAAATCCTCAAATTAGCTTCCTCAGTGTTTTATAACCGAGACCAGGAGGAGAGGGACAGGGCCGAGAAGAAGGAAAAACAGAAAGAAGAGAGGCAGGCTCAATTATTAGCTGCTTTGCAAGTCCACCAGCCCCCTCCAGGTTGCCCTAAGGATACGCTCCCAGGGAAGTGCTATCAGTGCGGGAAGCCAGGCCACTGGAAGGCAAACTGCCCCCATGGGCCAAAGGGGGAAAAGCCCTACACGGCCTGTCCCCTCTGCCGTAAGCTCGGCTACTGGAAAGGGGACTGTCCCGAGAGCCAAAAGACCCCTGAGCCAGACAGCAATTCAATACGGTTTGAGCTGGAAGGGCCCTCTGCTGCGGCCGGCTCCCTGGTCTGACATCATCATCAAAGGGATGGAGCCAAGGGCAACTCTGGACGTAGCAGGTAGGACGATACATTTTCTATTGGATTTGGGAGCAGGCTGCTTGGTGCTGACCCCCTTCTCTGGGCAACTTTCCTCTAAATCCTGTCAGGTAATTGGGGGGAATGGCATCCCTACCTCAGAAGATTTACACCTCCTTTAGGTCATCTATTGGACTCATTACTCTTTTCCCATGAGTTCCTGGTAATGTCTGAATGTCCCACCTCCCTTTTTGGCAGGGATATACTCTGCAAACTAGGGATATATTTCACATTTACCTGAACTCTAGATATGTAGCTTCCCTTAAAGGTCCTTCTTTTCTGAAAGAATCGCCCATGATGTTGGTGAATGATCTTGATCTAAAATCACAAATAAGTCTCAAGATGTGGGCCTCTGATATGCCAAGAAGGCCAACAACTGCAGTCCCTTCCACTTCCCTCATAAAATACAATACCCGCTAAGCCAAGAAGCTGAGGAAGTACTTCAGCCTACTACTAACCGATTCCTTAGGAGTGGCCTGTTAAAGGCCTGTAACTCACCTGTCACACACCCATCCTGGCTGTCCAAAAGGGCAATGAGGAGTACAGGCTTGTCTAAGACTTAAGAATCATGAACAAAGCTGTCATACCCATTCACTCAGTGATCCCAAACCCATAGACGATTCTGGGGGAAACGCCTACCAACGCAAAGGGGTTCACAGAGTTCTAGATCTTTGAGTCCTAGATCTCAAATATTTTTTTTTCTGCGTGCCTCTGGACCCCGAGTCTCCATTTTTATTTACTACTTTTGAATTAGTAGGTGACAAAGGGTTAAATTGCCAACTGACTTGGATGGTCCTGCCTCTGGGTTTTACAGACACTCCACATTTATTTGAGCAAGCTCTAGCTAAGACTTAACTGAACTCTCTCTTGGGGGGGGCCCACATTTACAATATATTGATGATCTACTCATCCGCTCCCCCTCAAAATAACTGGCACAATGACATGCAGTACAGACTTTCAACTTCTTTTGTTTTTTTTTTTTTTTGAGCTGAACTCTTGCTCTGTCATCCAGACTGGAGTGCAGTGACGTGACCTTGGCTTACTTCAACCCCTGCCTCCTGGGTTCAAGCAATTCTCCTGCCTCAGCTTCCTGAGTAGCTTGGATCACAGATATGTGCCATAATGCTTGGCTAATTTTTGTATTTTTAGTAGAGATAGTGTTTCGCCATGTTTGCCAAGCTAGTATCAAACTTCTGACCTCAAGTGATTTGCCAGCCTCAGCCTCCCAAAGTGCTAGAATTACAGGTGTGAGCCACCATGCCCAGACTTCCAACTTCTTGGCTAAAAGAGGATACAGAGCTTCCAAACAGAAGGCCCGATTAATCCAACAACAATTAATCTTACTCTTACTTCAGGAAAAGTCAGGCTGTCACCTGAAAAAATACAAGTCACTCAACAAATACCTCACCCTAGTACTGAAATGCAACTTAGAACTTTCCTGGGGCTAACAGAAGATTGTAGACTTTGGGTTTTGGAATATGAAGAAATGGCTAAGCCCCTTTATGAATCTCAAAAGGAAGAATGATAAAGAACCCTTATCATGGGCACCCTCACAAGATCAGGCATTTATCCAACTTAAAATTAGTCTACTGTAAGCCCCAGCACTGGAGCTGCCCCAAGTAGACAGACCCTTCCAATTTGATACATTTATGTATACTTTTTTTTTTTTTTTTTTAAGACAGACTCTCACTCTGTCACCAGGTTGGAGTGCAGTGTTGTGATCTCGGCTCACTGCAACCTCTGACTCCCTGGTTCAAAAAATTCTCCTGCCACAGCCTCCCACGTAGCTGGGATTACAGGGACCTGCCACCATCCCCAGCTAATTTCTTGAATTTTTAGTAGAGATAGGGTTTCACCATGCTGGCCAGGATGATCTCGATCTCCTGACCTCGTGGTCTGCTGGCCTCAGCCTCCCAAAGTGCTGGAATTACAGGCATAAACCACCGCACTTGGCGACCCTTCCAACTCTACAAAATGAAAATAGAAGGATAGCAATGGGAGTTTTAATACAGACTCTGGGTCTCACAAGGTGCCTGGTGGGCTATGTCTCTCAAAGGCTTGATGGTGGCCCAAAGATGGCCTAGCTGCCTTAAGGCAATAGCTACCAGCACTCTCAGTAGAAGGGGCTTCCAAAATCACAATGGGCCAAATCATTGAGATCTTTACCTCACATCAGATAGCCACTGTGCTGCAATGAAAAGGCTCACACTGGCTGATGGGCAGCCGACTTTTAAAATACCAAGATCTTCTGCTAGCGAATCCAAAATCACCATTCAGAGATGTCACGCTCTCAATCCTGCTATTATACTACCCCGTAGCCCGAGGATACAAAACCACTTCACTCCTGTTGTAAGCAGAAACCCTGTCTCTACTAAAAATTCAAGAAATTAGCTGGGGATGGTGGCGGGTCCCTGTAATCCCAGCTACTCAGGAGGCTGTGGCAGGAGAATTTTTTGAACTGGGGAGTCAGAGGTTGCAGTGAGCCGAGATCACAACACTGCACTCCAGCTAGAGTCACAAGTCCTCGTCAAAACTTGGAGACATGGGTCACCTGGGTCTCAACTAACTCCCTGTGGAAAGGCCCCTTTACTGTCTTACTTTCCACCCCAACAGCTATGAACATTTCTGGCATCTCCAGTTGGATACATCAGTCCTGAGTAAAACTGTGGGAAGGTCCTGAAGAACCAACAAGAGAATCAGCAGAATCAGCACCTGAGCATTCTTGTGAGCCACTGGAGAACTTAAAATTCCTCTTCAAGTGAAAAGATAAGTAAAGCCTTCTCTCCTTTCACCCGAAAGGAAGGTCATCTCAGTACTGGGAATCTTGGTTGCGGTGGCATTGGTTATTCTCCTTATTTTGGCCCTCACTTGCATGCCACCCAAAGTTCTGAAAACTGCCTGTTTTATCACTAAACACTCCATTATATAACAATTTAATTATTTTACCTCCTATTTTCACCACTTTCATTCTGCTTTCAGAAAACTTAACAGAGAACTGGCTATAACAGGGAAATACCTTTTCCTTTATCTTCATTCCTTCACATACCCCTACTCTCACAAGCACAATGAAGTAATAATTCCCTCGTCATTTTTGCCAAAATAAATGCTTTGGGAAACCACCTAAGCAACTGTTGGATTTTTCATGGCTTCATGACCGGGTCTTCATCTTACCAATGTATTTTGTTGAGAAGTCTTGCTTTAAACCTAACCTTAGGTTCAGAAATTCCTGATGGCCAACATAAATCTGTTGTGCTCTTTCACTTGGCAACTTAGTGCACCAAGTCCCTTGTCTGGATCTCACTCCACCTTTGAATCAAAGCTATAAAACTTCTCGTATATGTTCATATGCTCTTCTCTAAACCGAACTTGTTGTCCATGCCCTCAAGAACAGTGTGACTAGAATGCCATGTTTGAGGAGGGATTCCCCACTCCCACTATTCATCCCATGAGGGTTTTCTCAACAGGTTGCCACCCTATCTTGACTTATTGGTGTCCAGCTATCCATAAACAAATGAATGGTAATCAAGACAAGTCACCCCAAAATTGATGGACAGCTTGACGAAGAAAAGAGCTAATAACTTGGAGGGTTCTATATTTGCCTCCCAAGGTACACAGGGCCCCCAGTTGGGCCAAGAAATCCTGTCATTGATAAAGGACCTCTATCCCCTATGCAATTCCAACTCAGTGGAAATTCCTCTTAAACAGGTGGTTCAACACTAGCATCCCCCAGTAGACCTGTACCCCTTTTGACTATGTATTTTTATGTAGGCCAATACAGAACAAACTGCACTTTGAGGGAAGTCCTAAGAGAACTTATTTAACCCCTCCTCTTGCAAGCCTTTTTACTTGCATCCAATATATGAAGGAATGTGCTGTGGGACTTTTGAAACCATGAGGAATAGGTGTAACCATTTATAACACCAGTGAACCAAGACAGAAAGGAGCTCTGGGTCTAATATTGGCAGAGATAGGAGTGGCCATAGGACTTATTATTCCATGGGGAGGGTTCGCTGATCATGAAGTCACTCTTGGAAATCTCTCCACACAAATAGGAAACTTGGGCTAAGGATATCGGAAATACCATCTCTAAACTCAAGGTTTCCCTACACACTCTAGCAAACATGGTCATGGACAACAGATTGGCCTTAGATTACCTTTTAGCAGAACAGGGTGGGTCTGTGTGGTGACCAGTAAGTCTTGTTGCACTTACGTCAATTACAGCGGGCAAACGGAGGAGGGCATAAAAAAGATCTATGACCACGCTACATGGCTCCTTGACTTTAGAACAGGAGGTGTTTCAGCAGGGGCCATTTGAAAGGCTGTGAAGCCTGCTCTCCCCTCTCTCAAATGGTTCGTTTCTTTACTCTGAGGAGCTACATTTATACTCCTCCTTCTCCTCTTTGGCCCTTGTCGCTTTAATTTACTGACTAAATGTGTCTCTTCCAGGATACAGCAATTTCACATACAGCTCGCAAAAATGGAAAAATATCAGCGAACCATCCCTGGACGCCCCAGCACCTACACGTATACCTCTCCCTTGGACGTCAGCGGGCAATGATTCCAGGAAACTACGGAGGGGCTCCTTCCCTGACAGAGAGCAAGAGAGGGAGACCCTGATGATTTCTTCGTCCCACGTCAGCAGGAAGTAGTTACGGAAGACCCACGACGTCCTTACGCCCAAAGCTTTTCAGGGTCTCCATCTCTTGAGGGGGGAAAATGTTAGTGCAGGCAGGTAGCCAGACATGAGCAGGCAAGAGAGCCCTTGGGAAAGGAATCTTTAGAAATGCAGTCCCTGACGGCCTCCTTGGAGATGCTGCACGCGGAGTCAGCAAAAAGAGGACAGTGGCTACATTGGCTACATCTGGCCTTGGAGCTGGGATTGTTTGGTCCTGAAGGAAACTTACCAGCCCAGCCAGAGATTACCGAGGTAGGAGCTATTGGCCACTAAGGAGTATGTATACTTCTCTAACAGTTCACCCTAATATACTCTTTTGCTCATGATAATACTAAAACACACCCCTGTATGTAGATTTCAGATGCTGATGAGTCAGGTCACATGTACACTAGCATGTACACTTACAGTGCCTGTCTGCCCAGAGGGCTTTCCAAAACATGCTAATAACAGCCCTGCATAGTACTTTCATGAATAATTATGTAAGATTCTCATAAAAAGGGTCTGCCCAGTATTAGTAATGGCAGATTCATTCAGGGTGTACTGTTTGTATAGGTTAAAGCTCCCACAAAAACTCCTTCTAAGGCACTAGCGCTGGCTCACTCTCCCAAGCAGCCAGTTCTGTCTCTTCTTCATCTCCTGTCTCTTTAAATGAAGGTTACTTAGCCCTCTAACTCCATGTGTCTCCTGACTGAATCCTTTACGTCAGTAAGCACAAGAACTGAAGAACTTTCACACCCCTCCCAGTAACAAAAGGCGTGTAAAGGATTTAGTGCATCAAAACTAGTAAATACAAACTGCACTCAATTATCCAAAAAAAAAAATACAAGAAATGCTCTTTACTTCATTTTAAGAATACTGGGAAAATATAATTAAAAGCAAAATAATTTTCTGTTGACCCAAAAATCCTCTCCACACATACACACATGCGTGCACACACACACACCCACAAGAATCCCAGTTGTTGGGTGGTGAATGCCTCTACCTTAATCAATACCTGTTTTGAAGCTGTCAGCTTCTATTTTCTCATGAAAGATGATGCCACACAATCTAGTCTTTACTTTTTGCCTGGTAGATGAGGAATACAGAATTCCTTAATCTTATCAGAAACATGTAAATTGACTGTTTTTGCATGATATTTACTAAATTTCTTTACTCATCTACTGTGGACACTTACCACAATATGAAAGAGAGACCGCTCTTGGGCCAGGCGCAGTGGCTCATGCCTGTAATCCCAGCACTTTGGGAGATTGAGGTAGGTGGATCACGAGGTCAGGAGTTCAAGACCAGCCTGGCCAAGATGGTGAAACCCCATTTCTACTAAAAATACAAAAATCAGCTGGGCATGGTGGCGGGCGACTGTAATCCCAGCTACTCAGGAGGCTAAGCAGGGAGTTGCTTAAACGCGGGAGGTGGAGGTTGCAGTGAATCCAAGATCGCACCACTGCACGCCAGCCTGGGTGAC
>NW_012115710.1:964592-965118 GCF_000951035.1 Colobus angolensis palliatus | reverse complement strand
GAAAAAAAAGGAAAAGCCAGGCACAGTGGCTCATGCCTGTTATCGTAGCACTTTGGGAGGCCAAGGCAGGTGGATCATGAGATCAGGAGATCGAGACCATCCTGGCCAACATGGTGAAATCCCATCTCTACTAAAAATACAAAAAAATTAGCCAGGTGTGGTGGCGGGCACCTGTAGTCCCAGCTACTTGGGAAGCTGAGGCAGGAGAATGGTGTGAACCCAGGAGGTGGAGCTTGCAGTGAGTCGAGATTGCACCACTGCACTCCAGCCTGGACGACAGAGCAAGACTGTATCTCAAAAAAAAAGAAAAAGAAAAAGAAAAAAGAAATAGAGGAGACCACTCTCTTGTATTATAACTTACACAGACTGAGCTTCTTCTCCAGAACCATAAATATTAATAGCAATACTAATTAAAATATTAACTAATTTTATGTAAGTAGGTGTAGAATAATCATTATTTTCAGCTTTGAAATAGGTAGAAATTACATAGAATGAATTTTTCTTTTTTTTTTTTTTTTTTTTTTTT
>NW_012115710.1:962697-963934 GCF_000951035.1 Colobus angolensis palliatus | reverse complement strand
ATGTAGCTATTAAAAGTGCAATTGAGCAGCATTATTCACAGTAGCAAAGATATGGAATCAACCCAAATGCCCATCAATAATAGAGTAAAGAAAATGTAGTACATATACACCATGGAATACTATGCAGCCATAAAAAGGAATGAGATCATGTCCTTTGCAGGGATATGGATGAAGCTGGAAGCCATTACATTCAGCAAACTAACACAGGAACAGAAAACGAAAGATTGCATGTTCTCACTTATAAGTGGGAGCTAGACAATGAGAGCACATAGGCACAGAGATGGAAACAACACACACTAGGACCTAGGACACGCTGGAGGAGTGGAAAGAGGGAGAGCGCCAGGATAAACAGCTAATGCACGTGGGGCTTGATGCCCAGAGGATGGGTTGATAGGTGCGACAAACCACCATGGCACACGTTTACATATGCGACGAATTGCATGTCTCACAGATGTATCCTGGAACTTAAATTAGATGACAATAAATAAATACTTGATTGCTTAAAAAAAAAAAGTCCAGGCCTGGTGCGGTGGCTCACGCCTGTAAGCTCAGCACTTTGGAAGGCTGAGGAGGGCCGATCACAAGGTCAGGAGTTCGAGACCAGCCTGGCCAATATGACGAAACCCTGTCTCTACTAAAAAATACAAAAATTAGCCAGGTGTGGTGGTGGGCACCTGTAATCTCAGCTACTCAGGAGGCTGAGGCATGAGAACGGCTTGAACCCAAGAGGCAGAGGTTGCAGTGAGCCAAGATCGCCCCACGGCACTCCAGTGTGGGTGACAGAGCAAGACTCCGTCTCAAAATAATAATAATAATAAAAAATAATAAAAACAAAAGTCCATTTGAATATAACCATATGGGTAGAATAGGCCAGGTGCCTCAGCACTTTGGGAGGCTGAAGCAGCTGGATCACCTGAGGTCAGGAGTTCAAAACCAGCCTAGGCAACATGGCAAAACCCCATCTCTACTAAAAATTTAAAACTTAGCCAGGGATGGTGACAGGTGCCTGTAATCCCAGCCACTTGGAAGGCTGAGGCAGAGGAATTGCTTGAATCCAGGAGGCAGAAGTTGCAGTGAGCTAAGATAGCACCACTGCACTCCAGCATGGGTGATAGATGGAGATTCCCTCTCAAAATAAATAAATAAATAAAAATGAAGAAGAATAGGCTGGACATGGTGGCTCATGCCTGTAATCCCTGCACTTTGGGAGGCTGAGGCAGGTGGCTCACCTGAGGTC
>NW_012115710.1:957883-962647 GCF_000951035.1 Colobus angolensis palliatus | reverse complement strand
AAGAAGAAGAATATAACCAGGCCAGGCACAGTGGCTCCTATAATTCTGACACTTTGGGAGGCTGTGAGGCAGGTGGATCACAAGGTCAGGAGTTTGAGACCAGCCTGGTCAACATGGTGAAACCCCGTCTCTACTAAAAGGACAAAAATTAGTCAGGCATGGTGGTAGGTGCCTGTAATCCCAGCTACTTGGGAAGCTGAGGCAAAAGAATAACTTGAAACCAGAAAACGGAGTTTGCAGTGAAGTGAGATCATGCCATTGCCCTCCAACCTGGGCGAGAGGGCGAGACTCCATCTCAAAAAATAAATAAATAAAAATAAAAAGAATAAAGGATGAAAAAGAATGAACAAAACCTCCAAGAAATATGACATTATGTAAAGAAACCAAATCTATGACTCACTGGTATCCCTGAAAGTGATGAGGACAGTGAAAACAACTTGGAAAGCATATTTTAGTATATCATTCATGAGGAATTCCCCAACCTAGCTATAGAGGACAACATTCCAATTCAGAAAATGCAGAGAACCCCAGTGAAATACTTCACAAGAATATTACCATCAAGATGTATAACCATCAGATTCTGCAAGCCTGAAATGAAAGGAAAAAATGAAAGAAAAAAAAAAGGAAGCTAGAGAAAAAGGTCAGGCCAGTTACAAAGGGAAGCTTATCAGATTAACAGTGGATCTCTCAGCAAAAACCCTAAGAATCAGAAAAGGCTAAAAGCCATTATTCAACATTCAGAGTCTTGCTCTGTCGCCCAGGCTGGAGTGCAGTGGCGCGATCTGGGCTCACTGCAAGCTCCGCCTCCCGGGTTCACGCCATTCTCCTGCCTCAGTCTCCCGAGTAGCTGGGACTACAGGCGCCCGCCACCTCGCCCGGCTAGTTTTTTGTATTCTTTTTAGTAGAGACGGGGTTTTACCGTGTTAGCCAGGATGGTCTCAATCTCCTGACCTTGTGATCCGCCTGTCTCAGCCTCCCAAAGTGCTGGGATTACAGGCTTGAGCCACCGCACCCGGCCCTCAACATTCTTAAAACAATTTTTTTTTTGAGACAGAGTTTCACTCTTGTTGCCCAGGCTAGAGTGCAATGGTGGGATCTCGGCTCACCACAACCTCTGTCTCCCAGGTTTGAGCCATTCTCCTGCCTCAGCGTCCCAAGCAGCTGCGATTACAGGCATGCACCACCATGCCTGACTAATTTTGTATTTTTGGTAGAGACAGGGTTTCTCCATGTTGGTCAGGCTGGTCTCGAACTCCCGACCTTAGGTGACCTGCCCACCTTGGCCTACCAAAGTGCTCAGCCATAGGCGTGGGCCACCATGCTTGGCCAAAACAAAGAAATTTTAACCCACAATTTCATATCCAACCCAACTAAGCTTCATAAGTGAGGGAGAAAAAAGATCCTTTAAAACAAGCAAATGCTGTAGGAATTCATTACTACCACACCTGCCTTACAGGAGTTCCTAAAGGAAGCACTAACTATGGAAAAAAAAAGACTATTGCCAGCCACTACCAAAATACACCAAAATCACTGACACTATACCAGCTATCATTGTGATGATAGGACCAAATCCACACATATCTATACTAACCTTAAATGTAAATGTGCTAAATACACAATTAAGAGACATGGTGTGGGAAGCTGGATAAAGAACCAAGACCTACTGGTATGCTGTTTTCAAGAGACGTATCTCACATGCAATGACACATATAGGCTCAAAATAGAGGCATGAAGAAAAATCTACCAAGCAAATGGAAAACAGCAGGGATTGCAATCATAGTTTCTGACAAAACTGATTTTATTATTTTTTATTTATTTATTTATTTTCTGAGATAGAGTCTTGCTCTGGAGTGCAGTGGCACATGCCTGGCTCACTGCAACCTCCACCTCTTGGGTTCAAGCGATTTCCATCTCAGCCTCCCGAGCAGTGGGGATTACAGGTGCCTGCCACCAAACCTAGCTAATTTTTTATATTTTTAGTACAGATGGGGTTTCACCATGTTAGCCAGGCTGGTCTTGAACTCCTGACCTCAAGTGATCCACCTGCCTTGGCCTCCCAAACTGCTGGGATTACAATAGTGAGCCACCATGCCCAGCCTCTGACAAACTTTAAACTACAAGAATCAAAGAAGACAAACAAAGGCATTACATAAAGATAAAGGGTTCAATTCAACAAGAAGACACTAGCTATCCTAAACATATATGCACCCAAAAGAGGAGCACTGAAAGGCATAAAGCAAGTTCTTAGAGATCTTCAAATTGACTTCAACTCCCATACAATAATTGTGGGAAACTTTAACACCCCACTGACAATATTAGACAGATCACTGAGATAGAAAATTAACAAAAATATTGAGGACCTGAACTCAGTACTGAATCAAATGGACCTGATAGATATCTATAGAACTCTTTACTCCAAAACAACAGAATATACATTGTTCTCCTTGCCATATGGCACATACTCTTTTTTTTTTTTTTTTTTTTTTTTTTTTTGAGGCGGAGTCTCACTCTGTAGCCCGGGATGGAGTACTGTGGCGGGATCTCAGCTCACTGCAAGCTCCGCCTCCCGGGTTCACGCCATTCTCCTGCCTCAGCCTCCCGAGTAGCTGGGACTACAGGCGCCCGCCACCTCGCCCGGCTAGTTTTTTGTATTTTTTTAGTAGAGACGGGGTTTCACCGTGTTAGCCAGGATGGTCTCGATCTCCTGACCTCGTGATCCGCCTGTCTCGGCCTCCCAAAGTGCTGGGATTACAGGCTTGAGCCACTGCGCCCGGCCGGCACATACTCTTAAATCAATCGGGAGGAAGTAAAACCCTTGTCAGCAAAGGTAAAAGAACTGATGTTATAACAATCTCTTGGACACATTCCGTTCAAATTAGAAACTTAGACTAAGAAATTTACTTAAAACCATACAATTATATGGAAATTGAATAACCTGCTCCTGAATAACTTTTGAGTAAATAATAAAATTAAGGCAGAAATCAAGTTCTTTGAAACTAATGAGAACAATGATACAAAATACCAGAATCTCTGGGACACAGCTAAAAAGCGTTAAGAGGAAAATTCACAGCACTAAATGCCCACATCAAAAAAGTTAAAAAGATCTCCAATTAACAAGCTAATATCACAACTAACAGAACTAGAGAACCAAAAGTAAACAAATCCCAATGTTAGCAGAAGACAAGAAATTGCCAAAATCAGAGCTGAACTGGAGGAGATTAAGACACACAAAAAAATTCACAAGGTCAACAAATCCAGAAGGTTGTTTTTGAAGAAATTAATAATATAGATAAACCACTAGCTAGACTAATAAAGAAGAAAAGAGAAGATTCAGATAAACACAATCAGAAACAACAAGGGGGATGTTATGCTGGCCCCACAGTAATACAAAAAATTATCTGAGAATATTATGAACATGTCTTTGCACGTAAACTAGAAAATATAGAAGTAATGAAAAATTATTGGACACATAAACCCTCCCAAGACTGAACCAGGAAGAGATTGAATCCCTGAAGAGATCAATAATGAGCTCTGAAATTGAATCAGTAATAAATAGCCTACCAATTAAAAAAAGCCCAGGACCAGAAAGATTTACAACTGAATTCTACCAGAGCTATACAGAAGAGCTGGTATCATCCCTGCTGAAACCATCCAAATAAAATTGAGGAAGAGGTACTCCTCCCTAATTCATTCTAGGAGGCCAGCATTATCCTGATGCCAAAACCTGGCAGAGATAAACAAACAAACAAACAAACAAATAAAAAAACCACTTCAAGCTAATATCTTTGATGAACATTGATGCAAAAATCCTCCACAAAATACCAGCAAACCAAATCCAGCAGTACATCAAAAAGTTCATCTAGCTGGGCGCAATGGCTCATGCCTGTTATCCCAGCACTTCGGGAGGCCATGGTGGGTGGATCACGAGGTCAGGAGTTCAAGACCAGCCTGGCCAACATGGTGAAACCCTGTCTCTACTAAAAATACAAATTTAGCCAGGCGTGGTGGTGGGTGCCTGTAATCCCAGCTACTTGGGAGGCTGAAGCAGGAGAAGCACTTGAACCGGGGAGGCAGAGGTTGCAGTGAGCCGAGATCGCGTCACTGCACTCCACCCCAGGTGACAGTGTGAGACTCTATCTCAAAAAAAAAAAAAAAAAATCATATGGACCCAGAAAGAGAGCCTGAATAGCTAAGATTAAGTAATCCTAAGCAAAAATAACAAAGCTGAAGGCATCATGTTACCCCACTTTGAACTATACTGCAGGGCTAGAGTAACCAAAACCTCACGGCACTGGTACGAAAACAGACACATAGACTGATGGAAGAGAACAGAGAGTCCACGTATGAGGCCACACACCTACGACCATCTGACCATCGAAAAAGATGAAAACAAGCAATGGGGAAAAGAGTCCCTATTCAAGAAATGATGCCATATGCAGAAAATTGAAGCTGGACCCCTTCCTTACACCATATACAAAAATCCACTCAAGATGGATTAAAGATTTAGATGTAAAACCCAAAATTATAAGCGTTCCAGAGGACAACTTGGGCAATACCATCCTGGACATAGGAACAAAGATTTCATGACAAAGACACCAAAAGCAATAGAAACAAAATCAAAAATTGACAAGTGAGATCTAGTTAAACTTAGGACTTTTAGTACACATTAAAAACAACTGGGCCGGGCGCGGTGGCTCAAGCCTGTAATCCCAGCACTTTGGGAGGCCGAGACGGGCGGATCACGAGGTCAGGAGATCGAGACCA
>NW_012115710.1:954425-957283 GCF_000951035.1 Colobus angolensis palliatus | reverse complement strand
CCACAGGCCAGGCGCGGTGGCTCACACCTGTAATCCCAGCACTTTGGGAGGCCGAGACGGGCGGATCACGAGGTCAGGAGATCGAGACCATCCTGGCTAACACGGTGAAACCCCGTCTCTACTAAAAAATACAAAAAACTAGCCGGGCGAGGTGGCGGGCGCCTGTAGTCCCAGCTACTCGGGAGGCTGAGGCAGGAGAATGGCATAAACCTGGGAGGCGGAGCTTGCAGTGAGCAGAGATCTGGCCACTGCACTCCAGCCTGGGTGACAGAGCGAAACTCCGTCTCAAAAAAAAAAAAAAAAACTGGATCTTGGGTAAACTCACTCAAGAACTCACTACCAAGGCAATGGAGCTAAGCCCCCAAAATTTGGGGAAAAGCAAAAGAAACTAACAACAGGGTAAAAAGACAACCTACTGAATGGGAGAAGACTTTTGCAAACTGGGCATTTGACAAAGGTCTATGTGATGGTTAATATTAGGTTTCAACTTGATTGAATGATGCCTAGATGGCTGGGAAAGTATTGTTTCTGGGTATGTCTGTGAGGGTGTTGTCAGAGGAGACTGACATTTGACTCAATGGACTGGGCTGGGAAGACCCACCCTCAATGTGGGTCAGCACCATGCAGTCGGCTGCCAGTGAGGCTAGAACAAAGCACCCAGAAGGTGAGATAAGCTGGGTTGCTGAGTCTTCTGGCTTTCATCTTTCTCCCACACTGGATGCTTCCTTCCATGTGTCCTGCCTTTGGACATTAGACTTCAGGTTCTTCAGCCTTTGGACTCTTGGAGTTATAGCGCTTTGCCAGGTGCTCTCAGGCCTTTGGCCACAGACTGAGGAGTGGTGGCTCAAGCCTGTAATCCCAGCACTTTGGGAGGCCGAGACGGGCAGATCACGAGGTCAGGAGATCAAGACCATCCTGGCTAACACAGTGAAACCCCGTCTCTACTAAAAAGTACAAAAATCTAGCCGGGCGAGGTGGTGGGCGCCTGTAGTCCCAGCTTCTTGGGAGGCTGAGGCAGGAGAATGGCGTAAACCTGGGAGACGGAGCTTGCAGTGAGCTGAGATCAGGCCACTGCACTCCAGCCTGGGCGACAGAGCGAGACTCCATCTCAAAAAAAAAAAAAAAATTAGCTGGCTGGGAAACCTCATCTCTACTAAAAATACAAAAATTAGCCGGGTGTGGTGGCACAGGCCTGTAATCCCAGCTATTCAGGAGGCTGAGGCATGAGAATCGCTTGAACCTAGGAGAGGTTGCAGTGAGCTGAGACTGTGCCACTGTACTCCAACCTGGGTGAGAGTGAGACCCTGTCTCAAAAAAAAAAAAAAAAGGCCAGGCATGGTGGCTCATGCCTTAATCCCAGTACTTTGGGAGGTCGAAGCAGACGGATCACCTGAGGTCAGGAGTTCCAGACCATCCTGGCCAACATGGCAAAACCCTGTCTCTACTAAAAATATGAAAATTAGCTGGGTGTGGTGGCAGACGCCTGTAAACCCCGCTACTCAGGAGGCTGAAGCAGAATCACTTGAGTCTGGGAGGCAGACGTTGCAGCGAGCTGAGATCACAGCATTGCATTCTAGCCTGGGAGACAGAGCGAGACAGGAAAGGAAAGGGGAAAGGAAAGGGGAAAGGAAAGGAAAAGGGAAAGGGGAAAGGGGAAAGGAAAAGGGAACGGGGAAAGGAAAGAAAGGAAAGGAAAGGAAAGGAAAGGAAAGGAAAGGAAAGGAAAGGGGAAAGGGGAAAGGGGAAAGGAAAGGAAAATGGAAAGGGGAAAGGAAAGGAAAAGGGAAAGGGGAAAGGAAAAGGGAAAGGGGAAAGGAAAGGAAAGGGAAAAGGGGAAAGGAAAGGAAAGGGAATGGGGAAAGGAAAGGAAAGGGAAAGGGGAAAGGAAAGGAAAGGGAAAGGGGAAAGGAAAGGAAAGGGAAAGGGGAAAGGAAAGGGGAAAGGGGAAAGGAAAAAGGGAAGGGGAAAAGAAAGGGGAAAGGAAAGGGGAAAGGAAAAAGGGAAGGAAGGGAGGGGAGGGGAGTGGGAGGGAAGGGAAGGGAAGGGAAAGGGGAAGGGGAAGGGGAAGGGAAGACTGACTCATGTAGAACTGTCATTGGCTAATTATGGTGTTCCAAGAAGTAAAAGCGATAGGAAGCCTACTACATTTTTAATTTGCATAAGCAGAAAACTTCCATGTTGAATGAACAAAAGTCTAATTTGAATTATAAAAACAGAGAATTATGGCCCCTCAATCAATTTCCAGACTTGAGCCAGTTTACAGACCCAGGAACCTTGAATGAAAAGGAAGCTGGATTTCCTTAAGGATCTCACTGCACGACAATTTATACTGTCAATCTTTCTCCCAGCCTTTTCCAAGGAGACCTCTGGCCTTTTACCAGAGTAAATGTGCACTGGGGAACGTGGAATGATCAGACGTTTTGGGGACTAGTGGACACTGGCTCTGAGCTAACATTGATTCTAGGGGACCCAAAACATCATTTTGGTCCTCAGAGTAGGGGTTTCTGGGAGATCAGACAATTAATGGAGTTTTAGCTCAGGTCTGGTTTACAGTGAGTCCAATGTGTCCCCAGACTCATCCTGTGGTCATTTCCCCAGTGCCAAAATGCGTAATTGGAATAGACATACTTAGCAGCGGGCAGAATCCCCACATTAGCTTGCTGACTAGTAGAGTGAGGGCTATTACGGCGGGAAAGGCCAAACAGAAGCCACTAGAGCTGCCTCCATCTAGAAAACTAGCAAATAAAAAACACCACAGGCCAGGCGCGGTGGCTCACACCTGTAATCCCAGCACTTTGGGAGGCCGAGGCAGGTGGATCACCAGGTCAGGAGTTCAAGCCTGACCAACATGGTGAAAC